>NC_090932.1:1259962753-1260271891 GCF_040938575.1 Ambystoma mexicanum | reverse complement strand
TGATGCCATCATGCCACGTGGATCTGGGGCAGCAAGGTCATCTGCTGCACCAAGGAGGCAGGGCGGAGAGGCTGCAGGGGCAGCTGCGGCTCCATCCACCCCAGCCCTCACACACCCAGCCAGGACAGTGTCGGTCCTAGTCCATGCTGCTGACATTCCCCCTGACACCATCACACTAGAGCCAATGCCTGCACCAACTCCCATGCTGAGTGTGCAATCCCACACTCCTGATACAGAGTCCACCAGGGCTCCTGCCCCTAGTGTCCAGAGCGGCACAGGACACTCAGGATCACCACCACCTTCCAAGCGGAAGAGGAAGAGTGCTCGTCCGGCACAGGCTGATGCCCCAGACACGGCTACACAGTCCGGCCCGTCCAGGAAGCCCAGCTTCACGGATGACGAACTGAATGCACTTGTCGAGTATGTGTCCGGACATGACAACGAGATGGTCATTGTTGCAGGATCCAAGACCACACCTGCACAACGCCAGGCACACTGGCAGACCGTTGCGGACATCGTAAGTGCCCTTGGAATTGTGAGGCGCACAGCCAATGATTGCTATAAGCGCTGGAATGACCTAAAGCGCAGGGCAAAGAGTAAGCTGGCCTCAAGTCATGCCGCAACTCTAGTGACTGGAGGTGGGTCTCCAGTAGTAGACATGGAACTCACTCCACATGAGTCAGTCGCTAGGACCTACGTCACGGAGGAACAGATCCAAGGCGTGGGAGATCTGGCTGATTACGAGGCATTGTCCGGTGAGTGCACATGCATGTGTGTGTCATCCATGTGCATGGTGTGTGTGTGAGGGCTTCTGTTTGTGTGCCAGGTGAGAGTGTGTGCGCCTGAGTCGTATGGGTCAGCCATGTGCTTCATGCAATCCTTCCTGCGCAGCTGCATTTGGCCATAGCAGTATCCCTTCTGCCAACAGTAGACATCTAGCCCAACTGCACGCCAGTTGCCCTTGAAGTGTCACCTTGCCACAACATATTTGCTTATTTTTCACTGCTCATTCAGCCAGTTTGTTTGCATTCCACCACTTTCACTAGGCATGTCGCTGTCCACAAGTCACATGTCTGACATGGGTATGGTAAAGTGGAGTGACTTTGTTACCTGGATATCATTTGTACACACATGTCCCTGTGCAATTGGACCATTTCAGACTGGCAGCTCCAGGTGAAAAATCTGACCTGTTAGAATTAGAAAAGCAATTACATGCGGGAACTGGACTGAATGAATAGGTGCTGCCCTCATCTCCATCTTCACTCAATTGCAATGGTACATGCCATCTGTGTGATGGCATGTGTGTTTCACCTGGCAATCACAGGCCAATGTGTGATGCCACTGCCAGGCAGCATGCAGAAAATGTGTTCATCTTCCATCTTGGTGTCATCAGTGTGTGCCTTTTGCCTGCACTTCATACGCAGTGAGGGTGCATGCATGGGAGGGTTTTAGTCATGTGGGACATGTGTCAATCAAGTACTGGTTCTCTTGCTTCTCAGCCCTCATTGTGTGCCATGGTGCTAATGCCTGTTTCCATTTCTTTGTTTTCATGTCTTTGCAGGGGAAGACGCACCTGATACTGCTGGGGTTGTGGAGATGGTGCAGACCCAGGAGGGGTCCGAGGGCGGACCAACCACCAGTGAGGGACGTGGTGTGGTGGTGGGGGAGAACCCACAAGTGCTGCAGGTCGTGCTCTCAAGGGGTGTCTCTGGCTGCACCTCCCCCGAGCTGTACTCAGGTGTTGATTCGGATGAGACCTACGTGCCGTCGCAGGTGAGTGTTCCAGGGAGGGATTCTGTTCTGTCTCACCCACCTGCACCAGGGTCAGGAACCTCCATGGGGATGTCAGTGTTGGCAGCTACGCCTTCGGTGGTTACGGATGCAGGGTCACACTCCGCGACATCTGATCCTGTTCCTGGGCCAGCAGATCAGAGGGGGAATGCAGTCCTGCAGCCTCAGGCAGTGCCGGCACAGCAAGGCGCAGTTCGCCTTGCCCCAGACAGGTGTGGTGCCCGCCGACGTGGTGGCCGTACGCCACCCGGCAATACCGCATGGGAGCAATCCATTTACGGTATGGCAACCCAACAGGCTGCATCATCCGAGATGATGGCTCAGGCCATGGATAGGGTGGCCACTTCCATTGTCCCCCCAGAAAGGCTGATGGAGCGACTAGAGCAGGCAACCGACTCCATCTGCCAGTCACACAGGGAGGACATGTTGGGGTCCAACAGGGACAGGCGGGCGGCACTGGCGACTCTGCAGGAGGCCATCTCCATTGAGTCCCAGGGCCACAGGGAAGCCCTGAGGCAGGAGCTCCTTCACCTCAGGACGACTCTTGTTGAGCTTGAGGCTTCAACACACCAAAGGACAGAACAGCAGCTGTTGCGTCTCACCCGTACGCTCTCAGCTGAGATGCAGGCAACGAGGGCGGAGGTCCGGGCATCCCGTGAGTTGTTGCATGGGGACCTCCGCACACTCATCCTCCAGAACCAGACCTACCACACCCGCATGCTTGCAGCCATGGAGGAGCAGACTAGGGCCTTGCGTGGGCTGCCTCCCATAGTGCAACCACCTCCGGATGCAGCTGCACAGGGTGATAATAGCGACAGCAGTGATACTCCCACAATAGGGTAGCCGTGTGGGCCATGAGCCCATGGAGGTGTTTTATCTTTCCAGGATCCATGCAGGTGGGTTCTGGTGTGCATCCTGTCCTCGGACCTCCTGGGTGGCCTCCCCAACCCCCCCGGGCCCATCAATGGCCATTTTTGATTGTTTCTTATTTTTATTTTTATTTTGATTTCTTTTATTCCCAATTTTTTTGGGACGATCTGTTGGCTTCCGTGGTTCCTGTGGGCATACGCTGCATTGTGGCTGGGCACATGCAGGCTTGTAATGTATTTGGTTCAGATGCTTGGGTTTGAGTCACACACACCCCTCCTGCTTCCCGTTTCCATGGGCTTGCAAAGGGTGTGCCCAAGTGACAGTGAATTACACAGTGACGTTGGACTCCCATGAGCTGTGTGGCCAGTCTGTAGTCAATACTGTGTATACATTCATAGTGCATATTGCTGTTGTGTTGTACACTGCATGTTGCATTGATGTGTAACTCTTCTTCTGTGTCTACCTCCCAATTTGCAGGTCCCTTCCTCATGTCCACACAAGGACCTCTAGTCTGGAGATGGGGACCATGTTGGTAGCAGTGCACCTACAACTCTACATGGCGACAACACTGCACAGTTGGTAGTGGTGGGAGTGCAGGCATTTCCAGGTGGTGAGACTACTAATATGTAACATTTGTGATGTCATGTTAATGGTACTACGTGCTCAAGTATGTTGTTGGCCCGGCATTGCTGTGAGCATTTCAGGTGTCGCAGGTTTCTAATAGTGCCACTGTACATAGTGAGCCTGATGTCATGTTGTGGGGATTACTTTGTTTACCTGCAATTAGCATGACATGGCACGGTGTGTCGTGTGGCGGTGCTGGGGTTGGGTTGGCTGACATGGCACTGTCCTCTTGTTGCATTTTGCAAGTGGGTATTCATTTTAGCTGCTTCAATGTGTAACTTCACAAAACTGCATTGGTGGTGTCTGTGTGGGTAGGGATGCACACATTGTGACACTTCCAGGTGAACAATCTCAGGCTGACATGGTATTCCCGGTTCATTCTCCAGACATTCAGGATCAGTGTCAGGTTGAGTCATCATTGATTGTCAGATGGAATGTGCCAGGGCAGTGTGCACTCCACAGGGGTGTGATTTCTATGTGAAGTAATTAGCCACTAGCTGTGTACGGGCTGCCTCCCCCCGTGCCCTTTCCCCTCCCATGCGCAGCGGCTGTGCATGTGGTTGGGGATGTGGGGCCACCACCATGTCCACAGCCAGGCCCCGGCGTGTTGCAACGTTGTGCAGGACACATGCTGCCACTATGATCCTGCACACTACTGGGGGAGCGTATAACAGCTGCCCGCCAGAACGGTCAAGGGAGCGAAAACGTGACTTTAGCACTCCGAATGTGCGCTCCACTATGCCCCTGGTTGTAATGTGGGCTGTGTTATATCTTACCTGGGGTGGCGTGGTGGGGTTCCGAATTGGCGTCATCATGTGGGGGCTGAGAGGGTAGGCACTGTCCCCTGTGGAGGTGGTGATTGGTATCATTGGTGGGGTTGTGACCTTGCTCAGTATCCAACATGCATGCATGTGCAGTGGCATACATACTCACCAAGCAGCCATGTATCGCCATGCCGCCCAGCTTCTAGGTCCCGGCTTAGGGTGGACATTCGGTAAATGAAGCTGTCGTGGGTGGAGCCGGGATAGTTGGCATATACTGAGGTGATGATTCCCTTGGCATTACATGCTACCTGCACGTTGATGGAATGCCAGTGCTTGCGGTTCCTATAGATGTGCTCAGATGCCCTGGGGGGACGTAGAGCCACATGGGTGCAGTCGATGGCACCTAGCACTTTGGGGAATCGTGCCACGGCGTAAAAATCCAGGGCGGCAGCATGCCTTTCTGCAGGTGTTCTGGGCAGGTATATGTGCCTGCGGACTGATGGGCGTGCAGTGATGATGTTCAAGACCTGGTGTAGGCAGCGTGACTGGGTTGCCTGTGACACCCCACCCACTATGGCACTTGTCCGCTGAAATGATCCAGTGGCTAAGAAGTGCAGTACATTGAGGACCTTCTCCAGGGGGCTGAGTGCTTGGGAGGACAGGGTGGGTGATGTGAGGTCATCCTCCCACTCACTCACCAGGTCCAGTATGATGTGTGGTGGAAACCTGTACCTCCCATACACCTGGTCATCAGGCATCCCGAAAAGGCTGGTTCTGGGTGTGAATATTCTGGCCTTGACTATCCTCCTCCTCCTCCTTTGGTAGCCCACTGCCACTGCTGCTAGGAACGGTATGTTCATCCTGCCGTCTGAGCTTGTTATTGTTAAAGTCCGCAAATTTATGCTTTGCGCGTGTTCTAGGCGAGCGTGTGACCCGCGCACCCCTGGAATCCAGTTCCCACTCCAATAGCGTGTGGAAATTCACACGCACCACGGGATACAGGTTCGCTGACGTACTTGCGTGTGTAAGTGCCCGCGCACACATTAAATACACATACATAGGCCAATCGCGTGTACGCGCACTTTTGTCCAATTACACGCGATGACACTCTGACGTGCAGTATCTCCACGTGTGCCCCGTCATCACGTGCTGAGTGGGGAACACCCGTGCGGGTCACGTCACAGACGAGCTTACGCGCTGAGGGACTCTGGTCCAATAGAATCGCATATGCGTGCTGACGCGCTTACGCGCTAAGGGCCTTTCCTCGGATTTCACGCTGACGTGCAGGATTTTCACGTGCCAAATCACTCCGTATCAAGCTGGCCACGCGAAAACACACGGAAGCCCACGCTCCTGCCCAGAAGGCCGAGTTACTGCCCCCCAGTGCCCCGAGCAGCCTCCCACGTGCCATCTGCTGCTGCCTGCCTGCCTGCCTGCTGCCACCGTGCCCTGCCATTTGGTGCCTGCACATCAGCCATCTGCAGGGGTCCAGTTGCTGTGTCCACCCCTGCTGGAACTGAAGACTCCCGACTGGGATTACATCGCTCCACAGCCCAGCCCCAGGACCCAGTTGCCCACCCACACCTGCCTCTGGGGTTGCCATGTCGGGCACTTCCACATCTGGCACCAGTGGCAACCCCAGGCCAGAGGGGCAGAGGGGCACCAGCTTCACTGTCACCGAAGTTGGTGTCCTGGTGGAGCATGTCCTGGGGCAGTATGATGCCCTCTTTGGATCATCCCGCGCCAGCAAGGAAGGACGGCAGAGGATCTGGGCCGACTGTGTGGTTGCCATCAACGCGGAGGGGGTGGCAACCCGCGACGTCCTGAAGATCAAGAAGCGCTGGGAGGACTTGAGGTCCAGGACCCTTGTGAAGGCCCGGCGCCTCGTGGAGGGGGGCCGGGGCCGCATGAGTTCCATCCAGATGAGGGTCCTGGAACGCGTACGCCCAGCGCTCCACGCCCAGGCCCGTCTGGAGTTGAGCGGTAAGTGTCCATGCATTACTGTGTGAGACAGGGCATGTTGCGGTGTACTGGTTCTATGATACTTGCCTGTATGTGTGCCATAGGCCATGTATGCATGTATGTGTGCAGGGACATCATGGTAATGCATGTGCGACCAGTGATGTGTGATGCACATGGTTGTTGCATGTGTTGAAATGCCGCATGGGGAGCCCTATGCAGATTTTGAACATGAGAGCATGCCAGTCTCTGTACCTGGACATGGGTGGGGGTGAGGGATGGGTGCTGATGCCAGGTACATATATGGTAGCCATGTCTGTGTGCCTGACCTGCGTGTCTGTGACTTGTGCATGCCATGGATGCATGACACATGTGTGTGACAATGCACAGATTCAGTAAAGCAGCCAAATTACCCTTGTATCCGCTGTGTTTGGTGTGTTTGGGGCCAGATGGATGTGACTGAGGTGAAGTGTGTGCATGTGATGGGCATGAGCCATGATGCATGGGAGTTACATATCATTGAATGTTTCAAGAGTCCATTGGACATGCATGGAAATGTCCATGGCATGCACCATGCCTGTTACTGTGTGTGTTTTGCCTGGACTGACCCATGTGTTGTGGAGGGACATGATGGAAGTGTACTTTGACAGTGGTGCTCATCTGCTATTGCTTCCTGTCTAGGGGACCATTGTACAGTGCCCTGATGCTTGTGTTCTTTGTCTCCCTCTACGCAGCGGCTAGTGAAGAAGAGGGCGGAGACGGCGCTGTGGAGCAAGGCGGCGGGGATGCCCCCACGGCTGCAGCGGAAGGGGTGGGTGAGCCCCCACAGGGGCCTGCTACGGTGGGAGACGGTGAGGAGCCATCCAGGTTGGTGGTTTGCACAGAGGAGGAGGAGGCCGCCACTGGGGCACACATGGGGCCTGGTGGGGGCATCCCTGCTGGTGCAAGTGGTGCAGTCCAGGGCCAGGGGCAGGAGGCAGCACAGGTCACCGTGGAGGGGCCTGTGCATGTCGCTGTCCCTGACCCTGTGAGTGCACCACCATGCACCAGCAGGGATGCCCCGTCCCAGGCCTGTCCGCAGGTAGAGGGGATGTCCATGTCACCTGACTCCCCTCCACCTGCGGACGTGGGAACCCCTGGCCGTGCGGAGAAGGTCCTGATTGGGGTCGCGATGCGCACGGCTGTGATTCGTGATGCCGTGCGTGCTTCCCGGGAGGAGCACGCACGTCATCACGAAGTGCACCGTGCAGACGTGGCCCAATTGGGATCGGCCATGTTCGGGGGTTTCCTGCATGTGTTGGCCAATGTGGCGGCCCTCTCCTCCTCTGTGCAGGCTATCCACCAGTCATTCTCCTTGCCGTCTTCCAGCCCAGATGCCACCAGGGCCCCCTGTGGACCTGCCCCAACCAATGCAGCCATCTCGGTGGGGATCCCATCCCTGCCACAGTCGGGAGTCAGAGATCCAGCAGGGATGGACACCAGTGCAACTGGACCCCAGCAGATGGAGGATGTGACGGCATCATCGGGCAGGGCACGTGCACGACGGCGTCGGTGGTTCCCATCAGCCTGGATGCCGTCGTGCTGGCACAGGCAGTTGCGTCGGAGGCAGCAGCAGGCTCAACGTGGGAGGCATCATGGCTCGGGGCCATCAACATCAGGGGTGCAGGCATCGGCCGGAGGGCAGGAGAACCCTGGAATGGGAGTGGCTTCCGTGTGGGAGCGGTTGTGCCAGCGGATAGGTGCGGAGCGGCAGCGGGCAGAGGAGGAATGGCTCACGATGGTCAGGGCGGAGGACTCCATGAGGAGGGTGCTGAGGCGGGCTGAGTGCCTCGAGGGTCTTCGCAGGGAGTTTGAGCTTGACACTGCGTTATCCCTGCGGGACCTCGGGGCCAGGGAACATGCCCGCCTCCAAGCCATTGACCAGGAGTTCGATGATGCCCTGGCCCATGACAACAACCAGTGAGCCGTCCGAATAGCCCGCTGCCTTTGTATATAGTTGTATAGTTAGGGTTAGGTTTCCTTTGTTTTTTTGATTTTTCTTTTGGTTGCGATTGGACAATGCACCACTTTTTTGTATATAGTTCAGTTTTTAGTTAGTAGTCATAGTTAGGTTTAATTTGGTTGGGCTCATGGACCCAGGATGATCTTCTTCATGGTTCTTCATTGGCTTATTTTAATTTTTCAGATTATTTTCTTGGACATTCATCTTGTTTTGTTTGATTTGCTTTGTGTTTTTTCTTATTTCATTTCCATTCTACTTGCTGTTCAATACATATTATTTTTTTAATCTTCAATGTGTCGTATCATCTCATTGCTTTCAGGCATGTCATGTTGGGTGTTTTGTCATTCACTTGCAGCCATTGTGTGTGACAGACATGTGTTGAATTGCATTATTTAAATTGGGGTTGTAACATGTAATTGCCTTTGATATGTGGGTGGGTGTGATAGTTGGTTGGGCCTTTTGGCAGGGGAGGATGGGCATTACGGACATGATTGGGGAATGTTGGGACCCAGGTGCAGGGGGGCATGGATTGGACATGTGTGGGGGCCTGCTGGCAGGTGCCCCACAGTGCTGGGGGGGGTGGGGGTGGTGGGAGACATGAGTGGGGGCCTGGTGGAGGGTGCCCCTGGTGGCTGGGGGGTGGGGGTGGTGGGTGACATGAGTGGGGGCCTGGTGGAGGGTGCCCCTGGTGGCTGGGGTGTGGGGGTGGTGGGAGACATGAGTGGGGGCCTGGTGGAGGGTGCCCCTGCACTGCTGGGGTGTGGGGGTGGTGGGTGACATGAGTGGGGGCCTGGTGGAGGGTGACCCTGCACTGCTGGGGTGTGGTGGTGGTGGGAGACATGAGTGGGGGCCTGGTGTAGGGTGACCCTGCACTGCTGGGGTGTGGGGGTGGTGGGAGACATGAGTGGGGGCCTGGTGGAGGGTGCCCCTGGTGGCTGGGGTGTGGGGGTGGTGGGTGACATGAGTGGGGGCCTGGTGGAGGGTGCCCCTGCACTGCTGGGGTGTGTGGGTGGTGGGAGACATGAGTGGGGGCCTGGTGGAGGGTGCCCCTGCACTGCTGGGGTGTGGGGGTGGTGGGTGACATGAGTGGGGGCCTGGTGGAGGGTGCCCCTGGTGGCTGGGGGGTGGGGGTGGTGGGAGACATGAGTGGGGGCCTGGTGGAGGGTGACCCTGCACTGCTGGGGTGTGGGGGTGATGGGAGACATGAGTGGGGGCCTGGTGGAGGGTGCCCCTGTACTGCTGGGGGGTGGGGGTGGTGGGTGACATGAGTGGGGGCCTGGTGGAGGGTGCCCCTGCACTGCTGGGGTGTGGGGGTGGTGGGTGACATGAGTGGGGGCCTGGTGGAGGGTGCCCCTGGTGGCTGGGGTGTGGGGGTGGTGGGAGACATGAGTGGGGGCCTGGTGGAGGGTGCCCCTGCACTGCTGGGGTGTGGGGGTGGTGGGTGACATGAGTGGGGGCCTGGTGGAGGGTGCCCCTGGTGGCTGGGGGGTGGGGGTGGTGGGAGACATGAGTGGGGGCCTGGTGGAGGGTGACCCTGCACTGCTGGGGTGTGGGGGTGATGGGAGACATGAGTGGGGGCCTGGTGGAGGGTGCCCCTGCACTGCTGGGGGGTGGGGGTGGTGGGTGACATGAGTGGGGGCCTGGTGGAGGGTGCCCCTGCACTGCTGGGGTGTGGGGGTGGTGGGTGACATGAGTGGGGGCCTGGTGGAGGGTGCCCCTGGTGGCTGGGGGGTGGGGGTGGTGGGAGACATGAGTGGGGGCCTGGTGGAGGGTGCCCCTGCATGCTGGGGTGTGGGGGTGGTGGGTGACATGAGTGGGGGCCTGGTGGAGGGTGACCCTGCACTGCTGGGGTGTGGGGGTGGTGGGAGACATGAGTGGGGGCCTGGTGGAGGGTGACCCTGCACTGCTGGGGTGTGGGGGTGGTGGGAGACATGAGTGGGGGCCTGGTGGAGGGTGCCCCTGCACTGCTGGGGTGTGGGGGTGGTGGGTGACATGAGTGGGGGCCTGGTGGAGGGTGCCCCTGGTGGCTGGGGGGTGGGGGTGGTAGGAGACATGAGTGGGGGCCTGGTGGAGGGTGACCCTGCACTGCTGGGGTGTGGGGGTGATGGGAGACATGAGTGGGGGCCTGGTGGAGGGTGCCCCTGTACTGCTGGGGGGTGGGGGTGGTGGGTGACATGAGTGGGGGCCTGGTGGAGGGTGCCCCTGCACTGCTGGGGTGTGGGGGTGGTGGGTGACATGAGTGGGGGCCTGGTGGAGGGTGCCCCTGGTGGCTGGGGTGTGGGGGTGGTGGGAGACATGAGTGGGGGCCTGGTGGAGGGTGCCCCTGCACTGCTGGGGTGTGGGGGTGGTGGGTGACATGAGTGGGGGCCTGGTGGAGGGTGCCCCTGGTGGCTGGGGGGTGGGGGTGGTGGGAGACATCAGTGGGGGCCTGGTGGAGGGTGACCCTGCACTGCTGGGGTGTGGGGGTGATGGGAGACATGAGTGGGGGCCTGGTGGAGGGTGCCCCTGCACTGCTGGGGGGTGGGGGTGGTGGGTGACATGAGTGGGGGCCTGGTGGAGGGTGCCCCTGCACTGCTGGGGTGTGGGGGTGGTGGGTGACATGAGTGGGGGCCTGGTGGAGGGTGCCCCTGGTGGCTGGGGGGTGGGGGTGGTGGGAGACATGAGTGGGGGCCTGGTGGAGGGTGCCCCTGCATGCTGGGGTGTGGGGGTGGTGGGTGACATGAGTGGGGGCCTGGTGGAGGGTGACCCTGCACTGCTGGGGTGTGGGGGTGGTGGGAGACATGAGTGGGGGCCTGGTGGAGGGTGACCCTGCACTGCTGGGGTGTGGGGGTGGTGGGAGACATGAGTGGGGGCCTGGTGGAGGGTGCCCCTGCACTGCTGGGGTGTGGGGGTGGTGGGTGACATGAGTGGGGGCCTGGTGGAGGGTGCCCCTGGTGGCTGGGGGGTGGAGGTGGTAGGAGACATGAGTGGGGGCCTGGTGGAGGGTGACCCTGCACTGCTGGGGTGTGGGGGTGATGGGAGACATGAGTGGGGGCCTGGTGGAGGGTGCCCCTGCACTGCTGGGGGGTGGGGGTTGTGGGTGACATGAGTGGGGGCCTGGTGGAGGGTGCTCCTGCACTGCTGGGGTGTGGGGGTGGTGGGTGACATGAGTGGGGGCCTGGTGGAGGTTGCCCCTGGTGGCTGGGGTGTGGGGGTGGTGGGAGACATGAGTGGGGGCCTGGTGGAGGGTGCCCCTGCACTGCTGGGGTGTGGGGGTGGTGGGTGAAATGAGTGGGGGCCTGGTGGAGGGTGCCCCTGGTGGCTGGGGGGTGGGGGTGGTGGGAGACATGAGTGGGGGCCTGGTGGAGGGTGACCCTGCACTGCTGGGGTGTGGGGGTGATGGGAGACATGAGTGGGGGCCTGGTGGAGGGTGCCCCTGCACTGCTGGGGGGTGGGGGTGGTGGGTGACATGAGTGGGGGCCTGGTGGAGGGTGCCCCTGCACTGCTGGGGTGTGGGGGTGGTGGGTGACATGAGTGGGGGCCTGGTGGAGGGTGCCCCTGGTGGCTGGGGGGTGGGGGTGGTGGGAGACATGAGTGGGGGCCTGGTGGAGGGTGCCCCTGCACTGCTGGGGTGTGGGGGTGGTGGGTGACATGAGTGGGGGCCTGGTGGAGGGTGACCCTGCACTGCTGGGGTGTGGGGGTGGTGGGAGACATGAGTGGGGGCCTGGTGGAGGGTGACCCTGCACTGCTGGGGTGTGGGGGTGGTGGGAGACATGAGTGGGGGCCTGGTGGAGGGTGCCCCTGCACTGCTGGGGCGTGGGGGTGGTGGGTGACATGAGTGGGGGCCTGGTGGAGGGTGCCCCTGGTGGCTGGGGGGTGGGGGTGGTGGGAGACATGAGTGGGGGCCTGGTGGAGGGTGACCCTGCACTGCTGGGGTGTGGGGGTGATGGGAGACATGAGTGGGGGCCTGGTGGAGGGTGCCCCTGCACTGCTGGGGGGTGGGGGTGGTGGGTGACATGAGTGGGGGCCTGGTGGAGGGTGCCCCTGCACTGCTGGGGTGTGGGGGTGGTGGGTGACATGAGTGGGGGCCTGGTGGAGGGTGCCCCTGGTGGCTGGGGTGTGGGGGTGGTGGGAGACATGAGTGGGGGCCTGGTGGAGGGTGCCCCTGCACTGCTGGGGTGTGGGGGTGGTGGGTGACATGAGTGGGGGCCTGGTGGAGGGTGCCCCTGGTGGCTGGGGGGTGGGGGTGGTGGGAGACATGAGTGGGGGCCTGGTGGAGGGTGACCCTGCACTGCTGGGGTGTGGGGGTGATGGGAGACATGAGTGGGGGCCTGGTGGAGGGTGCCCCTGCACTGCTGGGGGGTGGGGGTGGTGGGTGACATGAGTGGGGGCCTGGTGGAGGGTGCCCCTGCACTGCTGGGGTGTGGGGGTGGTGGGTGACATGAGTGGGGGCCTGGTGGAGGGTGCCCCTGGTGGCTGGGGGGTGGGGGTGGTGGGAGACATGAGTGGGGGCCTGGTGGAGGGTGCCCCTGCACTGCTGGGGTGTGGGGGTGGTGGGTGACATGAGTGGGGGCCTGGTGGAGGGTGACCCTGCACTGCTGGGGTGTGGGGGTGGTGGGAGACGTGAGTGGGGGCCTGGTGGAGGGTGACCCTGGTGGCTGGGAGGTGGGGGTGGTGGGAGACATGAGTTGGACATGGGTGGGGGCCTGCTGGCAGGTGCCCCACAGTGCTGGGGGGTGGGGGTGGTGGGAGACATGAGTTGGACATGGGTGGGGGCCTGCTGGCAGGTGCCCCACAGTGCTGGGGGGTGGGGGTGGTGGGGGACATGAGTTGGACATGGGTGGGGGCCTGCTGGCAGGTGCCCCACAGTGCTGGGGGGTGGGGGTGCAAGGGGACATGAGTTGGTGGTCATTAGTTCAAGGAGACATGTGCCTTTGCTGGCGGGCATGCCCATGGTGGGTGGGCTGCCTGCGGGACATGACCAGGGATGCAGGGTAGTCCCCTGTGGTGTGGGCTGCCTGCAGGGGCCGTGGAGGGTGTACAGGGTACACCTGGGAGGACCCACACTGTCAAATCACATGTGGAACTTCCCGCGCACCCCTGATATACACGCACCCAGGCTATTCGCGTGTGGAACTTCCCGCGCACCCCTGAAATACACGCGCCCCCAGGCTATTCGCGTGTGGAACTTCCCGCGCACCCCTGAAATACACGCGCCCAGGCTATTCGCGTGTGGAACTTCCCGCGCACCCCTGAAATACACGCGCCCCCAGGCTATTCGCGTGTGGAACTTTCCGCGCACCCCTGAAATACACGCGCCCAGGCTATTCGCGTGTGGAACTTCCCGCGCACCCCTGAAATACACGCGCCCAGGCTATTCGCGTGTGGAACTTCCCGCGCACCCCTGAAATACACGCGCCCAGGCTATTCGCGTGTGGAACTTCCCGCGCACCCCTGGAATACACGCGCCCCCAGGCTATTCGCGTGTGGAACTTCCCGCGCACCCCTGAAATACACGCGCCCAGCCTATTCGCGTGTGGAACTTCCCGCGCACCCCTGAAATACACGCGCCCAGGCTATTCGCGTGTGGAACTTCCCGCGCACCCCTGGAATACACGCGCCCCCAGGCTATTCGCGTGTGGAACTTCCCGCGCACCCCTGGAATACACGTAGCCCGCTCCCCCAGGCCCGATCGCGTGTGAAACTTCACGCGAACCCCTGATATACACGTAGCCCGCTCCCCCAGGCCCGATCGCGTGAGGAACTTCACGCGAACCCCTGATATACACGTAGCCCGCTACCCCAGGCCCGATCGCGTGAGGAACTTCACGCGAACCCCTGTAATACACGTAGCCCGCTCCCCCAGACCCGATCGTGTGTGAAACTTCACGCGAACCCCTGAAATACACGTAGCCCGCTCCCCCAGGCCCGATCGCGTGAATAACTTCACGCAAACCCCTGTGATGCACGTACCCTGCTGAAATCGCGTGTTAGACTTCCCGCGCACCCCGGTATCCACGCACACGTATTTTTTGTCAGCGGGTGTCCGTGTTTGTGGGTACCCCTTTGCACGTCATTTTTCCTGGAGGGCCACAGTATGGGACATTCATCATGGCAGTATATAGGTGCTATTTGTTGGCGCACCTTTTGGCGCACATTTCTTACAGCCGCAGAGACGCTACCGCCTGCTTTCTTGTGGCGGTCGTGTTTGTGCCTGTGCGCTGGTTTGAGCGTGCGCTTTTTTGCCCTATTCTATTCCATGAATACGTGTTGTAGGCGAGCGTGTGGGCGTTCCGCGCACTTGTGCCCTGTACTTCCCCCGTGACGCCCACGTTTTGGCAAGTTGTTCCCCATTCCGAGTGTTCCGCCCGTGTTCCGCCTACTTTTGTTGCGTGCGCCGCGCTATGTGCGAATTTCGCTGTGGCCTGTGCGATTTTCGCTGTGACCTGGCGCACGCTGTTAGATGGCCTGTGCGCCAACGTGCGCCGCGCACTTTTTTATCGCACATCCGCTGGTTTTCTCGCGCACGGCCTTCCATGAATCGACGTGCGCTGCTTTTCGTGCGATTTTCGCAATTGCACTGCGATTTTCGCTATTCCACTGCGATTCGCACGTTTTTGCCCACTTGCGCCGCGCTAATTATTCCATGAATCGGCCTGATAGTCCCTTCTGTGCCCCCACTCTGCTTCAGGTAATAAAATCACGGCAAATATGTTGCTGGTAAAATAAATTGTGGCAAAAATGCTGTGGTTTGACCCGGTAAAGGTGTACCGCATTATACCATTTAAGGGCAGCAAGGGTTGCGGGGGTGTCCCAAGCTCCCCTTGAATGGTATAATGGGACCAGGGGTTGCGGGGGTGTCCCCCGCATCCTTTAAATTATTGTGGCGCAAAAGACCACAGCATTTTTGCCGCAATATTTTGTATTCACAGCCATTTTTGCAGCGATTTTAAGACATGGAACCTTCCAAACAGAATGCAAATCCCCCAGAGCAAGGCATACACTATTCACCTTCTTTTTATGCATTACACTTAAACTTCGGGACTTAGAAAATGACCCCCTTTGATGCCAAAACATATGGAGCATTTCCTTCCTTTGAGAGAGAGAGAGAGATAGACAGAGAGAGAGAGAGAGAGAGAGAGAGAGTGTGTGTGTGTGTTCTCGTGTGTTTTTTTCAAATGTATACACTGTGTCTCATTTAGTAATTGCTCCCTGGTTACCTATTGGTATATTGGGGGTGCTTGGTTGTACTTTCCAATGCAATTCACAAGTTTAACTTCTAGTACCAGATGTGCACCTGCTGGACAGTGCCCAACAGGATGTTTTTCTCCACCAGGACAATAACCCATGCGGGTGGGTCTTTCTTGAGACAACAGCTTGGGTGAGAGATGTCTTCAGGGACTACAAAGAGATGCCAGGATCGCAAACAACACATAAGGTTGCGCCAAGCAGGGTAGACCTTTTTTCCGAGAGGAATCGTCACTGGTTCTCCAAGCGTGTGTGTAGTCCGAATGGGGTTCATTGTCAAGGGGAAGATAGGATACAAGAGTTCTTCTCCCATGGAGGCCAAAGGCGGCTTCAGGATCAAGAAGGCTCTCATAGGCATCAAGCCATGGCTTAGTAAGGGGAACTAGTTCTGGATTCTGCACAGGTCTTCGGTCGGTGCTGTCTCTTCAAATACTCAAATACGTATCCGAAGCATAGAGCGCTTTCCTTGCAGAATTCTGCCATTCCAGAGCTAGAAGAATGGACCCACATCTCCTTGCTAGCTAAAGTGTCAGAAAGGTGTGACCTCTTCCTAGTTCAAGAGTGCTCTCTTTATAGCATGAAGGTGAACATATTCAAGATAGAACACCGAGCCACACAATCTGCTTGACAGTGATAGCACAGCACTCCAGGGGATATTCCAAGTAAGAAATTCCCCTACCATTATGTTGTGACCTTCAATTATTCAGTTCAGAAATGTTCTAAATGAACGCTATCATCATGCTGCCTGCGAAATGGGACCTGCTAATGACATCATTAACCATGGCATCTATTATGCTGGGGCGTCTAACAAGCACTTAATAACCGCTTTCTTCCAGCACCCATTACATTATTTGTAGTGATACACACCAAGAGCTGAAAAGGTTTCTCCATCACTTAAGAATTCCTTTCAGCACTGACCGCACGTGACCTCTTTGCCTGCTCGCCAGTGTGCTGAAGTATATTTACACACATTTACGCGAACTCTCAAAGCACAGGTTTTCCTGAGCTGAAGGAGCATATGGCTTTGCATAGTTTCAAGAGGATGCCCCGTTTTCTTAGGGCTCCCCAACCTTAATGTGGGGACCTCATTATTTAGTTTGATGGCTGCCATCAACCCAATCAACTATATGAGAAACTGTATTCTCCCAAGTGCATCTTTCTTTATTAAAGCAGCAGTTCGTATGACATTTATAATCACAATAATGCAAAAACAGCACGCGTTTACAAAGTTTCAGGAAAACATATGGAAATGAAGGAAAACACAGGTGAGACTTCATTCCAAATTGGCCCTTACGGCCTGGCATCAGACGCAGCATCATATGGGAGCAGGGCACACACTGCCAGGCTGAAGTTAATCACTATTCAAATCATATCTGTTTGCCAAAAGACAAAATTTAGGGGCAGAAAAAGACCACCTTTTTTTAGTAAAGGTGAGAAATTCTCAATTTTTGATTTGGAATTTGTATGATCTTTGTAGCTCTTTCCGCACATATGCTTTATGTTATTCTGAACTGGATGTTACACATTGGTAGAGAAATCGTAACCAAATATTACAACGTTTCTTGTCCACAATTTAACAGGCCATCACAAGTAAAAGAATACATTGGAAATCCTTCACTGAGAAATGGACTTGTCAGTTCCATTACAGGTGGTGGTGTTTTGATCACTGTTTTTTTGTTAGCTGCAAATAAAGCACTTTTTCAAGTTCCACAATTGGGTGGCTGTGATGATTGGAACGTCGGAGACCTGCACTAAGACTTGGGAAATGTCCCTATAGGAGGTAGGTGCTCATATGGACTGCAGCATCCATTCAGCTTTCCTGGATCATGATGAGTGGGTGAACACATGCTGTGCGATTTCTTACAAATATGGATTTATGCGCAGTTATGAATATATGGCTTATGTAGGCCTGGAACTAAGCACCAACTTCAGCGTCAGGGCCCTCGTTTCAGGAACGCGTCAGGCCCCTCATTTCAGTACCGCTAGTCACTGGTTTCGCTACGGGTTAGTGGGAATATGAAGTCAGGCTCAAAAAAGCTATCATGGGCCCTCATTACAAGTCAGGCGGTGGACCATGGTGCTATTATCACCATGGTCCATGCCGGATTCCGCCATAGTGGATGGCGGAATTACCGCCCCATTCCAAGGTGAGTGGGGTGGTAATTCCCCATTCACCATTTGCCCTTCCCCATTTCCATTTTTGCCCCATAGGGCATAATGGGGATGGGGAAGGCGCTAATTACGACACCGTAAATTACGGTGCCGTAATTAGCACCAAGGTCGCTTAGCGCCTTGGACTTTAACGCCTGCAAAAAGCAGGCGTTAAAGTGTGAATCAGGCGTTAAGGGTTAACGGCGCCGACGGCGCCGTTAAAACCCTTAACGCCTGACTTGTAATGAGGGCCCATGGACTTTCTTCTCCAGAATCAATCTCATCTGAAGGAAATCATTTTTTTTTACATTCACAATGTTCAATATTGGTCTTAAAATGTGAACGTTGTTCATGGGTCTACTGAAGAATCGGATTGCATTTCCAAGTCCTTGATATATATTTGGTAAAATGACTGCTGCAACTGAAGATCCCATCAAGAAATCATGCCATGCGTCACAGTCTGACTCTGCCGAGAAATGGTTGCATGAGGTACAAGGCATAGGAAAATATTTTGTTTCACGAAGAAAGAGGCGAGGAATATGTCAGAAGGAAGCCATTGCTGGAACTGGGTCTTGCACTCCATTTACAGTGGGTGGCTATTAGAGTAGGATTTCTGCTGGAGGGAGTTACAAATGTTATGTTATGTTGATTTATACCGCTCACCACTACCACCACAGGGCAGTCTCCAGGTGCTCACATGGCTCTGCAAGAGAAGAAGGCTGGGTGTGTTAGTGAGGATAGGATGATAGGATCGGTTCAGAACCAGGAGGAATTGCCCTCTGTGAGCGTTGTCTTGCATGTGGGAGTTGGTTCGGGAGGCCCCGTGTGCTGTAACCGTATGCGTAGGACTCAGTTCCTCAGATGTGTGTCAGTGTTTTTGTTGGGTGTGTGTGATGTGAAGTTGCGGTGGGGTCTGTGTCATACGCACTGGTTAGTTGTATGCATAAGGGGTCCAGAGTCTCAGGTGGCTGTTAGGTGTTGACATATATAATGTCGGTGTGCATCTGTGTAGACTCAATGGATTTACGGACTATGTGCAGCAGTGGTCCCTCTACTATTGTTTGCAGAGACTCACAGGTATGTTAAGGTGTGGGCATTAGATTACTTCTAGGTGTGTTTCTGTGTAATGTGGCTAGCCCCTGCTCGTGTGTAGTGCCGTTGCTTATGTTGGAGGAGCAGGAGTGGAAAACCGGGTAGTAAGCCGCTCGGTTTGACAATGCCTCTGGCGTGAGTCTTCGGTTGCAGCTCAATGGTATTTACCAATGTTCTTGTTCGCAGATATGCTTTAAAACGCCCAACCTCAAACATTGGGTTCAAGACCTCTAGCGTTATAAATGTTGCTATCACTGAGAAACTTGAGGGGCACTTCACAGAAGTAAGAGTCATTTAGTGGAGAATTCAGGGCCCAAACTGTCTATTATTAGTGAAGCTCTTATCCTAGTTACTTTGAATTTGACCCGTATCGCTTATTGTTGGGAGTTATCACAACATTCTCAAGCATCAAACTTACTGAAGCCTTTGGGATGCCACCATCTGCATTGGTTGGGCCTACTGCACCTGGCTAAAAGGAAGCTCCATGCAGGAGGCTTTCAATTAGTAATTTATTCTTTATTTAAAAAAAGGCCTTGTGTGAGTAGATAAGGCCTCTTGGGTTTAAAATTGAACATGTTGGCATTCTGCTAAAATGTCTAAGCAACATACGATTCGAAATATGTTTGTGGGGGGCGTGGCCAGGCGCTGTACGGAATGGCAGCATAGCGCACTTGCTCCAGCTCCGTACATTTGTTTATCTTTAAATTTTATAAATGGTGACTAAATTCTTGTCAGGAAAAGCTTCCGCATACCTGCTAAGTATCCCTGGTGGTCCGTGGGGTATATAATATCCTGCATTATTCAGGAGCAAGAATGACTCGGTGACGGAAGAGTGAGGCCTGCAAGCCGGGAAGTCCTGTGACTCGTGTACCGACGCTCCTGTCAGCTGTTCGGGAACGCTTCAGAGGAATCACTTGCTAAGCAAGTGGATTGCTGTTTTGAGGACAACACGGAGCCAGCACCTTTCAAAACATCACAGAATGCTTATATTAGACATTTAAAGGTACAAACACACACTTTTTTTAATTCTATGCCGGAAAATATAATGCCTCCTTTCTCTTCACACTAGAAGATGGCAGTTGTAATGCTTTGAAAACATGAAGTATTTAATGTATATCTACATGCCTATCTATGGTGCATAATTTTTATAATAAACTCCAATTATTACATGTCCTATAATTACTTTACATGAAACAAAGCAATGGTAAATACTACCCATAATTGTGTTTGCATGACAAGAATGTTCCCCACCCAGTGAAGTAAGTCTTAAGGCATAATAGCTGAAAACTAAATATTTGCAGAAATAGTCCTAAAATGGCAAAGTGAGTTATTTTGAACTTGCCTGCAAAGTGTATTGGTTCACTTTAAAGTCTATAAAAACCTTTGACAAAAAGTGCCAATATCACCAACTGCGTTTCCACGTTTCACATGAGAAAACTCAATAAGTTTGTGCTGCAAACTACGACATAAGGAGCAGACCCTTGGGTTGTACTTTTATCCAAGCTTATGAACATAGAAATGACTTGCCAAGCGTGTGGTCATACACCATATTGATAAATCTTAATATGGCATTTAAGAAAATCTCAACTAAGGAAACACCCATTTGTACTCCTAATAAAAGGTCTAAAAGCGAATCACCGACGTCTAAATGAAGACACATATAATAATACCATGCAAGCCATACTTGCGGAAGTAAAAGCGCTAAAACCCTCCAAGGAAGCAACAAATGCTAATCTGCAGAAAATGGAAGAAAAATGGTCTAACTTCGAAACTAGAATATCTGAGGTTGAACAAAGGATTAGTAATGCTGAGGATGTGACAGAAAGAGTTTCAATACTAGAGAACACAGTTAAAACACTACACAAACATGCTGAAAACCTAGAAAATTCCAAGAGAAGAAACAACTTGTGAATTATTCGGTTACTAGAAGGAGTTGAAGGTGATAACCCTATCCTGTACACAAACAATCTTCTGACCAAACTTTTGGAGCTTCCACCCTGAATCAAGTTAAACATTCAAAGGGCACTTCGTATTGGCCCTTACATACTGGCACAATCATCTAGCACTGCTACCAATAACTTGTCAAGAATTATGATATTTGCCCTACCAGACCATACCCATGTACTTATGATCCTAGAGAAAGCCAAAATGAAAAAACGCCTAACATGGAATGGCAAAAAATTATTTATTACCAAGATGTTTCCAACACCGCCGCTACAAGAAGGAAAGAACTCCTTGCTCTTAAACCTGCCCTCAAGCAACTTAATGCAAGATAATGCATTGTACATCCAGCTATCCTCAAAGTAACTCTTAATGGTCGTACTTCTTCCTTTCACGATCCTAAAGCCTTAAGAAATGTTATCCAAGATCAAAGAAAAGAGGACATGGATACATCAATAAACTCCTACCTGAAATACCTTATCAAGATCCTTTTCTCTTTTGCCTATTGCTAATTACCTTTCACCACTCTTTGTTTCGGAGCGGGATGCAAGACTGGCTGTCTTCCTTTGAGGCTCCTCCTCCCCCGACCTATACTCTTCAGTTACCAGCATGGATAGGAGTGGTTGTTTCCTGTTAACCACTACGATCACTAAAGATTTTTCTATTCCTTTTTTTTATTTTTTATGCTGGCTCTGTTTGTCTTCCCCTCTCCCTTTTGTTTCCTTCCTTATGTGTCTTTAAAGAATGCATATATGAAAACGAATATTATTTTATGCACTATATATGATCATTCTGAATCTCCAACAGTTATACCGGGTGCATGGTTATACTCTGTATTAATGTACAAGATGGCCCATTTACATTATTATTATTTCTTAGCGGCATCAAATCTGCCTTATTATTTTACTCCCTATACTCATGCCACTTAATATAGTTTCATGGAATATTAAAGGGTTACATAATCCAATCAAAAGACAAAAAGTGTTATCTCACCTTAATAGAGTAAAACCATCTATTTCCTGTATTCAAGAAACACACCTTTCTAATGAAGAAGCAGCAAAACTTAAAAGGCATTGGGTTGGCAAGTCTTCTGCAGTGCTGCCAATCGGAAGACAAATGGAGTTATTACACTAATTAATAAAGCTGTTAAATGTAAAGTCATATCTAATGATTCCGAAGACCTGGGAAGATGGGTTTCACTCAAATTATTGATTGATTCCAAAGAATACTCTATACTAAACATTTATGGCCCAACATCCCCAGACCTTAACTTTTGGCAGCTACTTAGAAACCACATGCTCCAATGTGACCTCCAAAATTTGATTGTCTGTGTAGACTGCAACCAAATCATAGATCCTTTTCTAGATAGGAAATCTAGTGTACGATTTATTAATAACTCCTCTCACAAACATTTCATTAATTTTATAGATAATCTAGATCTTGCTGATACTTGGCGTCTAACTCATCCTACTGACTCTGACTTCACCTTCTATTCTACACCCCACTGTTCCTTCTCACGACTTGATTATATTTTTATACCCAATTCTATGGTTAGCCTTCTCCTCTCAGCTCACATAGAATCCATTACAATCTCCAATCATGCCCCAATACGGATCCCCAGCTAACTCTAGAAGCTCAAATAGATGGAGATTTAAAGGTAACTTACTTAGTGATGACTCATTTTTGCCTTTTATAGTCCAACATCATAATAATTACTTTGCTGATAACAAGAATCAAGATACATCTATTACAAATAATTGGGACTGCTACAAAGCTGTTCTTAGAGGCCATATCATTTCATTTGTTGCTAATAAGAGAAGAAAACTCAAACTGGACTCAGAATCCATTCTTAAATAGCTGAAGCTTCTGGAAATCCAACTTGCTAATAGTAATCCTCCTACATTCTTAAAGACATTCTCAAACTAAGATTCCAATATAATAAAATGATCACACAATACTCGCCAATATGCTTAAATATAAGTCAAAGATATATCAGCTTTCTAATAAGGCTAATAAATCTTTAGCAACTTACTTTAAATTCAAAAAGGAGAGGTCTAGGATAGTTGTCCTTAAGGATCATTTGGGTAATAGAAAATTCTTTGATAAAGATATTATTGAGATATTTTCCAAGTTCTACTCTAAACTATATACCTCCAAAGCTCCTCTTAATAATGCTTTTGTTGATGAATTTCTAGACAATATACCCAGGAACTCATATTCCCCCATTAGATCTTCAGGCGCTTAATGCTCCTATCACCACTTCTGAAATACTATTAGCTGTTAAGCATCTTAAGAGATGTAAGGCTCTGGGCCGCGATGGCTTCTCTACTGATTTTTTTGCCCACTTTCCAACATGTTACTCCCTAAACTTAGTGAACTTTATTCTCACTTTATATCAGTATGGGAGGCCCATGGTTCATTTATAGAGGCCATATTTATTGTTTTTCCCAAGCCCAACAAAGATCCCGAAATCCCCCAAAATGTTCGTCCCATTTCCCTTATCAACACTGATTGCAAGATCTATGCAACGATTTTGGATAATAGACTCCTTCCTTTCTTACCTAATCTCCTAAAACAAGATCAAGTTGGATATTTCAAAGGTAGAGCGTCCTCCTCCGATATTAGACTCTTCTTAGATGTCATAGACCTAATTCGTAATTCCAAAGATCCCCATGCTGCGATAGCTTCGGATGCGGAAAAAGCATTTGATAGAGTGGAATGAGATTTTTTATTTAAAACTCTTAGATGGCATGGTTTTAGTCCCCCTTTTCTTTCTCTGATAAAAAATCCTTTACTCTATGCCTAAAACTGCAATCTTTGGTAATGGGCAGCTGTCCTCCTTCTTTCCTCTTTCAAGAGAAACACACCAAGGTTGTCCCCTTTCCCCAATTCTATTCATATTAGCACTCAAGCCCTTCCTTGAAAACATTAGGCAAAATGAAAATATTATATACGCCATAAACATCTCCATATCAAAACTGCAGCCTATGCAGATGATGTTCTCCTCTTTCTCAAAAATCCAGAACATAGTGCTCAGCATCTACCTGACATCATTTCAAACTCTCCAAAGCATCTGGCCATAGGGTTACTATAGAAAAATCAGAAATCCACCCCCTTAATGCCCACTCTACATCACATCATACATCATTCCTCGGAATGAAGTGGTGCCCCAAAGGTTTCAGATATCTTGGGGTTCATACCTCAGCCTCCTTTAACAATGTTCGCAAACAAAATTCAGAAACTATACTAACCAGAATTAAAGAACTAACAGCCTCATGGTCACCCCTTTATCTCTCTAGGTGGGGCCGCCTAGAAGCAATAAAAATAATGATTGCTCCTATTGTCCTTTACTTCCTTTGCATGCTCCCTATCTCCCTTTTTCATTTTTTAAATCCATTGACTCCTGTTTAACTAATTTTTTTATGGGGAATGAAAAAGCAAAGAATCTCAGTGTGTAAATTAAAAAAGCCCTGCTCTTTAGGAGGTGTCAACTTCCCAGACTTTAGAAAGTATAACATGGCCTTTGTCAATATGCAAACACAGATGTGGTTCATCCAGGCGGAATTGCCGCTTGTACATAATTGGGTCTGCCTAGAGAGAGCCATGGTCTCCCCTATCTCTCTTGCAGATACTTACCTTATTAAAGGTAAAAGTAAATTGACTACTTACTCCTGTATCCACCAAACCATGCTGTACCTCAAACTTTATATGTTTCCATTCTTAACTTAATGAACCCTATTCATCTCTCATTATATTTGACTCAACCCCCTTATTAAAGTTAAAGGTAAATCGGTCTTTTGGAGACCATGGCTATCTAAGGGTATAAGATGTTATAGTCAGTTTTTTGTGCAAAGTGCTCCTATTCCTTTCAATGATTTGGCTATCAAATACCATATGCCGGCCTCTTTCATGAAACAATATTTGGTCATCATTGCTGCCCTTTTTGATCACTATGCATAACTCCAATGTTCCCAATGCACAAAGACTTCTACATATGCTAACCCCTAGCATTACAGCCTCAACGTCTTACATATTGCTGATATCAACATCACGCTCATTGAATCTGTACCAGCTTTGTAGCGATTGGAGAAATTATTGCTCACCATCGAATCTTCAACTATGCTGGCCCTTGCAGTAGAAATGTATATCTAAAATTACTTCTTTGGCAAGCTTAACCCAAACTCTCTTTTTCTTTCACCATAGAGCCTTTATTACCGCTACTTTTCTATTCAAATTGGGACTGTTACATAACGATCTTTGTTTGAGATGTTCACATGCTCAAGTCTCGTTTAGACATATGTTTGTAGACAGCCAATATATTAAACATTTCTGGAACTCTGTATGGCGGACTATCGAATCCATTTTTAAATTTCATCAATATGTCTGTTTTGACTTTCTTCTCTTTGGAAGTTCCCTTTTACAAACTAATCGAGTTAACACATATATACATTTTCTTTTTGACTTATGCTTAATAGTTGCAATCAAAATCATTACCAGTAATTGGAAGAACCTAAACCATATCCACTATAGAATCCGGTGGAATAGTATTTGCAATATTCATAGATTAGAATGTTGCATTGCGTCCTCTCCTGATTTGTTATGGAAACACCAACTGAAATAGCAACCATTTCTTGATTACTTATCTAACATCAAGTCTCGTTAATATTAACATTAATATCAAATTATGCATTATCTGACTTTATTATTATGCATCCTACTACCCCCCTTACCTCCTACCCTTTCATGGAAGTTATGTCCTGTCCTTGTTAGTTACTCGTTGTTTCATCATTTATATTGTCTTCCCCCTCCCATCTATATAAAAATGTTCAAATTTCGCTATCGAGTTATTCAAATATACTTGGCTCCTATTTATACCAAACATGTGTTCACAAATAGATTAAGTTATGCCTTTCTCAGATGCTTATGTATCTGTAATGATTATTAATTGCCATGTATATCTATCTCATACAATAAAATATTTAAACAAGAAATATGTTTGTGGACAGAAATGTGGTGTATTTTATAGGAAAACAGAGCAGGATACATGGAACAGAGCTTCCATGGTGTAAAAGGAAGGAGTGCTGGTCAAGCTGTCTAGGTTCTTTGGGGTCACGGCCAAAGGCCATATCTCTTACACTGAAGGGAGTGTGGATAGAATAATTACTGAAGTCCTCAAGCAGTAATACATGAAAATACCCACCAAGGCTAAATTAAAAGTAACTGAGAAAAGAACAAGAAGTCCAGGCACTGTAATTGTTTATCATTGTGCCCTTACCAAGAATCTAGGAGCTTCCCACCCTCTGGGATTTCTTTAAATATTGGTTCAATTATAAGGGCCCACCACGATGGAAAGCTCTTCAAACCAATATTGGATAAAACTGATAGGATTGACAGGCTTGTATTTTATGACACAGTACATTAATTGAATTAAAACATAGCATGTGGTGATTGTAGAGGAAGCCTCCTGCAAAGAAGTGTATAATTTAGATATATGTTCAATACAGGTACACTCAGAAACTTCAGCAGCGTTGCTCATGTTACTCATTGTTATGAATGAGAATACCAGATCCCAAAATGCTTTATATTAAGTGACTTCATGGCTTCAAACATTGTGGCAGAAATTGTCCCACTGGCTCTCATAACCCACATGCTGTCCATTATCTGTTTAGCCATACTCCTAATAGTCATTCTTGTATATCATCTTACCAATGTCAAACTTCTATGCTATTATCTGCATACCCGAATATGTTTATTGGTACGTGCATACCAATTTAGATGAGAAAGTAGTGTTCCTCTTCTGGCTAATTGGCAAACTTCTGGGACAATTCAAGGAATTCCATGCTTCCTCAGAAAGTTTGTTACACCTACACCATCTCACCATAATATCTGAACTGGTGTTTGGACTTGAGGCGGCCCAGGTGCACACCCTTTAGATTTTCAAAATAGCTGGAAAGGTTTCAAAATTTTGCTACAGTTTTTCTGACCAGATAAACCTTCTCTATCTTATTAGCAGGCAAAGAGTGGGAAAACGTATCGTCAATAATCAAGCCTTCACCCGGCACACCTGACATGAACTAATCTCCACTTGCCTTGATAAAGATCCCTGTTGGGTCGAAACATGTGTCTGCACCATTGATGTTAATAAAACAAGCACTCTAAACCATTCCAGTTTACAAAGACTGATTATTTCTCTTGCTCCACATACCAAACCAATGTGGTCTGATTACAAATACAAAACACCCAGCACCCAGGTGTTTGTGGTTCCCACAACCCCCTTCTCTTATAATGATGATCACAATTGGATTGAAAAAAGGTCCTCGTAGACAGAGTCTGATCATGCTCTGAAGGTGTATTGAGTGGGAAAATGATCAACAATCCTTCCATCTGCCACACTTATATTGAAGAACTCCAAGAGATTAGCGCACATGCAGCCCTACTGACCACTCCTCTTCAATGTAAGCATTAAGGTAGTACCCTAGAGACACTTCCACTGCAGGATACCTGGATGTTAAATACCCCCACTATTCCCTATGGTCTGCATAAAGGTTTTTGAGATCAAAGAGATATGGTAGGGCATAGATATTCATAACCCACAGCAGCTCAAATGATTGCAATTTACCCCTAAAGAAAGTGTACACTTCCTCATTGTTTGAGAAGTCTGCAACATAGTTACATCATTGGGCAATATCAATAATTAGGCATCACTGTGGGTGTATCCTTCACTGGCTGCTACAGACTGTGGAAAAGTTACACCCTCTAGATGAGGGGTTTGCAACATTTGGCTTGCCAGATGGATTGGACGCCACCTTCCATCTGCCCTAGTCAGCATAGCCAATGGGGAGATATTGTGAGAGGTGTAGTCCAGAACATCTGGGGAGCTGCAGGTTGCACACCCCTGCTCTAGAAGTCTGTGTTCCCTAGTTTTCAGGAAACAGCAGCAGATCAAGAGGTTTCTAGAATGTTAGAAATTCATCTCATCAGCCAAGAGCTTTTTTCATATCTGGAAATATTCCAGATTCTGACTTTTGTCACAGAGAGTGACCATTGGCAAACAGAAATGAGTCACTGTCTATTTTTATAAAACAATGGAGAGACACTGACATGCTAGAGAACTGGGAATTCGACAGCGAAATTGGCTTCTCAGGCTGTGATATATTGTCCAGGACCAGGCAATAACCCCACCATACTGACCAAAATGGGAGTTTGCAAATAGTGAGTTGTTTGGTCACCCAGCTAATTAAGGCCCTGTACGCTCACACCAGAAAAAATACAACCCGCTAAGGAAGAAGGCCCAAGATGCACTTGCAAAGGTAACAAGTGTTTATTTCCACAAAACAGAAAAAACATCAGCTGCATGAGAGCGCTGCGCTCTGGGAGCACGTGCAATACCTTATATCTACAGACAGCATCACTCATGATGTCATACTGTTCAGTACAATTCTACCATCCCAATTGGATGGGCACTACACATATAAGGTCTGGTCCAAATGGGATACCAGGCGATTGGTCCATCTTCATCTGTCCATCTCCGTCCACGTGGGTGCGGCTGGGCTCGTCATCCGTGGTGAGGTTGGTATAACAATTAATTGGCTACTCTGTTATGCAAGGTTACCTTCTCATTGTTGCAAACACCAGGCAGACATATCATTGGGCTGTAGAAGAGCCGAGGTCACACTAACTTGCATGCTTCACTCATTCCCAGGCAGGTCAGCAACTCCCAAGGACCTCCACCTTAGTTTTGGGCTATAATTTAGTTGCCACCCTGCACCTTGCTGCACAAATCATGTGACCCACTTCTCAAGGCACGATAGCCTTGCCTTCTGATCTTAGTGATCGATCGAGGGGTGTAAAGGTTTCATGGTTGGTGGTCTGGGTTTGGATGATACTGTGGCATGTGGGGGTCTCGGGATAAAGGCATTACAAGGCTGTATTTCTCGTGCCGGGATCATGGGGGAAGGGGGCCTTCCTCTCTGTCTCACGGAATGGTACTGCCAAGAGGCGCGCGGCACCCTTCTCATGACCTTGCAGGGTGCATTCTTTCCTGTGTACGAGGGCCTGTAACTCTTTGGAACAATGGGGGAGTTACATGGGCCATGTGGACCTGGCTGGGGTGGGTTGTTGTTCGTGCTCATGCGAGGGACCTAATATTCAAGCACCCAATACTATTTGCCACGATTGGGCCTACATTCTAGGATGGCTGCCATTTGTCTAAGATGGTGTTTGCATTTGAGTTTCTTCTATATCTCCTAATACATGCATTGCAGTGATCGTTCACCCCCCTTTGTGTGTGCCCTCCTCCCCCCTGCTCCCTGAATGTGTTTTCTATTATTTGTGCTTCATTCGGTATCACCTAGGGGGGTGGGAAGACCCTGTCTCCTCCCCAACACTATAAAGGGCACAGTCCATGGAATAGCTTATCATTGGCTGGGTAAAGCAGGACTTCTGCCCACCTTACTGATTCCCCCCTCATAAAGACACATGCACAGTCTCTGCTATAGTTTTCTAATACAGTATGTTTACACATTTCAAGTTGCACCATGCAGGCCCTGATTCCCCAAGGTGGAGGATGGAGGTGGGCGAACGAAAATACTAAGAAAGAGTGAGGGGCAATCATTCCAGGGACCAGAATAGTTGGAGTTGTCTGAAGCAACGAAGATGGCCCCTAAGGCACAAGTGCTTTAGAAACTAGACTGAAGACTAGAGAAGCATTTGAGGAAGAAACATGTAAGCTATCCACACAAGTAACCAGGGACACAGGGCGGGGAAACTTGTCCCAAACGCAATTCAGGCTGAGCCGGAGACCCGCACAGAGCAGCTCACAGCAAATGAACTTCTGAAACAAACACATAGACAGTTGCACCAACGAGAATACCTGGCATGCCAGTGGCAAACATAGCAGCAGCACATGCCACTGTATGACACACTTACACACAGAAATATGCTTGCTGAACAGATGCTTGGCGGAAAGATAGATTCGAAAATGAGAATGAGGCAAAGATGTTGAACACAAAAGCAGAAACAGGGTCAACAACAGATATAAATTAGGCTTGGGTGCAGCATCTTTGCATGTTAGGTAGACTGTCTGGCCACAGTAACTGGGTAGACTGTCCTGGTTTTCAGATCCATGTTTTGGCATTGAAAGGAATTCAGGTTTTCTGGGCTGTGTCCGCGGATTGTGTAGATAACATGTAGGTCGCACTGAAAGTTTATGGAGTGTAGGAGAATAGTTTACATGTGTCCTTCTATTTAAAGAAAGACTGAAGTTATGTGTAAGGTCATTGTGCTATATGGAGTCCTCAGAAAAAACTGCAGCAAGTTGGGACAGATGGAGCGCTTTAGGATTAAGAGGATTGCGTTTTGATTCAGCAAAATACCATTTGGCTAGAACACCTTTTGATTGGATCAGGTTTGCAGAGTTTCTTAAGACATACGTGTTTGATTTTGGAACTGGCTGCATCACAGAAGATATAGCTGAGCTTTCTGTGCTGCAGATGATTGTGATTTTTAAGGTGTCACCAAAGGGTTCCAAGAAATTGAGACGCTTCTCTGACCATTTTCAAAAATATAGCGACCAAGGAAAAATGTCTTTGACGGTATCTGGGGCTCCTTCACTCTAGGATATCTTGTATATGATGGGAATTAGTTTGTCCCAATAATTCACTATAAACCATGTTGTTTAGACAGCACATTGGATTAAATGGATCACCAACAAATGTTTCCTTTGTTGCCTTGTTTTAAAACTGGCTGGAGTCCCGTGAACTGCCATAGGATTGGGAGAAGACGTACAAGTCCAGCCGTTTGATGTAAGGTGAAGCACGTTGCTACTGGGCGCAGTGCTTTGCTATTCAATCGAATGTTGTTGAATTTTGTTGGTAAATATTCAGTGATTAAGTGAAAAGCTTTAGAACTGTAAATAATGTGTTAGAAATTGGTGACATTCTTTAAGAAATGATTCAACATTTTGCAATTGAGTAGAATTTCTGCAGTTGGGTGGACACCCTGGAATTGCCTAAGATTGCCGTGTGGATTTGTTTGGAAGGCTTTAAAGTCTGCTCAACCACTATGGGGTCGAATGGTGTGTCTTGGGGTTCACAGAGTCAATTTGAGATTAATGTTACATTTGTAATGTTAAGCTGCACCCACCCACACACACACATTCAGGTTATAAGAAATCTGTTTTAAATTGTGTGGCATACCACAGTAATAGGTGCAAATCTTTTTCATGGAGCACTACCTTGCATATTTTTGAAAAACATTGATTTAATGGGCAGTTGAACCTTGAGGAACAGTCACAGCCTTGTGCTACTGACTGCTGAGTTGGGGAATGTGTAATGAAGCCTAATATTGATACATTGTAACAACAGAACCGTGGCCCGAAAAGTTGCAGAGATGTATTCTAAAATGTCTCCTCAACCAGGAAAACGGAAGAACTTATTTTTGCGTTTAACTAAAATATTTTTAAAACCCTTTTGCTGTTTTCTAAGGTTGAACTGATGATCGCTGAAATGTTTAGAAAAGCTTGCTTCAGAGTGACGCGTTAAACCTTTAGATTGTGTGGACGGCCTTGCGATTGGACGGAAAAATATGACTTTCAATTGTAGAAAGAGTTGGAGGATTTGTAACTGGGAAAACTCCTTTGGGATTCTGTGTTTTTGTTTAAATTGAGTAAAACATTTTTCGATGTTCTAACCACAAAGGAATTGTTAAGGTTTCCTTTGAATTTGGTATTGTTCTTTGGATTTGGGTAACTAATGTTTTAATTGATTTGTGGATATGCCTATTGGCTGTGACAACCTCAGGAACTTGCTTCCGTTTGTGCAAACTACTTGAATTCTAGGTGGTAAGTAATATTGGGTTAAACTATTTTCTATTGCCAAATCCAATTGAACTGGATTGTTTAAGGGCTTTATGAATATTTTAAGTGTATTAGAATTTGGTGAAGCATCATGACATTATTATTAGCAATGCTTGGAAGTTGCATTTGTGATAGGTGGGATTGTGTGGAGAACCTTGCGCTTAGATCAAAAGGATTGGAGAAAATGAGTATTTTTAGAGCTAATTGGACACGTGACCTTTTAAAGATGACCTATTTTGCAAAACCACACTGTGATATAATGTTACACTTTGAAATTGGGGGAGTGCTTGGCAATAGATGCAAGGCTTTGTAAGGATCCGGCCAGAGTCAGGCCCAAACAAACCATGCCATGAGCGTTCTGCGCTGGATTGGACAACAAAATTAAAAATAAAAAGCGCTTGCCTGCTACGGTATGGAGTTGGGGCGGCAGAGAAGCGCATTGTTGCCATGAGCAGCACACAGCAGGACACCAGGCCAAAGCTCTAAGGCTGGCTGGGACTGCACTCAGTACCAGCCCACGCCATCATGAGGAGCCACCACCACCATCAACCTTGAAAAAGTGTGAGCCCACAAAGGATTTATTCTGCCCCACTGTGCGAGCACACTTTGTAAAAGAAGCAGCATGAAAGAAATTGCGGTGTTTTTAAACTATTTTTAACATTTCCTTTGATCGGAAGTCAACTGCCAGCTCCGCCCACTCTGAACCCTGCCTCCTCGGACTCCGCCCCTCCTCCAAACTCTGCCGCTGGCCCTTGTGGGATCCCCCTCCACATTGTTTCCATTTCCACCACTGCCTTTTTGTTACTGCTGTGGCACCCACTTAGAAGTAATGGCAACAAACTGGTAAGATGAGGAGAGAAGACCACCCACTGTGCAACATGATCCTTGAGTCCTTTTGCCCAGGCATTCTGGAGAAAAAACTGTAGCGATCAAACCAAAGTGCCAACTGTGAACCCAACACCTTAGGTAATAAGAGAAATCTCAGGACAGTCCCCGTGTTCTAAGGTCCTACTGGGGACATATTTCAAGGCTGGAGATTATCCCTTTGAATGCCCCTAGCTCCCAAATATTGATACCGTGCAAATTAGCTGGTATGTAGGCCTGGGGTTCTTCTCATTGTTTATATTCTGACCAACACATTTTCGTTTTTCCATCCTGGATCAGTTGTGCCGACCTGCCTCAGACAACAATGTCTCTACTTTCCCTGTCGTTGTCCCTTTTCAGTTTGACCCCGCGTATGTGCACGTCTCCATCCCGACTCCTGTGCTCTCCTCTGCTAGTGAGTCTGGATGTGTGTGGCATCCCAGCGTGGGTTGGTGCAGCCTAGCCATGGACGTTTGGCCTCCTTTTGGGCGTCTTCATTGCATGCCCGCTGCTGTCTGAATGACCCCCCAGCCCGTGCTGGATGTGGACCATGACTGCGCCCTTTGAGAGCGGTAAAACAGACACTTGTATTGTCTGGGTCCACCAGGGATTACAACAAAGATTGGAATTGCCTGGGGGCACTTTACGAAGTGAGGCTTGAAATGGGCACACCCTGGAGCTGGACAGGCCTTCTTAAGAATAAAAAGGTCACCTGATTTGCTGGGAAAGTCTTAGGCTGAAGGTAGTATGGTTGCCACTGAGGAGCACTGGAATTGGGAGAAGATTCTCAGCATTCAGTATGTATAGACATGGGTAGGGTTTGAGGTGTCATACACAGTCTCCTCACCGTATGTCTGGGTGGGTGGGTGATGTTAATCACATTTTGTAACCTTCACTCTTCAAGCAACGAGTCCAATCGGTGAGGGGGGCTTTCTGAGACCCACGCGCTCAGTTTGACCTCGGGCAGATTGATGGCCTGCAAATGAGGTAACTTAACTTCTAACATCAGATGTATCGGTGCACTAAATCCGTACAACGCACAGTGAACATTTTATTCAAAAGCAGCTTTCCTGTGAAAACAGCCGAGGCTTAGAGAAGCGCCGAGTTTAGGCCTCATTTCGCAGTGAGAAAACGTTGGAAAGAACCCTGAAATAGCTCCGCGTCTTCTCCCCAAACCGAGTTTTTTTCTTCCATTTCCCTCTCGCTCGCGCGCGCGCTCTCTCTCTTTTATCAGTTGGAATGAGTAGTAAAGATGATTAACCCCGGGGTCAGCGCTGCCTGCCTCGTTCCTCTCTCTAGCTTCGAGCACTTTCTTCTCTCCGCTGATTCGCAGCCGGCACTGTTCCGCTGAGCACATTTGCATATGGTTATTGGAATTTCTTTTTTCACAGGCAGCTTTTTTTTTTTTAAAGAGACCGAGTTTCAATGCTTTTTTCCCCTTTCCAGGCTCTGCGCAGTACCTAAGACAGGGCTGGTCGCCGCGTCGCCAAATAAAGGGGGTCTTTCACCACGTAGACTCCTCCACTGACCTTCAAAGCGCCCACTGTGTTGGCCGGTCTGTATTCCAGGGATGTGGACAGGAGAGAGAACCTTTCCAATTCTTTGGGATATCCTACCCCGGGGGTCAACACAGCCGGAGTGCAGACTGTCCCAAATGGTCGCAGAATCCTGCAGGGGCATTCAATCCAGTTTGCACGATAACCCGGAAATACATAGCCAAGTGATTAACTGCAAATACATATTGCCATGCAGTGTGCTCAGTGCTTTTGGTGTTTTATGCAGTGTTTTGTTATGTTACAGAGCTTTCATACTACACGAAATATGGGGTAAACAGACCTGCTAAGTGTCACACAGCTTTCGCATTCCAACAAACCAAGAAAAATGTCACACATAGGAGAGGTGACAGAGCTCTCTGCTGTCCCCCACATTGGGTTCAGCTGTTGGCATCAAGCTACTATGGCCCCAGCACCTTCAGGTGTCACTCAAAATCTCCTGCTACAAATGGAGATTCTACCATGAGAACATTGCACACAATATGAAACCCGGGTCACTCTGCCACACCTTTGCGTTGGTACCAATTACTCCCAAATGCTCAACCTTCACAATGTTGACAATTCCCTTCCTGGGAGCAGGCCCAAAGGAGGACTTTTCTATTTAATTGATGTGCCAGGGTGCAGCCGGGGTCCAATTTCCGATTGCGGAGGATGATTATCAGTCAGGCTCAGTCACCTGGCAGAGGGCAGAGACCTTTACTGGGTGGTCCCCCTCTGCATTTTTCTCTCATTTGCTGAGGTCCAGAGAATGTCCTCTTTCTGTCACTATCGAGCAGTCTTTATAGATTGTGAGCTTACCGAGGTGCGCAAAGAGGGCAAGGTGCTCATCGCCCCAATGCAGGACTGCCATTGGGGCAGACATCTAGAAAGTGTGTGACATTTAAATATTTGAATGCACTCTCCTGTATTCCAGCAAGCCAAGGAAAATGCCACACATAGGAGAGGCGTCTGAAGAACTGTACAAGAATGTGTTTGTGCAACACTCAAGCTCAAGCCACCCGCGGTTCCTGAGTAACCCTAACCCTTCTCCAAGACATCCTTTCTTTGTCCTTATCCGCAACCTAGGGATCCCTCTATTTGCACCTGTTGGTGCCAACCCTGCCAAGCAGCTGCCCTCTGTCACATTCAGTTTGACTGTTGGCATTATGGTGTTACCCAGAAGGGTCCCCTGACTGCCCTCTATTAACAGGACAAGGTAACTGCATCCCAGGTTTTGAAGGCTAGGCTAGGCTAAATTATGCAGATTAACTCCCAGAAGTGCCCAGCCTCAGCCCAAGACACATCCTGCCCCCAACAAATCCCCATGAAGTTCCTAGCAGGCTTCAAAAACTCCCAGGGTGCCCAGTCCAGAAAATACTCCCAGAGGAGCCATGTCCAATTCCAATGCCACCCTCATGTAAAACTACCTGCATTTCCACAAAGCTTTCCTGGGTATAGAATCTGGCCATTTGTGGCCGTTCAGGCACCGGGAAGCGAATAGAAGGGCATGTGCTGTGTTGTACCCTTGAGCATGGCTTCAAAATAGCCCTGATCCAAAGACATCTTCACATCATTAAAACATTTGACACAAACTATCATCAGTCGACAGTCTACAAAAGGACAGACATCTGGTCCATCCCCCACTACTTGCCCGGTGTGCCCCCCACCCACCCGTGCCTTTCAGCCTCTTTAAGTGCCCCTCAAAATGCCACACAATAAACATGGAAATAGCACACATAACTACTACATTGCAAACATGTAAATGTCACATAAATACAAACTGAAAACTTGGCAGGAATGAGTAAACAGACCGTGGTGCGGATGTGTATTAAAATCATAAAGATGGTAAAGAACGGTAAAATGTGTACGGGGTTAGCGCACTAGAGTGGTTGAAATTGACATGCTTGTGCTATTGATAGGGCGACCAGACGTCCTGGTTTTCCGGGACAGTCCGGGGAAATCACTCTCCGCAGTACTTAAAATTGTAATTATTTTTCACAACACTTTCAGAATTTAAAGTTGGAGGATTGGCTCGAACACTTAATGACTGTGCCACAGAGACTGGCTTTAATATGGTTGTACATCAAGCCATGTAATATAAATGAGAGCAAACGCTTGTTTTGAATTAACATGCCAAGATTCACAGACAAAACTGCACAAATGAGATTATATACAGTTCATAGAAAGGAGACGTGCTGGGAATATGATTAGGTGGTGGTTGTGGGGGCGTGTTGGGGGATGGGCGGAAATTGGTGGGCTGTGATGGCGTAGTCCCTCTTTTATGTTGTTGATCATCCCAGTTTTTCGTTTTGGAAATCTGTCTGATCACCCTAGCTATGGAAGCCGAGAAAACAAGCCCCTGCCTCTTTAATGTTATTCTCCACTTTTGTACCCACCTCTTGCTCGCTCCATCTACTCTCCCATTGCTTCTCTTCCGTTCGTGAATCTGCGCATCATAACGCCTGCCTCCACCACTCCTCAGGGGTCGCGGTGACTGGAAAGTGACATGTTGGCACTTGCAAAGTGAGGGCACAAAGAAACACCTACACTTATGTTTGCAGTGGTTGTTCATTTACCTATGTATTCATTGTTGCTTTATAAACCACCCCCCGCAAAATATTTGCTCCCCAAGTGGAAAAGCAGGGACCATGTGTTAGGGGACAAGAGAGGGAGAACGGGTCATCTAATCCATCGGGGGTGGGAGGGTGTCTAATGTAAATCAGCTCTGATCAGACACCACAACGGCATCTTGTCCAGAGGATGTGTTTGGTCATTCTCAGCACATGGGCGCACAACCGTTAATACGCTCTCTTCAGAGGTTCCCGTTATCTCAACGGTACACCCTTTTTGCATCCAGTAGAGATTAGGAGTTAGGTGATGCTTGGGTCACAGGCCCATACCCCAAATAAGATCTCAGAAGATGTCATAGCTGTATCATTGGTGCACAAGGGCTGCAGTCAGTCATGATTGGCAGTTTGGTAATGCTGAACACATTGGGCCACTCCCTGCAAATGCTCTAAGCAGAGGTATTAGTTTTCTGAAGGATCCTCATGGCTTGCATTCAGTCTAGATCTGGAGTTTGGTGATCCTCAGCTAAGGGGCCAAGTGCCTACATAAACTCTCAGCAGAGGCCTGGGTTATCTCCTGGGTGTTCTGAGGGTGAGACCAGTCTGTAGATTCTGGGCTAATGGGTTCATACTCTAAACAAGCTCTCATTATTATTATTAGGCTATTTATTGAGCACGGTCCTAGCTTCGGGAAGCAACAGAGCGCTTTACAATCAAAGGGTGGAGAACAAGGTTAGGGAGCAGAAAGGCAAGGGGGTCATGATCTAACAATAGGGCAGGGAGGGCAATTGTTGGCAATGCGGGATACAAGTAACCAGGGGACTAAACAGTGGGGATAAGATCACCCAGTCTCAGGTATGTGGGGAGTGGATGGTGTATGGATCTACGTGTTAGGGAGGAGCCATTCCCTGATGAGGAGGATCTTGAGCTCGATCATGGACTGTAGAATCTAGGGGGCAAGTCGGATGTTGATGGGGAGGAGATTCCAAAATCTTGGTGCGTAGATAGAGAAGGCCTGTCTTCTGTTTTTTTTCCTTCCTGCACCGGTGCAGTTTAAGTCTGCACATGTCCTTATTTCTGATGGATTGTAGGCTTCCGAAGATGCTGAGTTTCTCAGTGAGGTTGCTTCAGTACTTCAGCGTGACAGTCTAGTGGATAATGCAGCACGATTTAAAGATGGTACCAGCTTGATTCAGGAGCCACTGCAGTTTAACGAGGGTCGTGGTGTTGTTGTCAAATTTGCGTAGTCCTTTGATGAGTCATGCTGCATCATGCAGGACAGATCTCAGGGGAGTCACGGTAGTCACCGGAATGGCTTCCAAGAAGGCCTTGCCAACATCCAGGTGGAGAGGACCAAGGTGTGGAAAGCAGATCTGAAGTTGTTTTCTGGGATGAAGGGCTTGAAATTCCACAGGATGATTCTCATTAGGGGTCATAGTTGCCTCAAAGTTGCCTCAAGGCTCCTACATGGATGCATGCAGCCCAGATTATGAATTTGGTGATACTTATCCCATTGCACAGTCCTTGCACACAATCTCAGTAAAGATCGATGATATATCAGGGGTCTTTGGGAGTTGCAGTCAATTCAGATTAGGAGTTTTGTCATTCGTGTCTCATCAGCCCAGGTCATAAATAAGCTCCCACAGTGGCCCTAGTTATTTCAAGTATCTTCCATTAATGTATCCAGTCCAGTTTAGGATTTGACTGAAACAAATCACACATCTCCTGTCCTTGCATAATCTCCCATTTTAGGTCCTAGTTAACAAATGGGGGTGCTGGTGTTGTGCTAAATTCAAATTAGAAGTCTAGTAATGCTCAAGTCATGGGCCCATGTCCCAAATAAACGCACATGAGAGGTCCTAGCTATCTCAAGAGTCCCCCCAGTAATGCATCAAGCTCAGAGTGGGAGTTTGGTGATGTCATCCAATGGACCCAACCCTGCATGACCTCTGCTTTCTCGGGTGTACGCCAGGTTTGTAATTCCTGCAGATTCAGAGTTGGTGATGCCCTACTCATGGGCCCTGCACAGCTCTCAGAAGAGGTCACATTTATCTGAGGGACCCTCCAGAGATGCCCGTCAATGCATGTCCTACCTGGTTGTTGATCCATGCACTACTGTCCAGTTGTTACGCCTATACAATTATTCTTGTTAAAGCCCCCAGACTTGCGATGGGTGCAGCATTGTGCCCAAGTGTGCATCTAAGGCTCCTTACCAAAACTACCCCTGAGAACTAGGGCAGACCCAGAAAGCAACTAGAGCAGATCTACAAGGGTGTGCATCTCATCTACATTTCACCCGGCCCTATATTTTGGTGAAACCTCAAGTACAAAATAACAGTTCCATTTGCAGAGCGCTCTTTATAAAGCTACTCTCTTGCCTACTGATACACTGCCTCAATGACTCACCAACTCTCAACAATTGATAGTCAGCACATTAGTGTTGAATATGAAATGTGGCTTCTGCGTGAAAAAAGCAGTGTGCTAGGCAGAGCTAAAACAGCATTGGAAAAGCATTGGGTGCTGCCGGCAAGGATAGGGGACGGTGTAAAAACAGCAGGAGGGTTGTAGAACAGTATGAATGAAGAGTAGGAAAAGCTGGAAGTGGGTCACATACTCGACTTCTAGAACTGGTCGACAGACAGAATGGTCGACTTTAAAATCTGGTTGACTTGTCCCCCTGATCTATTAGTTTCTGACGAGCTGGGTGAGATAGGAGCAGTGGTGGGAGGGGATGGTATAACCCCTGGGGGATCAGGGAGGCTGGTGGGGGGATGGGGTTTGGAAAAGGGGACTCAGGGGGTTCCTCCTGACAAGAAAAGAACAGTGAAGGTAGGCTGGAGAGGTGGTAGTGCAGAAGAGGCGTGTGGAGTTTTAAAATGAACAGGGTAATGTGGGGGCAGGGATTGGGATGAAACTGAGGTTGTGTCACGACTCGCTCCCTTCGCTCCCGTTCCCGCCACTTGGGGGCATGTTTTGGGGTTTCTTCCCTACTGGACATTTCCTCCGAACCTTATGCTACAGTGTCCTGATGAATTGGGAGCGCTAAAACCTTATTTCCCAAATTAATTCCCTTCCGGATCCATTCCAGGTTTTTGGCAGCCAGCATGCTACTGCTGCTTTAATCAAATGACTATGCTTCCCAGAATGCCTGGCTCACTGCCTCACCTCCTCCCTTGCAGGACAAGGCTGGGTGGAGGATAGGCAACACCTGTGGCTGCAGGTGCAGCTTGCGACACGCCTGAGGGGTGTGCTCGTTAAGCAGCTTTAAAAGCCTCAGTCTGCTTCAGTCCAGCGCTGGTCATTGTTGCAGCGTCCCTGTCTTGACTGGTCCCTTGTTCCTGGTTCCTAGTTTTTGTGCCCAGTTTCTAGTTAGTGTTTCTTGTTCCTTGTCCTGGAATTCGTATTTGTATGCCTAATTGATTTCTGCCTTTTGGAAATCCCTTTCTCCCTTTCTCTGTCTGCAGGCAGCCTTTCTCTGAGCTTTCCTTTTGCTGTAGCCCAATTGCCTGTGTTCACTGTTTCCTAGAAATTGTCCTTTGCTACTGAAAGACTTGTTGCATTAATCTTTCCTTTACAGGTTTAGTTTCCTGCCTTTTCACCTTGGATGGGTGGGACAGTTTCCCTTTTGATATCGTTTCACTGCTCCTGATCCTTGCCTTCTATTGGGATCCATGCCATGTTTTCCTTTACACTTTTACATTTATTTCCTATTTTATTATTAGGTGTGGGAAGCTGTTGTAACTAGCTCCTGTGTGATTATCTTTTGTTTTCCACACTGTATTATTCCTTCTTGCCTCTTGACTTGGGCTTAGGTATTTAGTCATCCTCACTCCTTGCCTTTACTGCCTTCTGGGTTCTTGTTTGATTTACAGGGTTGTGGGTTAGTACTGACTTTTGAGTGGTCTTTCCGGTCCTCGTGAATACGGACATCCAAGTGGTCTTTCCGGTCTTCGTGAGTACTGGCATTCATGTGGTCATTCCGGTCCTTGTGAGTACTGTTTCCAAATTCCTTATCCAGTACCGTCTAGAGTGTCAGCTTACAGATTCTGTCCCTGCTTGCCCTCTACGTGGGCTTAGCGCTGTCAGTATCTGTAATAGCATAGTGGGTAAGGAGTTTGCCGACTTTCCTTTCAGTCATAAGGAGGTTCTAAGTGCTTACCCTACATTCCTTTTCTTATAGTGGTATACACGAGTCTTGGGTATTGAATGCACGTTGTTATATTCAAGGTTGTTTACTGTGTATTTTGTGCACATTTCCCCTGCCATATCCATCGCCTTCTTCCTTTCCTGACAGAATGACCAGCCGTTGTTCCCGTTTGAACATGGCCAGATTACGAAGGAAAGGCAGCAAGGCCTCTAACAAGTCTATACAGAAAGCTTCCCTTACAATTACCCGTGAAAATCGAATCTCTGCTCCTGACTTAAATGAACTCCTTGACACGAATGGGTATTTACGTGCAAAGTATTTTTCCCATTGGGTGGCCCATCGTACATTGCCTGATCCTAGCTCTGTCTTTAATTCTGATCCGGAGTCTATGTCCGCACAAGCCTTAGCAGTGGAAAACAACACACTGCAAGAATTTATACACACAAGTACCTCTGTTATTGAACCCCATGACTCCGGTTGTGCTTTACCTCAGATTGAACAGTTTCATGATTCAAGCATGAAGAATGGAGGGGTTCCTTGCATATCTTCTGTTTTCTGCCCTCAGTCTACAGCTTACTCCTCTGCACAGATTCTTACTGTGGTCACTAATGCCAAGGGGTCTGATGCCAATAGTCTGCTTAAAAGAAACACAGACCACGTCGGTAAGAGAGAGTATAGATCACAAGACCTGCAAGCAGTAGATGACAATATACAATCAATGCACTTCCAGATGGCTAGGGCTGGATCCAGCCCTGATGCCACCATGCCTTCCCCTGTGCCTACTGATAGGGATGTACAGTTAATGCGGGACATGCTAAAAGCAGAATTTGAGGAGTTAAAACAAGAATACATTTCCTTAAAAGAGGAGAATAAGATGTTACAGTCTTTTCTGAATACACCTCCAACTTTATCCGTTGATGAAGTGAATACTGTTCAGTCCCTGAGTGCGGAGACTTTTGTAAATCATGATACTTGTCAATATGTAAGATCTATTGGGAGTGAAAGTCCTTTTTCAAGCACAGCGCTTATTCAGGGCACAGGTTCTGACAACTGTCCTACCGTTTGTCAGAAATTGCTGTTAGTTGAAGATTCACAAGCCACTCCTTTACCTGAAGCTTCCTGTGTAGCAGTTTGTCATAACTCTGAGCTTGAACACATACATGCTTCTGATTTCCAAACACAATCCACAATGGTGGCATACACAGAATCAGTCACAACTGTAGGCTTAGGTTCTGCCCTTGATCTAGCTGCTGAGACTGAAGTAGACATTCAAGCTGATGTGGAAAACGATGCTGCCTCTGTGTTCGCTCTTCCTTCTGCCAATTTCGGTCACTACGAGCAGTCAAAGACAGTGCAGAATTCATGTTTTGATGGACTCATTCCACAGATTACTGAACCAGAAACCCGGCAGGCGATCCCTGAACTGTTGATTGTTAATCAGCCACTTTCAGAAGCTAAGACAGAGGAATGGTCAATTGACGAAATCCTGATTAACAGAGACTTTACTATGGTGATTCCTCTGGTTGATTTTGACTTCTACAAAGGAAGAGACTCTGTGTCATCCACTAAGGAGAGGGACGGCAGGGGTACAGCTTAGACTTTGGTTACTGGTGCCAAGGGGTCAACTGCCTTAAAGGGGCTTTCCATTCCTGAACCACAAGTGTGTCTGTCGACTTCTGGGACTTCAGACTGTCCTCCTACTACCATTGACTCTTCAATAATCCTGTCCACAGCTCTGCAGTCATTGTTGGCACACGTATCTTCGATCAATAAAAGAGTGCTATGTCTGCCAGTCACCCAAGAGCCTTCACCATGTACGCAGTCAGAGCCAAAGATCTTGACAAGTTTGTCTTCAGCTAACAAGACGGCTCCAGCTTGCATGCCCTCAGCCTCAGAATTTCCTCTGGCATGTTTGTCTTCGGCTACAGTGACTCATCCAGCAGATTATCCTTCAGCCATGGAGCCTCCGGTAGTACATTCTAAGTGCATGTCTTCGGTCCCAGAGCCTACTGCTAGTTTGGCTTCAGTTCATGAGAGACCTGTATCCTGCTCAGCCTCGCTGCCAATATCGGAGGTGTACCTGTCTACACTGTCAGATCCTGCTGCATATTCCTCTGCTCCAGAGATTCCTCCTGAATCCCAACCATTTACTGATGAACGTCCATCTTGCCCTTCTTATGCTTCAGGGGGATCACCAGAATGTCTGCCTTGTACACAAAACAATTCTCCTAACTACTTGACTGTAGCATCAGCGCCTCCCGAATATGCAACATCTGAGCCTGAGACTTCTGCCAGCTCTCTCTTCAGAAACATCAAGCCGGCTCACGACTCGGGAGGGCCTTACATGCGAGGCCGCTGGACTTGCCTGGAGTATTACGAGAGAGAAACGGATGCCATCCACCACGGCCCAGTCACCGAACGAGTAGCCGACCAGGATAGCGGGCTGGATGGTCCGCGTTTGGAGTCCGGTTTGCATCAACCGCTTGACAACCCTTTTGTTGCCGGATCCCACATGAGCCTGAGGAAAGGGACGGGCACGGCCCTCCAGCTGCAGCGCCAGTTGGGTGATAGTAGCCAAAGGAGGGGAATGTCTGCTGCAGTTCAAGATGTGCCTGTTTTTGCTCCCGCTGCTAGTATGCCTGATGTTCCGAGTACTGTGTCTAACACTCCTATCAGTATGCCAAACGTTCCTGCGGTTGTATCCCACGTGCAACAAGGTGGCTACTTGACTGGCTACATGACTGTCAATGGGAGTGCCAGCCTCGTACAACCCATTGGATCTCCAGACCTCCAAGGCAAGGAACTTATGCAGGCAAATCTTTGTCACTTTCAACCACAAACCTTTACCCAGATGGATGACAGAGTATCCGAACCTCTACCTCAGCCGCCACCTTCCTCTTCCGAACATAAACATTTCCTGAAACCTGCTGTTTCCTCACCTCCTGTGTGTCCACTCTCGGCAGTGAGGCGAACAGAACTTCTACCGTTGTCTAAGGCATGTAGCACCAGCCTGCCTCTCTCCTCAAGGATGTATGCATATCCTCTTCCAGTGACTAAGCTTCCTGGACCTTCCAACTCTGCTTCGGGTCCTGCAAGTCCTTCATGCCTTTCTTCGACCCATGAGTCTCTTCCTCACCGAAAACCCACCTATGGCTCTTATAGACTCCGGCCTGATTCTATTCATTCCAGTCCTTCTGCTTCTGCCCGTGGGTCATCGTTTCCGTCAGTGCCACTTCTGAAGACAAAGCGCTCCTGTCATGGAAAGAAGATGTTTTGTGCAAGTAACGGCCGCCTGGAGTCGGCCGTGGAAGGGGGTATACTGTCACGACTCGCTCCCTTCGCTCCCGTTCCCGCCACTTGGGGGCATGTTTTGGGGTTTCTTCCCTACTGGACATTTCCTCCGAACCTTATGCTACAGTGTCCTGATGAATTGGGAGCGCTAAAACCTTATTTCCCAAATTACTTCCCTTCCGGATCCATTCCAGGTTTTTGGCAGCCAGCATGCTACTGCTGCTTTAATCAAATGACTATGCTTCCCAGAATGCCTGGCTCACTGCCTCACCTCCTCCCTTGCAGGACAAGGCTGGGTGGAGGATAGGCAACACCTGTGGCTGCAGGTGCAGCAGGCGACACGCCTGAGGGGTGTGCTCGTTAAGCAGCTTTAAAAGCCTCAGTCTGCTTCAGTCCAGCGCTGGTCATTGTTGCAGCGTCCCTGTCTTGACTGGTCCCTTGTTCCTGGTTCCTAGTTGTTGTGCCCAGTTTCTAGTTAGTGTTTCTTGTTCCTGGTCCTGGAATTCGTATTTGTATGCCTAATTGATTTCTGCCTTTTGGAAATCCCTTTCTCCCTTTCTCTGTCTGCAGGCAGCCTTTCTCTGAGCTTTCCTTTTGCTGTAGCCCAATTGCCTGTGTTCACTGTTTCCTAGAAATTGTCCTTTGCTACTGAAAGACTTGTTGCATTAATCTTTCCTTTACAGGTTTAGTTTCCTGCCTTTTCACCTTGGATGGGTGGGACAGTTTCCCTTTTGATATCGTTTTCACTGCTCCTGATCCTTGCCTTCTATTGGGATCCATGCCATGTTTTCCTTTACACTTTTACATTTATTTCCTATTTTATTATTAGGTGTGGGAAGCTGTTGTAACTAGCTCCTGTGTGATTATCTTTTGTTTTCCACACTGTATTATTCCTTCTTGCCTCTTGACTTGGGCTTAGGTATTTAGTCATCCTCACTCCTTGCCTTTACTGCCTTCTGGGTTCTTGTTTGATTTACAGGGTTGTGGGTTAGTACTGACTTTTGAGTGGTCTTTCCGGTCCTCGTGAATACGGACATCCAAGTGGTCTTTCCGGTCTTCGTGAGTACTGGCATTCATGTGGTCATTCCGGTCCTTGTGAGTACTGTTTCCAAATTCCTTATCCAGTACCGTCTAGAGTGTCAGCTTACAGATTCTGTCCCTGCTTGCCCTCTACGTGGGCTTAGCGCTGCCAGTATCTGTAATAGCATAGTGGGTAAGGAGTTTGCCGACTAAGGAGGTTCTAAGTGCTTACCCTACATTCCTTTTCTTATAGTGGTATACACGAGTCTTGGGTATTGAATGCACATTGTTATATTCAAGGTTGTTTACTGTGTATTTTGTGCACATTTCCCCTGCCATATCCATCGCCTTCTTCCTTTCTTGACAGGTTGGGGGAAATCCAGGGTGTCAGGGAAGGGGCTGGGAAAGGGAATTAGCAGGGACAGAAAGGGAGGTGCAGGTGGGATCCACTGAAAGGAATAGAGAATAGTGAGGGTCGGGGGAGGGGTAATAGGGCAGAAGGGGAAGATGGCAGATGGGCTTTATAAGCAGAGGGTGTCGATCACCAGAAGGGGGGGGGGGTAATTGGGGTCCAGCAATAGACCCGTAGAATGCAAGTGGTCAATAAATGGACATACTTCCAAAAAGGATTGGGTGCTGCTGTTTAGATTGGGCACAGTACTGGGAAAGTAATGAGTGCTGCAGATGAGGGCTGGAGACAATGTAGGAACAAGGGGGAGGGGGTCAGGATTGTAGCTGAGGAAAAGCGGATTGTAATACTGGGCCGATTAGGCCCATTTTTCGAAAAGCAACGAGTGATGAAGAATGGGATTGGGGACAGTATACGAATAGGAGAGGTGCTGCGGGTCCTAATTATGGAGATGATGAAGGAAACGCAGTGCATGCTACTTGTCATGTTTGACACAATATTGGGAAGCAAACACTGCTGCTAATAAGGAGTGGGTTGAAATAGGAATTGCAGGTGTGCTGGGGTTCAGTATTGGGTGTACTATGTAAGAAAATCAGGAGTGCTGCAGTTCAAGATTGTGGATGTCGTGTAGGAAAAACAGTGTCTGCTTCTGGTCAGATTTGAGACAGTATTAGGAAAGCAATGAGTATCAGACATACACCGCACAGGACGGGGAGTAGCTCCCTGGCACAGAGGGCTGAGGGGTCGGGGGAGCACTAACACACTTCTGGTGGGCAGCTTTTATGGGCACACGGGAGCGCGCATGCACCTTGAAACACACTCATTCCCATACCCAGTGCTTTAACTGGGCGAGTCCTCCCCGGCCCTCAGTACCTGCACTTCTTATTTTTGAGCATTTGAGTACCTGCACTTCTCAACGCCTGAACGAGAGTACCGGTACTCGACTATGTTGCAAGGGCATTTCACTTTACCGTAAGGACTAGGCTTCTGCAGCATTTGCTGTGAAAAGCGGCGCCCTCTCCCTCCTCCTCTCTCCACCACCAGCAGTGCCCATAATGTCTCCTTCCAGACCCAACCTTCAGAACAAAAGGAGAGCTAAACATGCTACTCTCAGCACACCAGGCGCGGAACACTGTTTCGCTAAGTTGGCTTCACCTATTACCATTGGTGTCCTTTGATGGAGCAGGGATTGATTTGGAAAGCCTTGGTAAAAATTACTTTTTTAAAGATGTTTCTTTGTTATTAGCAGTGTGTAGTCTAATATGTAAATGTCTAAGTAATTGGAGTTCTGAGGGAAGGTTTTCAACTGAAAACAAGCACACAGCTCCAGTTACCTACCGAATTTCTTATTAGGCAAAGAAAGCTAGTGGTAATAAAACTCCCCTTCTAAAGCTTAGTTTACAGCTATGATATCTGCTAGTTTGATATGCAAAAATGAAAGTCTCACTCAATGTAGATATTCAAACCCAATGCACAATGCATAACACAATGCATAACAACTGGAAGTTTGTGTGAAAGGCTCTCAGATACATTGCTTTACCAAAGTGTGTGCTTCATGGTCCCTAATTTAATCTCAATGGGCATTGGCTGCAAACAGGGTGTGCTTAAAGGGACCTGTGTCCAAGGTGCCACACTGAAAAAACGTCCAACGCCGAAAGAGCTTCTCCGGAATGTCTACCTTCGTAGCTTGGTGAGTGCCTGCACTTCTTTTTTTCCATTTAAAGCACTACCCATACCCTGCAACACGCCACAGCCTTGCTCCTTGCTTCGATTGCCTAATAGCGCTTTCTGCACCATGTACCCCGTTTGCGGGAAGTATAGCTCAGTGGCAACATGCTCATCTTGGAAGCAAAACGATGCAGAGCAATACAGGTTCGAATCCTGGGTCTGGGCTTGAAATCCTCATCAGTATTAAGCGCATTATAAATAACCAATTATACAATGATCCCACTCAACATGACGCTTCCGCGACACTTCCCACATGCCTGCAAAACTTACCTGTGAGTCTCTCTACCACACGCCAGGCATGGCAACTGCTCTTGGCATATGGAGTCATAGGCAGTGCTTTAAGTGGGATGCTAAATCAAGGGGGGTTCTCTTTAGGGGCTGTTAGACCATGTCCCTAACGAGAGCTCCCCACCCCACAAGAAGGGGAGGATTCCAGTGAAAACAGGGGAGCTGGGGCGCACTGGCATTATTACCTTTGGTGCACCCAGCCCCTGCTTTTAAACAAGCAACAGGCAGCACTTTAATTCAAGGTGCCACGTGGTTCAAAACCATGGGCTCCTTGAGTGAAAGGTCTGTCTGCTGCATGATGACTCTGTACTCAGACACAGGATGAGGACTGGTGGGCCCGGCTCCCCTATAAAAAAATACTCAGGCAGCATGAAAGCACTTTTTACACATATGGTTAAAGAGCATTCATGCTGTGTGATGACTCTTTACTCAGAAACAATAGGGGAGCTGGGCCATCCAGCCCTCCTCCTGTTTCTCAGAGCAGAGTCATTAGGCAGCCCGTGTAGCCGGAGTCAAGGTTACATGGGCTGTCTTCAGGTGTCAGTACTTCGGTTTAGAAAAAAAGAAATGGCAATGCCTTTTATTTTTTTCAAACACGAAGTGCTGACACTTGCACGCAGCCTGTGGAACCGTGCAACACTTTTGTCTACACAGGCTGCCCGAGGTGTTGACATGGTTGGGGCCAGTCGGGGGTGGGCCCTGGCATGGCACCGGCTCGGGGGCCCTTCTGGAGTCTGCCGGGGCTTAGCCCTGCCTAGCCCCATCCACTTTAATCCCTGTTCGTAGGTGCAGACGTCCCTGGTGCTGCTTCTCCTTTATTTTATGCTCTGCTCCACTTCACTCTGGTGGCCATTCCTGGCATAAGTGGCGCCATTCTCTTGTTTTACTGCTTTCCTCCCTAGCCTGCAGATGATGCTCACATACAAAGCTTCTATCTCACCCGCCTCTAATGTCCTCGCCCCAAAACTGGTTGTAAAAGAGTCCGAAACCTGGGTTGCATTTCTGTATATGCGGTCGAGTAGAGCACTCGCTTTTATATCTGTGCAGAGCCTACTGACGCGGGTTCGAATCCCGGCAGGCCCAAACTCATCCCTTTATCCCTCCGATGTCGATGCATGAACACCACACACCGTGGGAAATAATAAGCAGCGCTCAGATGCCTGAGTGTTCGTAGCACTGTATAAATGCTAAATTATTATTATTATAGAGGCAACCTGTGTGTATGTGTGTGTATAAGTGTTTTGGAGTGCTTGGGAGTTACGTCTTTGTTCCAGTGATCATGCCCTGGGAGTAGGAACCCATGAGGGTCCGACACATCTTTGGTCTCTGAGGTATTCCCTCAAGAGGAACTACTTTTCACTTCTCTCTATGAAGGGGAGTGCTTATGGGGTTTTTGCTTTGCTTCTCCTTTCCTGTATCTACATTTCTGTCCAGTGCCCAGGTCATAGCATTCCACATCCTGAGAATACGTCAGTTGCTGAACCAGTCCTCCGTCCTGTAGTTGTATCTCCCGCCGGAACGGCCCATCCCTGGGGTTCCCCATGAAGTGAGCAGAAGGGAAGGGCTTTCATACAGTTTTGGCCAGGCCCCACTACTCATTGATGATCCTTCCAACATTCCATACGTCCTCACAATGTTGAGCTATGTTACGTCCTGTTGTGGGGCTCTTTCCACGCCCCTGATGCGGTCCCGCAAGCCCCGCCACACATAGCACACGGAGACACGGTGTTGCTAGTTCGGGCTTCCCGGTCGCTCTGACGCGGCCGGGAACGCCCCCTTTATTTAAACAGCACGCGGCGGCGTGACGTGTCACGCCGCTGCGTTAGCCCGTCATCGGGCAACGCCACACTCCTCCTTTTCCGGGAGGATCAACAAGCAACACAAACCTTTCAACTTTATTAACCCAATAACCACACTTATGAAAACTTCACTGCACACCCAGAAAACAGAACCCCTTTAATTGCAGCCACCCCCATTGGAATCCCCAAACTCACTGGCCATCTGTCCAACAACATAGTCACTGAGGTAGGCGGGCTTCCCACGCCCAGATCGCTGGGGGTACCTCCGGCCTACCTCCGGCAATCGATGTCCCTCGGTTGCTTCACCTCGGAGGGGAGACTCCGGCACCTCGTCCTGGAAGCTGTCGTTGAACGATGTGTAGGGAGGATCAGGTTCAGGGGGGGTTTCAGTTCGCGAATCCCCCAACTTCTTGAAGAAGCTGACGTTCCGGGTGACGGCCGACCTGCCATCAGAGGCCGTGACCATGGAACCTTTCACCGCCACAACGTCCAATGGTTCGGGTTCGTAGGGTAGTGATAGTTTACCCTGGGGATGTCTATTCCGGATTAGAACCTCATCCCCTGGTTCAAGCCTCTGAGGTTGAAGGCCCCGTCGAAGATTTTCCTGCTCGATCCGAAGCCGTCTCTCAACCTCAACTCGCTGATCATCAATGACCCCGGGTTCCCTGTCCCCCGCTTCCGGCAGCAGTCCTCGGGGGCATCTCCGGAACAGCACCTCCGCCGGGGCCACTCCGGTGGCGGCATGTGGAGTGGTACGGTACACACGGAGAAATTGATAAAGGGCCCGTTGTAGGGACTGGCCTTGTCCCTGGGCAATTCGGAATGTTTTATTCAATGTCCGCATCAGTCTCTCGGCATCTCCATTTGCCCGGGGCCACAGAGGGGACACCTTCCTATGATGTACTCCACAGCTCTCCATCAGCTCAGAGAATCTCTCGCTTTGAAACGGCGAACCATTGTCGGAACAGAGTGTGTGGGGAAAACCATGGGCCGCAAAGATCTTCTCAACAGCGATCACCACATGCTCGAATGCCACGGACTCCACAAACTCAACCTCTGGATATCTGGAGTATTCATCTATTATCACCAGGAAATGAGTCCCCACTGACGTCGAGCCAAAGTCCGCATGAACGATCTCCCACGGCCTCGTGCCCCTAGGCATGGCCTCGATGGCAGGCTCCCGTTGGAGAGGGGAGGCCGCTTGACACCACACACATGCTGCCACGAACTCGTCGACCTTTCTCTCCAGCTCGGGAAACCAAACCTTCGAGCGGAGTCGCGCCTTGGTCTTGGCGGCCCCTTGGTGTCCGTGGTGGGCGAGCCTGATCACCTCGAGGACCTTTGATTGTGGAACAACAATGCGGTCCCCCCGGAGCAGCAGCCCGGAGTTAGAGAATGATAACTCTTCCTTGACCTTCCACAACTGTTCCAGCGATGCTCTAGCCTCTGGTGTGCGTCCGGCCACTGCCTCCAGAATGGACTTCCAGGATCCGTTGTGCATCGATTGTTTCAATATCTGAAAACACTCATCTCCTGCTGCTGCCACCTCCAGTTCCTCTATGGACATCGCATTGGGTGTTGCCGCCTCCACAACCATGCTTATATGACTGTCCGCTTCCTCTTCACAGGTATCATACCCCTCTCCCCCACTCGCTCCAGGATGGCGGGATAAGTAGTCCGCCGCATTGTTGACTCCTGGTCTGTAGACAAGGGTGACGGAGTATTCAAGTAGGGCAAGCATCCATCTCTCGATTCTTGCCGGGGGTTTAGATGAGGACCCTGCCAGTATTGGAATCAGTGGTTTATGGTCTGTGACCACGGTCACCGGGTGCCCCAACACGTAGAGCCGGAAGTGGCGGCAGCCCCATAACACCGCCAAAGCCTCCCGTTCAATTTGGGAGTATCTCTGTTCCGTGTCTGTGAGAGCCTTGCTGGCATACGCCACCGGTCGAATGGTCCCCGTGATGTCTATTTGGGTCAACACAGCACCCAGCCCGAAAGGGCTCGCATCGACCACAATTTCCGACTCCAGCGCTGGGTCGAAGAATGCCATAGTGTCCTCCATGGTGAGAGCACCTTTGATGTCTTCGAAGGCAGCTTGTTCCAGGGGGCCCCAGTGCCACAGCGTATCCTTCTTGGTGAGCGCCCGAAGAGGTTCCGACCTTGCGGCCAGATTCTGGATGAAACGCCCACAGTACGTGACCATCCCTAGGAAACTCCTCACCTCCGTTACCGACTCAGGTGCTTTCGCCGCCTTAATGTCTTGGACCTTCTTCGGATCTGGCGACACCCCGCCCTCCTTAAAAATGAACCCAAAGAACTCGATAGACGAGCGCAGGAACTCACATTTCTCCCTGTGAAGGGTGAGGCCCAGCGACAGAAGGCGGTCTAGAGTCTTTCCCAGTCTCTGCATATGGTCCACCTCGGTCTTGGCAAACACCAGAATATCATCGCTGATATTAAGGACGCCTTCCAGATCTGCCAGGGCGCCCCTGATGATATTCTGGAATACCTCGGCGGCCGACGACACTCCAAAGCTCAGCCGCTTGTACCGATACAACCCCCGATGAGTAGTGAAGGTTGTAATGTACCGGGACTCAGGGTGGAGTACGACCTGATGATAGCCAGCTCGGAGGTCCAGCTTGGAGAACACACGAGCCCCTTGGACCTCAGCAATAATGTCATCGATGGTCGGTGTGAGGTGCCGCTCCCTCCGGATGGCTTTATTGGGGAGCCTCATGTCCACACATATGCGTACTGAGTCAGGTTGCTTAGGTTTTCTGGCAACCACAATCGGGGACACCCAGGGTGTCGGGCCCTCCACTTTCTCGATGATATCGAGGTGCACCAAATTGTCCAGTTCTTTGTCCACCAGTTCTCTTAGATGGAAGGGCACTCTGCGGTGTTTCAGCGCAACAGGTTGCACGGACTCATCAATATGCAGTCGGATCGGTTCTCCTGTCATCTTCCCGATCCCATTGAAGAGTTTAGCGTAACGGTCAAGGAGGTCATTTATGTCCTCTCGGTGCACGGCGTATGCAAATCTTACGATCCCCAAAGCTTCCGCAGCCGCACAACTGAGCAGGGTATTGCTACTGACTGGGGTTACGTAAAATCGAGCCTTGATGTGCGACCCATCATGCTCCACCTTCGCTACAAACGCCCCATCATAGCACACGGAGACACGGTGTTGCTAGTTCGGGCTTCCCGGTCGCTCTGACGCGGCCGGGAACGCCCCCTTTATTTAAACAGCACGCGGCGGCGTGACGTGTCACGCCGCCGCGTTAGCCCGTCATCGGGCAACGCCACACGTCCCTCTCCACATGTTCCTGTAAGGGATTCCGGCCCGTGGGCAGGCTACCCTCCAGTTTGGTGAGGTGTGGTCCTGCCTGTGGGTCTGGAGTGCAATATCAGTGTTTCCCATGTGACTTCCAGGGAGTCTTTCATAGAAATCAGTGTTCTGCAGGTAACAATTGGGTCAGTATAGCATTGCTGCCTATAAGATATGGAGGTAGACAGCAGGGATGTCAAAGGGTGCTATGATCATGGTTGGGGCGGTATAAGAACAACAGGGGGGATGTGAGTGATTATTGGAGGCAACATGAATATGCCAATGGGTATTTCTGTTCATGGTTTGAGTATGATGCAGGTGTTGCCCCATGGAGGTTAGGATAGGTAACATCCCAAAATTAGCAGCAGTCAACAGGTCAGGAGTGGAAAAGCAAAGGAATAGCAGCGGTGGCAGAAAGACAGGATTATGGGGTAGTACAGCTGTAGCAGAGGTCCTGCGGGACCCATTACTGTGCAATCGCACATGGAAGTCAAGTAACAAAGTGGCACAGCGCGTGGGGTAAATCAGGGTGGTATCTCCAAACCTGTGGGTGAGGCATCAGTAATGGTCTACTTCGGTATATCTCTGAAACTATCACTGTGGTGCATTAACTTGTATTGCTTGAGGCATATTGCAAATCACAAATAAATCAAAACATTAACTATGTTCTGTCTGAGGCCTCTGCACAGGCAGATCCAGGACTGAAAGGCTCTGTTGCAGCATTGGTGCTATGGCTCTTTAATATCACTAAAAGTTGTGCACTGGGAGAGCTGTGTGTGAACTCTCAATAAAGGAAAGCTACAACTGGCAGTGGTGGCTCATCCATAACCGGTGACGAGGCAGCGACCCACCCACTTTGGACGAGCTGCTAAGCCAGCCCATGGAAAACACTAAGCTCTCCCTCAGCTGCAATACTCAGCTGAGAGAGTGCTCCTGGGCTTGCTTGAACTGTCAAAGGAAAACACGTTTTCCCTTTGACAGTTTAAACCCCAGCTTACATTTCCAATGAGCCATACTAGGCCAGGGGCATTTTGCTTCACCAGCCTTGCATGGCCCATTGGAGATGTAGGCTGGGGTACTACATCTCTAAATGCCTCCCCACACATTTAGAGCTTCTGGGGTGTACTCCATGGGGCGGGTGTGTACCACCTTCTGCACGCATGTGCAGGCACCAGGACGCTCTCCCCGCTTCCTGGTTCATGTTAATGTTGTGCAGGAACCAAGGAGCTGTTATGAGATCCTGTTCTGATGACGACTGAACAGATTCTGGACCGGGGCTGCACATAAGAAATTAAATGTGTATATAAATGTGTGCATGGCTGCGCGTGTAGGAATGGGTGTATGTTTGGGTGCGCACGTGAATGAACCAGTGTATGTTGTGGGGATGCGCATGTGAATGAGAGAGTATACAGTATGGGTGATTGGGTGATAGAGTTATGAATGCTGCGCAGGTGTATGGGTTCGTGAGTAAATGTGTATGAATGCTGAATGAATGTGCATGGTTGGTTGCATAAAAAATGCACTACACCCCAAAACCCCAAGTCAGCATAATGAGCGGACCTTCGATTTGTGGTGCGGTAGGAGGTGGTGCATTTTGTACTTTTGCTAATTTTGCTACATGGCTAGACTGGACTGCATTGCTGCAGCCAATCTGCTTACGTTTTCTAACTCTGTCATGGAGTTGTTCTTACTGAGCAGCGATGTAAAAGCAAACATAATAATTGGTTTACAATGTGACATGCTACAACAGCTGCATCAGTTATTGTGATCTCAAAACTTAAGTATCCTTTGATCCCTTTACTTGACTGGCTCCTCCCTCTGGAACGGCTTCCCTACCACACTGAGACTTGAGCCGGATCTTCTTAAGTTCCAACTTCTCAAGACTTTCCTTTTCTCCTCATCTTTCCCTCACCCCCTCCCGTGCTAACTCTCCATCTGCCATTGTGACTGGTGCCTGGTCCCTCCAGAGTCATTCAGAGGTCAGACCACTCCCTACCAGTCCCCCCAGCAACCCTTCTCAGCACTTGCCCTCTGGCCCCCTTTCCCGGACTGTCCCAACTGGTCCTCCCTGTCTACAGCACTCATCCTCCACTCCGCCCCTGTCCCCTGGCACCTTGGCCCGCCCAGCACTTGCCCGGCAACCCACCCTTGGGGGTACCCCACTCCTGCACTTCTCCCTCGCCCCCCTCACCCCCCTCCCCTTGCACTTACCACCTTGTCATGCACTTGCACGGTAGGATTGTCACAAGGCCAATAAAACTGTATTTGTAATAAAATTCAAATAAAAGGATGCCTCCGTCGACAGAAAATAAACTGCCAGTAGAAATTGAAGTAGAGGCCTAGGGGCGTGAGTGATCCATCTGTCCCGCACTTTTACTTGGACTCCACCCTTTTCTGGCATTAGCCGAGGGCGTGGATCTCTAGGGTGTCTGGGAATAGACACTCAAGTGTTCATTTATATGGCACTGTTCCTTTGGAAATTGGCTAATACGAAACATGCTAATCCTGCGACATGGCAGGGTTGCAGTGTAAGCATTTCCATACAGGAGCTGGGAATGTCTCCAAGCCCCAGCCCTGCCATGTATATGCAAAACAATCTTCATGTGGGAAGTGACAGTTGTGCACTGTGCCCATGCTGCTAGATCTGCACAGCCACATTATAACTCCTTAAATAAGGTGGGACCCGCAGAAACCCCCTTTAAAGTGACAGCATGCCTTGGAATGTGTGTGCCAATAACCCAAGGGCGGCAGGTGATGTCTACATAACAGGAACAGCCTCAGATGAGAACAGTGATGCAGACCCACTGGCTGAACATTGCAGTTTTGAATTTTAGATGTCTTGGAACCTCAGAGAAATACAGCTTCAAGGTTGTAAGTGCTTCCCTTTTGAGGTTGAAGTTCTGTGAAATAGACAACAACTCTGGAAGTGTATGTTATAATATTTAGGGAAGAATTGCATTTGAGCATCAGGTGCTCACCTAACAGGAGTTCTTTCTATTTTTCTTTAATTAGTAAGCGCTTCCATGTTAGGTGAGCAATTGTTGCAATATCTCCACTACAGAAAACCATCTCTCTATACTTTCAAAATCTTCACTAAGCAAGCTCAGAAAAGAGCGGGAAAATGTGGGAGGAGCTACTTAATGGTTTGGTGCCTTGAGGGCCTTTCAAGGGATAAGAAGTCGGGCACTTCTTCCACAGTGCCCACACCAGGAACAGCCTCAGATGACAACAGTGATGTAGACCCACTGGCTGAACATTGCAGTTTTGAATTTTAAATGTCTTGGAACCTCAGAGAAATACAGCTTCAAGGTTGTAAGTGTTTCCCTTTTGAGGTTGAAGTTCTGTGAAATAGACAACAACTCTGGAAGTGTATGCTATACTATTTAGGGAAGGATTGCATTTGAGCATAAGGTGCTCATCTAACAGGAGTTCTTTCTATTTTTCTTTTGTTGGTAAGTGCTTCCATGTTAGGTGAGCAATTGTTGCAATATCTCCACAACAGAAAACCATCTTTCAAAATCTTCACTAAGCAAGCTCAGAAAAGAGCGGGGAAAATGTGGGAGGAGCTACTTAATGGTTTGGTGCCTTGAGGAGAATTCAAGGGATAAAAAGGCAGGCACTTCTTCCACAGTGCCCATACCAGGAACAGCCTCAGATGAGAACAGTGATGCAGACCCACTGGCTGAACATTGCAGTTGTCTTGGAACCCCCTCCCTTCTTGCACACAGGTGTTATCTGTTTCGCTTGATTCTTCTACCCTGATCCCCCTCTACCTCCTCCAGCCTACTTCTGCAGGAGTCTGTCCTGATACATTCTGGTTTCACCATCACCATCTTGTGGCCAATGCTGGATTTGACTTTTATGGACTTGATTCATTCACGGTGCGTCACCCTTTCTCAACTCTCATGCTGGACTTCCTTTGCATCTTTTACTCCCATCTTCATCTTGCATCCTGGCTTGCAACATTGTGTTACTACTGACTTCTGCAATTGTATTCGCTCTCCCCTCTTGCTTCTCCATTCTTTTGGACTGCTTACTCTCTGTTCTCTCCTCCTCTCCCTTTTCCTATCTCCTCCCCTTACTTTCTTCTATGCACTTACACTATCAGAATTGTCCCTGGACCCAATATGATAGCAGCCTCGTCTGTTTCCTCCACCCTCCAATTACTGTTTTTTTCCTCCCCGCCCCCCCTCCAGCACTATTTGAAATGTCGTCAGGCATAGTATGATAGTCGCTTGTTTTGTTCCTCCCCTCCCTTTCTGCCCCCCTCTCCCTCTCCTTTTGTTTTCTCCGGCTCTACCAGAAATGTCGTCAGGCCTAGTTTGGTAGTCGCCTGTCTGTTTCCATTTCCTTCCCACTCTCCCCCTCCCTTCCTTATATATGTCATAGCTCTTGCACTATCTGAAATGTTGTCAGGCCGAGTACAATAGTTATTTCACATCCTTACTGTTCATGGCCTGTAAGAATGTCATTGTATTTTCCCTTGTTCCCTCCCTTGCCTTGAAGCGCTTTGAAACACATTGTGTATAGGCGCTATATAAATAAACTATCATATCATATCATACAGGCTGGGGTTCCCTTTGCTTACACAAACGGAGCTATAGTATGACACGCAGCTCCTACAATTGGAGAAGCAATACAATTTAATTTTAAACATGTATTCTAAAATGAATTTTAACAAGCATATCGTAGAATCGCAAGCAATCTTTGCTCTCCACTGTGCTATGTGAAACTGTGCTGTCTGGGAAAAGTCCACCATGCCTTGGTGCTAAGGGGAAGGATGGCTCATTTAATGGTGACAGTCAGACTCTCCCTTTTTGAATGCTAGGCATAAAGGCTGCCTCGTGAGACATGCTGGCGCCAACCCGAAAGAAGAATTTGACGCCTTCCTGCACCAACAGAAAGTTCTCCTTCCTTCATATGCCTTCAAAAGCTTCATGAGAACTTGGGTCATTCTTCTGTGGAGACCTGAGCCTGTATTGCTCTTTGAGGTTCAGTAATTGGAAGGCATGTCAAGTGAGTCTTAAAGTTACTTGCTTTGAAATTGTCCCCCAAGAACAGGGCCCCCACAGCACTCAAAAGGACGATTCAGGGAGTGTACAGAAGATGAGAACCTTTACTCAGAGGTTCTGTTCCAAGAACACAGTTAAGAAGGGACATTGGCATTACCAATGTTGGTGCCAGGCAAGTAAACCACAACTCTGATGCCAGAGCACAGCAAAGACATTTTTTATGTGTGGAGAGCTCCACACTTTGTTTCAAAGAACTTCAGGTTCACGAGTCCACAAAAGTCATAAATATGTTTAAATAATTTCTATAAAAACTGTGCACGCTTCCATCTTTGTAAGTCCTGGATAAAATGCACTGCCGACATTCGATGGCCTTTTTGGCCTCCATCACTAGCATCTCCTTCCAGGTGCGATGTCACCCACGCAAAGCCCACCCAGTGTCTCCTTGCATGAAGGTGCAAGGCTTCAGGTCTGTCACCAGTCTCCTCCTGGGATCTGCGCTCATTGACTGGTCCTTCACTCCTGGAATGTTGGGCAGCACGCACTGAGCAAGAGAAAAGTGTGAATCGTCTGCCAGTTGGCTTACCACTGGCACCACTCGGTGCGTCTAGTTGAAGACACACACACTATCAGTGATTCCTTCCTAAGGTGCATGCAGGCATTCAGGATCTGGATGGAGCAAAACAGGCTCAAATGCAATGCAACACATACTGAAATGATCATCAGTGGGTAAGTCCACTCCCAACCTGTTTAGATTTCTGCATCCGCAACGAGTTTCGTACCAAAGTGCCCCAGCAAGGGCTTACGTTAGCCCTTACAGATAATAATTAATATAACATAACACTAAGCCAATCAGCGTATATGAGGTTTCAGATGAGGTAATGCCCACATTGGATGATGGCGTTACCAGCTTCCACTGGAGTGGTGTGAACCTCAGAAAGTCCCAGAGTGCTTCTGGCCAGCACGCCCAATCCAAATCTTCAGACAGGCGCAGTCTCCTAGCTCACCAACCAATCCTGTGACAACCTTCTTCAAATGTTTCCCAACCTTTTCTACGTCCCACAAACCTGCACAGGATCTAAAAAAAAAACGAACACTATCGTAAAGCCAATGGCCTACTTTACAAATTGCTCAAGTCTACTTTTAAAACATTACCCCAGTGTGCACCCCAAAACATTTCGTACACCCTAAATACTAGTTAATCTCTTCCTCTATTTGTACATGTAGACCTCCAGTTCTTTATTTCCTAACTGTCTTGTAAACAGGATTCTCATATCTGCACTCCGTCCGAGTAATTGTGAGGGAGTTGCTGGGAGTTTTGAGATCGTCTTGCTATACAGCTAGGTGATCCAAAGGTTCCTTTAAGACGTTTTTGGTCTACACCTATGATATGATAGGTTATTTGTAACGTGCTTAATACCTATAGGTTTCTAAGCAAGGACCCGGGGATCGAACCTGTGGTGCTCTGTGTCGCCTTGCGAGTAAGTTGCCCCTCCCTTATCCTCCCGAGACAAACTGTTTGTGAATAACTGTGTTAGTTTGTGCTGGGAGCGCTGCTAAAGTCTGTTGGCCCTCTAGTCACTTTATCACTTCTCCGCTGTCAATGTCTTTGTCACAAATAGACATGTAAACAATCACGATAGATCTTTGACAGTGCAATCACATTTCTTCTGTGAATTCCAAACACCATATCATGTTTCTAACAATGGATTTGTAAACATGAATTCCAAGTAGGTTTAGTATCCTGCATGATATCAGTCTGAAAACTATAACTTAGTCATTAGTTTGGGCTATCACCTATAAGTCAAAACGATTGCATTAGTGTACACATAGGGAGCAATGGCATTTGAGGTGGGACACACAGCTAGTAGGTGTTGTTAGGTTATTTGCCCACTCATTGACTGCCCATGGCCATGCTAATACCTATTGCCATTCCCACCTATCTCCTGTACCCCTCACGCCCAAAACCCCTACTCAAGGAAACTCTTGAGCTCGCTTTAATCAATCCTGAACATCAAGTGTTGCACTAGAAGTGCCTGCCAGCATTCTTTCAAAGCAGTCTTCTAAGGGTGAATGATTTCATCGGAGCTGTAAATCAGCTTTTGGTGTAATACAAATGTCTTAACCAGGTCTGCCTGCAGCCACTCGATTTATAAGCACTATGTGTTTCCTTCACTGAACTCCTGTTAAAACAACCATTGGCAATGTGACAAATCAACTTGTGGGGCACCAGTGGTCCAGGGAGGAATATCGGTTTCTAACCATCAATAAGCCCCACATCTCTAGTACACCAGAAGGGATCCGAATAAATTGGAAACACAAGCAAATAAGAAACCTCCTTGTCCAATTTTGGTAATGTGGACGGAATGGCAAGCTTATCTCTGCAAGCTCGTGGATCATTGGTTAGTTGCAACACAGCAAAAATACAATTATTACCGAATGATAGAAGGCACTGTCCAGTCAAGGTTGTATACAAATATCTACTTTATTATAATTCAACGGACTGTTCTAGAACACTACAAAATACAACAAAACATGTAAAGGAATACAGAGGACAGACAGTTTCAAGAAGGAAAAGGGATGCACTCTGAATACTGACAGGAGGGTAGTCAGTAAAGTAATTAATTGCAATATTTCAAGGATACTTGGTTTCAGCACAAAGGGAGCAATGGGTCGTAAAATGTCACTAGGGTCCATCAGAGTATCTTGTGCTTGTAGAAGTTCTTGGTGCTCGACATGGTCAAGCCAGTTTCAGGGTGCTTTGCAACCTCTGCAACAGAGTTCAAGATAGAAGACAGCTGCGGGTATCAGGCGGCAGGCAGTTCGGCGAGCGAGGCTGGGCGGACGGCTGCAGGCTGGCCTACCTAGTGGCTCAGGATCAGGAATCATTGTCTTAGTGCTGGTTGGTGTTTCTGAAGCACTGGTCAAGGTGTCTCGGACGACGGTAGCGACTGATGTCTGACAACAGTCTGTGTGGCAGTCCGTTGCAGTTCGAGGGGCTCAACTGGCTCAAAAATGTCCTTTAAGGCAGACGCTGGAAGATGCTTGTCGATGCACTTTTCCTAGCTTCTTCACTGGGCTTGTGTTGTCCTTTATGGTGGATGGCCCAAAGCTGAGGAGATTTTTTTCAGGCAATTGCCTTGTCCTTGGTTTGGTTCAGAGACTCTCTGGCACTTTCCATTTAGGAAGCTTGCTGCAGAGCCTAGCAGGTCATGCTGTGTGCTAACTGGGTACCGGTTCTGGAGCTGCTGGCGGTTCATCTGGATACAGTATCTCCCTCTGTTCCCTGGCAGATGTTGAAGGGAGGATGAAAACATGTAATACTAAGTCCCACCCTTCTCCCTGTCTGTTATGGATCAAAGGGTCTCTCTAGTTAATGGAGCTCTCTGTGGTTCCTGATTAAAGCGGCAGATCTCCCTTGAAGCTGCAGCGAAAACAGACTTTCTGTCTCCTGCAAACTACATTCTCATACCTTCTGAATGGGGTCCCCTTGTGGGGGTTGTCTACTGTAAACACATAGTCCCAGACATGACAGGTCACTGCCCTTGATACTAAGAGGCGGGAGCTTGCTTCAGGTTGACACAGTGAATATAAACGGTGTTGGGGTTTCCTGTCTCCTTTGTTAAACTCTGCAGCCAGGCCCCATGTGGGCCTATTTGAAGTGTACTCTATTGATCTGTTAATTATGTTACTTGCTGCTACCATCTGCATAGGGTAAGCAAATGGACAGGGCAATCCATGGAGCCTTTGATAGTTATTTAGACTGGCCCTCCCCCTTCTGAGATCGATCGTGTTCTCCACCTGTGAGATCCCAACTGTGCCTGTATTTATTTTATTTACTTATTGTTCGTTTGTTAGGCACTTATATAGTAAGCTAATTCTGTTTCAAAGCGCCCACAGGGCAACAGGGAGGGCACAAGGGGATGAGAAACATTGAAAATACCTACATTCAAATATATAATACAGTGTGGGGGGAGATGAACCTACTATGCCTTGTGAGTGCTCAGAACGTGCAAGTGCAGAAGAGAGGGGGAATGGTTCACACTGTCTCCACCCATAGTACACAGGTCTATGTGTATGTTCTGCAGTGAGCATAGGAAAATGTGTGCAGATTAGCCCCACACATTTTCCAGAGGTTGATCTACCATCCTTCAATTTCATATACAATTTTTAAAAAGCCCAGGTGAGTGCCCACCCACCGTGCAGATGGTCAAATTCCTCGCAGGCAACGCTAGTCATTTTGGCTTTTGTATAAGTATTAGGTATTTTCCCAGCACTGCTATAAGATACCCAGGTACTCACACTATGGAAGTGCCTGGCAAGTGTCTTTCCGATGCATACACAGAAGTCTAAACTGTTGGCATTGTCAATGCTTGCTTTGATATGGGCAGAGAATCAACCAGAAATGTACATATCGGTTCCGAATCTAGCCCCGAGTAGACCCTGCCATAAAAGCATGCATCCAGCACCGTATTATTTTCTTGACTGCTGTGAAACACTCCCAACCCCACGCAGAGCTCCTGTCTGAACAAACATCAGAATCCTGTTGCTGCCAAACTGCTCAATGTGCCCCTGCTCCTCTCCTTCTAATTGCCTACTGCCCAGGGCTCAATGCCTCTTCATCTTCAACTCTGCCCTCTTGCAGTAAGATCCTGTGGCCTGCCTCTTGCCTGACCAGTGAGCCCACCCCACACCATTTCGTTGTCTACCAGGACCATGCCCAAGAAGGATAGACCGTACAGCTATTTAAGGCATACATGTGAGGCATATACACCTTGCCTTTGCACCACGTAAACGAGTGACGTGGTTCACATCTGCTTCCGGGTCTGCTTCCAAGCAATGTGGAGCCCAGAGTGATGCAGACGAACCCCGGAGCGCTGCAAGAGCACAAAGATGGCACAACACCCTATCCAAGCACCACACGCCTCACCAGAGCCCCTAAACAAGCTCCATGCCGCTATCAAGGAAAAAGGAACAAACGCCCTTGACTGCACCACCGCTGCCTTCTGAAGAGACCCACGACCCCTTGGCAGCCCCATCACCCGCTTCCTTCCCCTTTTCCTGACTCTTTACCCTTCAATTCCCCCTGTAGACTGATGCTGGTCCCACCCTGGTACTTATCCCCTTTTCGCCCCCTTGCCTGTGTTTGCCCCCACTAATGGTACCTGCCCTTTAGGCTCCCCTTGACTACATGAGCCCCCCACTGTTTGTGCTCCCCTTAGCCCCCCCCTTGACTGCATTAGCCCACGACTGATGGTTCCTGTCCTTAGACACCCCCCCCTCCCGACTGCATTTGCCTCCACTGACTGTACCTGCTCCACTAGACCCTCCCTTCACTATGTGTTCCCCTCACTGACCGTAACTGTCCCTTTTGGCCTCTGTGTTCTCCTTTGACTGAGTTTGGGCTCCTGTGCCCCACCATTCATGCGGCCCCTTCTTGCCGCCTGTAATCCTACCTCTAGCTTCCATACACACCCCATACTCATGTTTCTCCTGGCTCCTCCATCTGGCCTAAGGTATCAATGGCCCTCATTACGGGGTTTACCGGAAAACCCACCGGTAGGCGGCAGGATAGCAGCAACCCGCAACACTGTTTCTGCCACCTGACTTCCCAGTGCCACTGGGATGATATGGCAGGTGGGAGAAACGATAAATCCCCATTCCCAAAGGACTTCACGAAAATGGAGAAACTGAAGCACCTGCACCGTTGCTAATGGTGACGGTGCTTTAGTGACAAACATGCCGGTAGGGTCCTGAAAACCCAGCAGGTCAGGCCTGTTGTGGGATCCTACCAGCATTGTTGTAGTATGGTGAACCGGAAAGGATGCTGGTACGTTGCTAGCGGCACCCTTATTTCCAGACCGCCAGACTTATAATGAGGGCGTATATCCTCCATGACTTGTGCTTGAGTCATCTCTTCCTCATTCTCAGTCACCCCGACCCCAGTACAAGTGATTCCCCAATCCTGTGACCCCAACCTGTGGCCCAATCCGCACAAGACCATCTTCCCGCCATCTCTGGCCCACTACACCATCCACCCGCCAGGACTATAGCCGAGTCTTGCCACCAGTTCACTGAGAATGAGTTGAAAGTTCTGGTGGGTGGGGGAGGAGGGTAGTGAAGAAGACACTGTGCATCACAGGTCTTGGCCACCAGAGGTTACTGGCCCACCAACGCAACAGGAACAGGAAACCCATCCACACACAGGTGAATGCTCACCTGACATACTCTGGCCCAGATCCAGAAGAACTAATAGGACCTGCAGAGGAGTATCCACATGCTGGTGGCTCAACATCGGAAGGAGTACCTGAGCACAGGAGGTGGTAAACCACTGCCAGCGCTTGAGCTGTGGTCATGGGACGAGCAGGCCATTCTTGTGATCGACCTCACACGCCTCGAGGGAATCGAGGGAATCAGTGGAGTTGAAACTGAAGTGAAGGTGAGTACACAGTACACATGCAGGAAAAGAAGCCACATTGCAATTTGCAAACTGCACAAGTGCGACAAATCAGTATTGCTGGTACACAAGCATGTAGCATGGAAACAGGGCCACCATTTACATGTGCGTGCACACGCAATCCTGAACTCGCCAGCAACTCACCAAATGAGCCCCCATCAGGGTATGCTACAGAAAGACAGGGGACATGTGCAGTTAGGGCTCAAGTACCAAAATGTTCCCTCTAAGCTTTAATTCATATTTCTGAGACGAAGTAGCTAACGAAGGTGTGAAACCTGTTAGATCGTGTTTTGAGACATTTGTCAACCCTCCATTTCAGAGAACAGGAGATGCCTCATGCTGGCAATTGTAGGAGCTGTCGACAATGGTTCCCCATTGAATCCACCTGCTATTATCAGGTGTTTACAGCAGGTGTATGCCAAAGCAGTGGCGTCACTGAGGCGGGGAGGTGGGGGGACTGGGGAGGCTATAGCCCCAAGTCTTTTGGTTGTAGCCTCGGATAGAAGCTCACGGGCCTACAACCAAAAGGCTAGCAAGCCCTGAGTCCTGGCAGTCCAGACATTGGCGTAGCCCCGGATATTTTCCCCTGTGCCAAAGGCATTCTCTAGTGTACCCCAAGCTGGTAAATCCAGGCTGATGGAAAACCAGGCAGATGTAGTAGATGGAGAGGGAAGAGCATGCAGAGGACAAATGAAAGACAATCCCGGGGACCACAACGTGTGGTGGAAAAGTATACCAACACATCAATCACCAGTGTGTGTGGTCCATCGCAGCCAGGAAACGTCCTCCCATATGTCCATGCATGGGATGTGATGTCAGGTGACCCAGTGCCACACCCCACAGTCATCCCTACTCATGCACTGTTGGTGACAAGGGAAACTTGGAATGGGCAGGTGAATGTGTGCAGAAACACGCAGCCACTTGCGCATGCGCTCTTGGTGTCTTGGTGGGCTGATGTGGCTTCTGCAAGCAGCCCCTCCCCAGGGTCCTGCTTCCTCAGCCAAACAAGCATTCTGGCAGGCAACATACACGTAAATCGCAATGTACCAACATGTGGACAAATGCAGATAAGTGAAGGTCCGTTTGCCTGAGGTGAAGGCAGCCATGGTGGAGGGACCATGTGCCCACATGCCAATCCACACATCACCATTACCTCACAACACCCTTCTGCGTGGCAAGCACCATGTCCACAGCCACACCATGGAATGATGCACCTGGCCAGGGGTGGGAGCAGGAAAAGGGTACACGAAGGAGGACATTAATGTGCAGGTGAAGCTACCGAAGCAGTGTTAGCCATGGGACTATGCCCACTTAACAGTTATAAGTGTACATCATTTTGATTAAACACGGCCCTTCTTCAGCATTTTCATTGATGCCATCATCCCAATAACTGGCACGGTCGCATTGGCAGAAGGGTGGGGAGTGATGAGTCGTGTGCACAGTCCAAAATCAATGCTGACAATCCATCGCAACCCGCATCAGTGACATTGCCATTCCTTTGTAGAACGTTTACTTGAGCGATTATCTATAACATTGGGCATTGTGCAGCAGATAGACGTCACATGAAGGTATTGCACGCAGAAGGATCCTGAACTTGTACATCCACCCACAAGGATAAACCGGGACAGACACTCATGAGGAGGGAGATGATGAGCACGACGATGATGATGGTGAAGCCATGGAGGGGCAAGCAAGCCAGCGGCGGTACATAGCTGAAGACTCTGATGCTCCACGTGAAACAACCCCACCAGCCACCAACATCGACCGCCAGACCACCTCAAGCAAGACATGGCAGCTTCACAGCCACGTCGACTGGTACTGCAACCTAAGTGCCACAACAACAGCTGAGAGTGTCACCCTGGCTGAACTGCAGCCACAGCTGCTGAGGGCTGAGGACATTCGGGTGGGGTTGAATGGCAAGACAACTCATGTGGAGCCATTGACAACACGGTTATTTTCAGAGCTCACAGCACCTCCCCCCCGGATAATGGGGTCAGTCCCGAGCCGGGAACAGACATCAACTGTCCTCCACCCTACTCCCCAACCAGTACCTTGTGGTTGACATAGTTGAGAATGTCAGTCATCAATGCTGCCTAGGGAGAGCTGGTGGAAACGTGAGGGAACTGGTAGGTGCCTGTTCCCTGTGGGGGCCAATTATGGCTGAGGGTAATCTGTCCTTGGAAAATGTGCTGTAAGAGCTCGAGGCAACCACCGAGCTGGGAGTGGCAGTGCTAAGAGATGTGTGGGCAGCTATGCAAGAGGCCAGGGAAGATGCACAGGGATCAGGCTGCTGATGATGATGAATCTGCAGCTCTAGCTACATCGGCAGTAACCTGAATTCAGGTCTGGGAAGATGTGCTGCTGGCCCAGGAGCAGGCTGCTACTGATGCAACCGCAGCAGTAGATGCATCTGCAGCAGACTGTGCTCAGGCCACACAAGATGTGCTGCTGGCCCAGGAGCAGGCTGCTACTGATGCAACCACAGCAGTAGATGCATCTGCAGCAGACTGTGCTCAGGCAAAGCAAGATGTGCTGCTGGCCCAAGAGCAGGCTTCTGCTGATGCAACCGCAGCGGTAGATGCATCTGCAGCAGACTGTGCTCAGGCCACGCAAGATGTGCTGCTGGCCCAGGAGCAGGCTGCTACTGATGCAACCACAGCAGTAGATGCATCTGCAGCAGACTGTGCTCAGGCCACGCAAGATGTGCTGCTGGCCCAGGAGCAGGCTGCTACTGATGCAACCACAGCAGTAGATTCATCTGCAGCAGACTGTGCTCAGGCCACGCAAGATGTGCTGCTGGCCCAAGAGCAGACTTCTGCTGATGCAACCGCAGCGGTAGATGCATCTGCAGCAGACTGTGCTCAGGCCACGCAAGATGTGCTGCTGGCCCAGGAGCAGGCTGCTACTGATGCAACCACAGCAGTAGATGCATCTGCAGCAGACTGTGCTCAGGCCAGGCAAGATGTGCTGCTGGCCCAGGAGCAGGCTGCTACTGATGCAACCACAGCAGTAGATGCATCTGCAGCAGACTGTGCTCAGGCCAGGCAAGATGTGCTGCTGGCCCAGCAGCAGGCTGCTACTGATGCAACCACAGCAGTAGATGCATCTGCAGCAGACTGTGCTCAGGCCACGCAAGATGTGCTGCTGGCCCAGGAGCAGGCTGCTACTGATGCAACCACAGCAATAGATGCATCTGCAGCAGACTGTGCTCAGGCCAAGCAAGATGTGCAGCTGGCCCCGGCTCCGGATGCTGCTGGTGCAACAGCAGCCAGCACTCAGGCCAGGGACGATGCTTGCCTGGCCCGAGAACAGCCTTCCAGACAGAGCCAGGCCACTTGCCATGGATCCCACCTCCGTTTGGCAGTCCTCCACCTGTTGCCCAATGCAATAAAGTCCTCGGCTGCTAGATGGTGGAGATCTGGCTGCACCATGTTCATCCCAAATACCCTTGACCAGGCTGCTGTCCCGCCACGAGCAGTGCCTAGGACACATTCAGGAATGCATGGGACGGAATCATCTCTGGCCTCCACCTCAGCCCTTCCTTCCTCTCCTCCTGCATCTTCAGACCAGTCCCCCACCTGTCCCACCCACCCCGCTGCTCCCACCATCTGTCGATGGTCTGACAACAGAGCCCAACCAGACATGCACTTTTGCCCAAGCAGCCAGCCCGGGGGGAAGTAGTGACATAATGCAATCTCTCTCCTATTCCCCTCTTCCTTCCTTGGAAAGGTAGCCACATTATTTTGTATATTTTGCTACATGCTGCATCTTACGCCCCACACATTGAACTGTGTTCTCTGTGGACCTCTTCTCTTGTTCTTTCTCCTTAGCCACATCACCCAGGAATTATATTTGAATGGCCTCTCTATGGAAACGTCTTATGATCGACAATGTTCCAGACATTTTTGTTTTGAAACATTCCACTGTGACCACAACTGTGACCACAATGGGGCAGCAGCAACCGTCTAATGCTTCCCTGGTAAAAACATTTTGATTACCAAGCACAGCTGTCATGTCTCTCCCATTGCTGCATTTGGCACGTTGCCAAATCATAGTGGGGTGGTGGGCCAAGTTCTACTGTGTAGAGATGCACTACCCTCTATCGAAAGAAGTTGGTAATGATTTCCTTCAGCAGGACACGTCCATCAATGTGATCTCCTTGGTGTCGAGGCCTTGATGCCTCCCCATCATTGCCATGGCCGCCATGTCCGAGTCTGGATGCCCATCTTCCTCATTGGGCATGGGCACATTCCGGCGGATGATGTTGAGCAAAATGAACAAAAAGGTCACGTTGAGTCAGACCTCCTGCGGATGGTACTTGAAAGCACCATCTGTCCATGCCGGCACCTGGAGCAGTTTTTCAGAACTCCATATGCCCCTCAGAACGTAAGGGTGCTAGCATTATAGTGTTGCCTTTTGGGGTTCATGGCATTCCAGAGAGGTGCATCATCCAAAAATGTATGAGGCATCCCACAGAACCTGTGGAGCAGAGAGTACGGTACTCACTGACAATGTACTCATGTTGGTCATTTAACAAATCCTCATTTTAGCACAAAGTCTCAGTCTAGGTACATGTAGTGATTACCAGAACTTTAACTACTCAGTGGAATATGCTTTCATTTTGTCAGGCGGCTATTAGGCTTTTCCAGAAATGACACGCCGTGGAGAACTCGCGATTACGATGACGGAACGAGTGTGCTCAACAAACACACTTGCAAATGAAATTCTACACCAGGTTGACTTTCCAACAGGAGGAATGACTACATCCTTCTAGAGCTAACCTGCCACCTTCATATCCCGAGACATTAGCAATTGCTATTTTCATAACCAACAAGCCAAGAAAAGTTAGGAGTCAAGTTTTGGAGAGAACCCTTAATGAGACCATTTCACAAGAGAATACAAGCCAAGGTGCTTGTGTAGATATATATATAGTAGAGCAATGAAAGACCTGATGTTGAATAATTATCTATTGATCAATCCACATAGACTGCAAGAGTAACCTGATATTCTGTTATATGAAAAAGAAACTATTTGTATTGGAAGACGTTTACAGCCCTGATGAGGACCTTTGTGAGGTCAAAACACGTGTTGGCTGGCTATGTTTATCAATCTAATAATAAAATAAATGTGCAAATCTTTTTCCTTTCTAACTTATGAATGGGATTTGCAACCAGGCAGAACCCTGTCTTTGAGACCACCTGGTATTAAATGTATATATGATATAAGTGGCAGCGAGGTTCGCATGGATCACTGCTAAATAGATAGTGTGTTTTTTTGGTTGACCTTGGGCTGGAAGTCTATAGCGGGTATCCGTGCATGAACCATCCCAGTGAATGTACTAAATTCTTTTCTCTAGAGAGAAAATAATTGGTAGTTGGCCAACTCGATAAAAGCCCATGCAATTTGTATTTGAAATTGTGGATAAGGTTTCACCTGTGGTCTACCGCAATTGCTATAAAGGAGGGAGAGTTAACTGTGGAACAATTTGTTCATGTTAATCAAATTAAACTGTTCCACCCGAAGCATGAAGTGAGGAGATTAGAACAGTTTAGAGAAACCAATAGGAATTGAAAAGTGTAGTCACATCCAGAAAATGAAGCATTTTTATCTCATGGAGATTCACCATAGCAGGTAAGTAGGTATGAATAATATTTTTTTGAAAATATCAAGTTGAAGTGTAAAAAAGGGGTGAGGTAAAAGGAGTGATACATCAGGTGAGTAACTGTGAATACATTTCAAAATGTATATGAAAAAAGCGGGATGAAAAACAGGTGAGTATATAAATGGAAATATAAGTACAGGGTGTATTAAAAAAAATTATATAAAGGAAAAAGAATAGAAATGAGTAAAGAGTTCCAGATTGGCATTTGCTTCATTTGGTAAGTGTTAAAGGTTGATGTATAATTAAAATGGCAGATTTTGAATGGATGTTGAACCTTTGTAGCAATGTTTAATTTGTTTCTATTGTTCCTTGGTTGTATTGGATTTTATGTCTAACCTGCACCTTTGCTCCCAGTCAAGCATCCAAGGAGATACACTTATGGTGTGGTTTCCATTTGTGATCCATATGTTTTATGTGCATAATCCACATTTTGTTTTCAGGTGATCTCCAAAGGAAAGGTAGACATTAACGAATAGGTATACTTGGTTCTTAATGGGTCTATTTCTCTTGTGTGTCCGACACTAACCACTTCCCCTGCCAGCACCCTGGGAGTTGCAGACAGCTGGATTCCGAGGGGATGCCACCGGATGAATGGGAATCCCCGGGACGAAACCCACTCGACCGAAAAGGGGGGAAAGGAGTGCAATTGGCAGATCTGAAGAAAGCCCCACTCGCTGAGGATGGAAGCTTGCATCACATTAAAGCAGCGGCCGGGTCGCGGGCATCCTTTAAGCCACATGATGGATGTGCCACCAATCTCAGGGAGTTGGCTTTTACAGACAACCTACTTATCTTTTTCTGGCCTCACTATTAGTTGATTTGTGACATTCCACCTCTGCCAAGCAAGGCCATCACAATGGCTTCTATCCTCCATCTTGGTGCCAGTACCCCTGCTGTTTTACACATCATGCATTTCTTCCTCTTTAAAAAGTTGCAGTGGGGATAGAATGGGGATGAACAAGGGCCCTCGACAACTCGACTTCCTGGCACTTGGCTCTGAGGTTTCTGGCACAGGATAGCTCCTGCATATCACTGTAGCCAAACCTGCTGATACATTATCAACTGGGTCTTCTCATCTACGCTTGTACTCTTTCAATTTTTTCACTCAGTCTCTTGGCAAAGTAAACACTGCCACAAATACACAATGGAACCTGCCCGTTCTTGACCAGGGGAAAAACTGAGGTTAATTCCACTGCAGCCCATTTGGAGTACGCCTGCATGAAAATCGCATACACGCATGCAGGGAGGCACACTTATTAGGTTTAGGAGAACTGCACTTCAAACATCGTATCTATGCTCCATGCCCATTCTCTGTCTTGCCAGGTGTAAAAACATTACAGCTCGCTTTTACGCCTTCATTTAACGCGCCACCTCATTTAAAATGAGGCTGATGGTGTCTGGAAATTGAAAAAGGACGACAGCACTTGGCTGTCACAATCACTCCCTGGCTACGGTCAAGGTATCCTGTGCATTTCACACTCGCCATACATGAAATGAATACCTGAGGCTCCCTACAGGATCCCCAGTACTTTCTCTTCCCGCCATAAACTTTGGGCTTTGCCTTCCCAGGTGCCTCATACCCACCCCGAATACCAGACGGTTCTATGCGCTTTTATCGAGTTTTTTTCATCGAATCCGATTTCGTCGAATGTTTTTTTTTCCTGCATTTAATTTATCCGCAAATAAATGTGGGGGGGGATGCTTGCCTCCCTACTTCCCCCACCTTAATTATAACCTTTACCCACACCACCACGTATATTTGCGGGCTAAAAAAATGCATCGAATTGGACGAATTGTACCGCGGCGAGACCTCCCCATCCCATTGCAGACACCTCCTAGGCCTCGCCATCAGAATCCGCAAAGCCACCCTCCGGCTGTAAATGTAGCCCTGCCCTGTTGAGGGAGGTTGCTGTCTGGCGGCCTGGTTGGGGGATGGGGGAGGATTCGCGTGGACAGCCCTGCCTGGCAATCTGTCATTTCATGCTCCGCGGGCTCTCTACACTCAGCAGGTTAGGGAGCTACCAGCGAGCGCGGCGGGCAGGAGGTCAGGTAGGTGAGAGTCTGGAAATGAGAAAGGGAGGGAAAGGGCAGAGGGGGCGAGATATATAGCAAGAGGGGAGATTGGACGCGAAACTAAAAGGAGAAAGGGGACTGAGAGGCGAAAGGGAAACATGTTGCAACTGGGCAGAAAGTCATCCAAGAACAAAATAGAAAAGCCATTGGGAAAGCCAACACTGCAGGCATTCTTAGAGTGAAAAGCCTTTCCGCTTCATTACAGCATTGCCTCCTGTAATACCGCCACGCTCCATGCTGTTACCACAGGCAGTAAAAATGTGGTAAGACTCATGATCCACTGATTTAGAGTCATGCAGGCTCATACGTTAGTAATGCTTTTATACTGTGCTGAATCCCCATCGTAGTGTTCTCAAAGCACCTATCCTTGTCCGAGTATAACCTGTGCCCACCCAGGGGTATTGTGTCCCCACCCAGCATCGCCAGAACTCAGTCTACTGGAGGAAAATGAAAATGGGGGATTACAGATGGACAAAGTATAGAAGGGAGGGTAGGAAGCATTGAAAAGAAGCTTGAGCTGAGGGAGACAGTGGTATTCCCCATTGTTAGTCCCCTTGGACTCCATTGGAGACATGCAGTATTAGCGGCCACATTCCGGGTTTAAGCTCGTTTAGCACTACTGCCATGTTCATGATGTTTATCTTGTCACAAATACATAGGGCCTGATTCCCAGACGCGTTTTATAATGGCACAATCCCACAGGAAAACGCTCTGTGAATCAGGGCCAAACAGAGATGTTTTTCTGGGAGGGCAAACGGGGCACTTGCCCAGGGCCCCCACCTTAGAGGGGGCCCCACAGGGCTCCCTGATCTGAAGAAGTAAGAATATTCCATTGTTCGCCAGTCTTAAATAGCACATGTCAGGGTATTTTATGGGGTGCTGCTGAGGCTCTAAACCCATTGCCTTTCTGTTTTGACAAGTACATTCTGCCTTGATCAATTCATCATGTATTGCTTTCTGCGTTCACTGTGGTATAGATAGTTTGTGTGTTCCTTACGGCACAACTCTGTAGCATTCTTTCCTTCCTGTGGGAATTATGTTGATCATGTACACTAGGCAACAGTGAAATGCATATTGATAAATTGAGTGCCACAATGGTTCAGAGGTTAGCTCAGTGTTTGAAGCACCAATTGCAGAGATATGTGTTCATATGCAAAATTAGCATATCACATTCCAGCAAGGCTGTCTGAAGTTTATAAATCTGCCTGAATATGTACTTGGTTTTGCAGAACAACATCTTCTATTATCAGCAATGTACCTGCACCGGATAGGGGTTGCTATAAAAACTAAGGTATCATCCTTATGGTGAAGGTCTAGAAATTGGTTTGTTCAGATGGGATGTTGTAAAACCTAGGCAATCGCTTCCAACATTGGCATAAACTGTTAGTCCAAGAGGTGAATAAGTAACCAAATTCAAGACTATGGAATGCAATCGTTGATGCTTGTATCATGGATTTGCCAGGAGACGATACAGTGATCCTGGTCAAATCATCTAATATATCTTAAATTACTGTGTTGTCTTCTGTGAGGTTTGCCTTCTTGCATGCTGCTGGTATTGTTTAGCCCATTACTTGATCTTTCTTCTTATGTAGGCCATTTGGGTGGAAGGGCTAGTAGACAGAAGAGAGCGGACCAGATGTTGCAAGCCCTTGGCAAGCATATTGTAAGGACTGCTAGTTTGACACAAGAAACAGTTTGCTTTTTGGTAAAAGTCAAAGGTTTTTATGCACGTTTATAAATGAAATGTCACAAGCCATTGTTTTTGAAGTATTTAAAGCTTTAAAATACAAAAGACAAACCCAGATTAAATTTGTTAAATCACATCGATTGGTATGCTGATACTTACATACTTCCCTTGATGATGGAGAGAATGAAGCTAGAATCATTTCCCATTTTGCATAACAACCTTCTGTAATATTTTGTTTAAAAATTGTCATGTGTGGTAATGTGTTGGTCTTCAAATGCTACTTGTTTATCATTCTGATTAGAGCAAGAATGAAGAGGGTAAGGGGACTTAAAGGGAGTAAACTTGCTTATTAGGCTGCGAGACAGCATATCAACCTCTGGGTTGTTAGCGCGATGGGTGGGGGTGGGAGGCACGACCAGTATTCTTGATCCCTTAATTCCTTTGGTTTGGTGGAGGGGGGGGCAAAGTTGTCTGTGCCTAGGGCCCCAAAAGTGCATAAAATGGCCCTGGGGTCAAAGACACATTCGGCAGGCAGGCTGGTGCACCTCAATCCAGATGTGCAACATCTACCTCTTTCCAGCCCTGTGGCCAACAAACAGATCCATTGATACACCTGCCTCCATCCCACACTGCAGCTGCCCCTGCTGTTGCAGTAGTCAGATTGATTGATTGAGAGACGACATCCCAGCCTACAAAATATTTCAAGAAGAGACCAATGTAGTGGCCAACACGGCCCTGACTATATGGAAAAACACAGTCAAAGGCCTTAGGGTAACCAATAACATAACGCAAGAGATGCTATTGAATCGCCCACAAAATGCCAAAAAAAGAATACAACTCAATGACTGGATATGCACTCTATCAGAGAAATGTCAGTATCAGATGAACTTGAACTCTGAGCTAGACATTTGTGCTGTCAATTAACTCCCATCATATCTGAACCAATTCCCGGATCGGATGATCAGAGATCAATTCATCAGACTGCGACTCAACCAACTACCTACACGCGAACTAATGGGAAAAACCAGACAGATCCCAGAAGTGGAAGCATTTTGCCGATTTTGTGAAGAAAAACAGACCCTTGAGAACCTCCACCATGTTCTAATGATCTGCCCAGCGCTGTCAGATAAAAGAGCTCTGTTCAGAGGAATGATATCGTCCACAGGACCCAACCTGAATTCCCACGACAGATGGAACACCATATTATCAAGGAACAACAGAAGTTTAACAATGGTTACTCTTCAATTCTGGAACCACATAACTTCTACGCCGAGTGCAGCGACCTCAGATACTGCAGAATTAAATCAGTCAAAGAAAAAGAGAATGAAAAAAAAAGAAAAAGAAAAGAACCTAACCGACAGACTATTGGGATAATTAGATCCTAAAACTATCCTCCTCTTTTTATTCTTTATTTCTTTATTTTTTAAATTGCTAGTGTAACTAATTTGATAACAAGAACACGAACATGTATTATTAAATCAAAAATGAAAAGTTTTGTAAAAAAACTATACCATTTTAAATAGAAAAAGTAGTCAGATTGAGAAACCTGTCCTGTAAAATGCACACATAGCTCTGCCAGTGATCATCAGCCCTGCCCTGCAAACCTTTTTCTATTCCAGAACTGGTAATACCAGACTAGTGTGGAAATAAACCTCAATCCTGGATTCCAGCGTCCCCTGCTATTCTTGTACGAGCAAACAGATAACCTCTGCCAATGCCCCTTTATCCAGGCCCCTCTGTTCCAATACTCTGCCCAGAATCCAAACGCCACCAGAGTACCTCTTTTCTAATCGACAGCACCCTTGCTATTGTTGCACTTTGATACATACACAACTCAGCATTTAGCGTACAATCGTGACCCCCGGCAACCTGCTCTGTCCAGCATTATGACCCATGAAAAGCTTCACAGATACTCCTTATTTTTAAATATCAAAACTGAAATGTAAGGCCACCAATGGAAACCAGAATTGCTCTACAAACCACAGCTATTTCAACACTGGGAGCCACACACAGCACTGCTTACTGTACCCCAATCCGGCAACACCTTCTGCCCTTCCCTCACTGGGAGTTAGACGCTGCTCTGTAAAAGCTCCTCCATTTTGAAGGCAGCTCCACTGCTTTTTCCTCTGCAACATCACATGCCTGCAGCAGAGATACCCTGGTGCCCCGACATCTGCGAATATACAGTGTACAATGTGGAGTTTAACTCATTTCGAGTTCTCCGTATATAACGCCCCCTCTGCCTAATTTATCAACATTTGTGCAGCAGCGTGCAAAAGTAAAGTGAAAAAAGGTGGCGTACACAGTTGTATGCCTCCCCTTTGCATGGCGCTGTGCAAAATGAGGTATCAGGTAATATTATCCCCATATATATGGTCGCTGTATATAATATCACCGGGAAAAGGTTGTGGCAACATTATATGGTTGACCATATATATAGGGACAGGGGCAGCAAAAAATAAAAATAAAAAAAATAAAATAAAAAAAAGGGTTTGGGGGTTGCGAGGGTGTCCCCCGCATGTTCCATGCAATAATGTCCTCACAAAAAACGGCAATTTTTCGGCGATATTTTTGCATGGCAATATTTTTGAGGGGACATTATTACATGGAACCCAAAATGAGTAATCACTGTCTACCATGTATGTATGTACGTATAAGGCAGAAAAAGGAAACGTTTAGCTACTCAAATCGTATATCAGTGGAACAACGCAATGTCCGAAGGATGCTGAGGAAGTGCTCACCTAGGGGAGAGCAAGAGGCTGCCCAACCCTGATGGCAACCATCGATATCCCCCGTGGCCCTCTTAGTGTAGAGCCAGAAGAATAAGGCAGAAAAACCCAGACTGGTGAAAAAACAGTCAATTACTGAGCTGACTAAAATACTGAATCTGAAATTGCAGAAGGTTTTTTTGGGGATTTCACTGCAATGATATGTGGGGAGTGGTTTAGGGTAGTTAATTATGTAAGGAGTTTATGAAGGGGTTGCAGAGGTCTGCCCCCACATATAATTGTGCAAAGAGAAAGAAAAATTCGCATTTTTGCATTCAGTAGTTTCTCACTGATTACACAGATCCGGAAAAAATGCAAAGCACTATACAAAGAGAAATCCCTACCTTAAAAAAAGGACAGGACAAGGACCAAAGACACAAAGAGGGTGAATGACCAACAACTCTCCCAAGTTCCTGGGAAGAACCCACAGTAAAAGTGACAAGAAACAAACCAGCACACAAAAGGTGGGGAACCATAGGAGAAATGGAAAGGTGCAGGAGAAGCATGACCGCTCAGAGACAAAAACAGACGAGCGCAATGAGAACGGCAGGAGAGACCAGGAGGAAATCACAAGAAAGGGAACCTTGGCAAGAGCAGAACGCTTAGATTCCGGGAACACAAGATGGGTGAGGATGGATGGGACCAGAGTAAAACAAGCATGTGGTATCACACGACAACAAACACCTCAAAGAGCAGGAACTACAAGCCCCAAAAAACAATTCCAAGGCTAGGCACGGGGTCAGACCGGTGGGCACCCGATCAGATCAAAGGATGATGTTGCCAAGCAACCTTCACTAAGACAACTTCCTATTTCAATGTAATTCTTTCAGATGATCTGGAAGTAGATAGACCCTCTTCCTGCCTCCTATGTCGCCTGTGGTGATGATTATGGAATATAGCTGCCAATATCCATTTTTGCCCACTTTCCATGTTATTTTCGTCCTGCTCATGACCCTTGGTTCTAGCCCCTGTCTCTGATTCCTAACAGTGTGCAGCACACTTGCCCTCTACCTGAATTTATGTGCAAGTGACAATTTTGAGTGCCAACATGCCTAGAGCACCTTAAAGTGCCAAAGCTAGAGGGAAGCATGGGGGCCAGAGGCAGAAGAAGAGAGGAATTGTAGATTGTATTAACTGATGAACTGAGGAAACAACACACAGGACAGTGGAGCAGAGTATGGGATGTTCTACGTCTATCTTTACATCACCACCACTAGCCCCCACCTCCATTGATGATAATTCTTAGAATAATGATGACAGCAAGAACAAGCAACATACAGGTGACTCATCCGAGTCCCAGTCTCAACACATGATTTTGGAAGCCAGTGATATCGAGGAGAAGTCGCTAGAGGTCAATATAGTGTGGCAGTCTAGAAATGAGGGTGCCGGTCGCACCATACCGGCATCCTTTCTGGGCTCTCACACCCCAACTCTGCCTTTCTGAGTCGTTGGGCCCGGCAGGTCTGACCTGCCGGACACAACGGCCCTGGTAGGTGGGGTTGTTATGGAAGCAACAGCACCATTAGCAACAGTCCTAGTAGACTCCACAGGAATGGGGACTTACACTTTCCGCCACCTGATATCCCGGGCTGCTGGGACTTGTAGTGTCCCGGTGGCACCGGGATATCAGGTGGCGGAACGATGTTACGAGTTCGGCGACAACCCGCCGGTAACACCGGCAGGTTACCGCCAAACTCGTTATGAGGCCCGATGACACTGTTACAAACACAGGAGGAAAAGACAAAACTACTCTTGAATCTTTATATAGGGTCTTTTGGGCCTCATTACAAGCTTTCCAGTCTGGAAACAACGGTAATGGTAAGCTTTCCCGTACCATTGTTTCCAGACAGGAAAACTATGAGTTCTGCGGGTGGGTGCCGTCCCGCCCACCAGGTCCGACCTGGCGGGCAGAACGGCACCCGCCTGCAGACCTTGACGGTATCATCGGCACCATTCTGAAGGATGCCAGTGCTACCATCCTCCCCATTCCCATTGAGTCCAATGGGACTCAAATGGGAATGGAGAGTAATTTTTCCGGCGCCCAGTAATGGGCAATTACCGGGTCCGCCGGGGCTGTAATGCCCCGGTATTTGCCCACTGTCGGGAGCCAGAAAAAAAAGGACCCAGGCGGCAGCCGTGCCCTTTTTACCTGCACGGCTACCGCCAGACTCATAATGAGGCCCAGTTTGTCAAATCTGAAAGTTGAAAACATCAGCATGTGGTAGTCAGAGTTCCAACTCTGCCACCACCACCTTTATGGCCAGATGAGTTTAGGAGCACATATTTTCTTTGCCCAGCAAGGTGGTCCTACGTGTGGGAGCTCGTCATACAACAGGACAAAGTACGACAGCCTCTTGCCTTCTCACTCTTTGTAAGAAATCTGTGTTACATGGAATGGCGGGAACCAATTTGGGTATCACATCTTTATAATTGTTCTTTTATAACGCGCTTAATATGGGAGACCATTTTCCAAATGCGAGCCTAGGATTTAAACCTGTATTGCTATGCATTGTCTTGCTTCCAAGACAAACGCATTGCCCTGAGCTATATTCCCTGCCCAATATGAGGCACCCTGCACAGGACTAGGAGAAAGCCAGAAAATGTCTACTTCAGCCCTTTCAGAACTAGCCATACACTATACAACCTCCAGTCTTGACTGTCAACCCAGAAAATATTTCTCCTGTGCCATGAATCTAGTGATTGACTACAACTGAAGGAGATGCAATTAGCCTTTGTGCTGAGGCTGTTCTGTATTCGAGGTAGGCTGTTATATAACTACAGCAATGCAGAGAGAAACCCCTTCCATCAGGGCAGACACTATAGCACCTTTTTCAGTTCTCACTGTGAAATGAGAACTGCAATCATGAGAATTCTTTGGCTACTCCAGTCTCTGCTACATGTGCCTGGCAGCCCAAAAGACACTAGTCTGACCTGAAAGCACTGTCAATATATGCCAAGCTCTGCTGCTGATGAAAACCAAAATTATGTTAGGACAGGTGGAATGTGATTCACTGGATTTGTGCCTTCATGTGTTACAACAATTTCTCAAGTTGCATGTTCAAGGTCATGTGGTGGTTCCCAGGGCATCATTTGCTCCATTAAATAGATTCTGGATGAGCTCATTTAACTCATATTAACTCCTTAACTCGTTTTGCAATTTCTTTCACTCCCATTTCAACTCTGCAGACAGTGGTGCAACTTCGAGTGCTGAGTGCAGCTGCATTTTATTGGTAAAGTAGATAAGCTAGGAATGAGGCTTTTGCAATTATTTTTGACCATTTTACTCAATTGAAGAGACACTTTCATTACTCCCACAATATTTTGGCACCATTCCCCCAGCTGTGAGTATGAGGGCAGTCACACTTCCTGCCGCCTCCTACCCTCTTGCGCCACAGCCAGTCAATTACCTACATTGGGACAGGGTGGTGCTGGAGCAGTGGTCAGTCAAAATCTCGAAAAAAAATCTTGAATGACAATAAGGTCGAAAAAAGAATCTCGAAAAAAAAAAAGTCGAATTACTCTAGTAGTAGAAAAGTAGAATTAGTAACCCCCCCATTTCGAATAAAAAACGGCATAAAAAAAGCGACTTTTTTTTTTCGACCTTTTTTTTCGACCTTTTTTTTTCGAGATTTTATTTTTTGATTTTATCACTATAAACCTGCTGGAGCATGTGGCTCTCTACAGCATCCCCCACTACCGTCGGGTTCACTGGTGCTGACTGATGGTCATCTAACAATGCATGCCCTCTATGCCACCATTATACATCAGTTGGCCCCTTTGTGCATTGCCAAATAGAAGCGCTCCCATAAAGACACCACCAGTTCCAGAAAAAAGCTGCAATGGTGGTGAGAACATGGCTTTCTGGTGAATGTTGGCACTAACGCAGTATGCATCCTCGACAGCAGTGTCTGGCCATACCTAGAAGGCAAGGTAACTGAGGAGTGCCTGTGGCCATGTGTCCAGTCCTTAGTAGGTGTATTCTCCTGTAAGGAGCCTGACGACATTTCCTCATTGCTATACTCACCACTGGATGGGCTATGGAAGAGGACTCAATGAAAGCACTCATCAAATCTAAGCAGACCGTGTGTCATGGATGCCTTGCTGCGTTTCCCAAAGATATCCCCTCTTTGCTATTACCTTCACTGACATCTTGTATGGGTTGCATGTCATAGTGTATTCCTCCCCCTCTCCCAGTCTTTCCATCTGTCAAGCTAAAGAGGTCATAGATCCAGGATGGGACAGGCACTGTCCAGAGTTGGGATGTGACCTGTCACACCTGACACTTGAGAAAGGTTGTCACTGTCTGCTGTGTCCCATCTGTAGGAACAGGCACCGGTGCAGAGGCCTCAGTCTCTTTCTTCTTCTGACCCATCTGCTAGGGAACACCTCTGCCACTTCCACCTATTGGTTTTTGTCTCCTTCACCACGGCCATCTGCACCGTCTCCTCGTCCATCTCCAGGCTTCCCCACACAACTAATAATAAAAATAATAATTTTTTATATAGTGCTTTAATCTAAAGTGCTTTACATAGAATCTATTTACACACATTACTATTATTACCCAATCAAAATTGGTACTCATTTATCAACCTCTTTTGTCGACCATAAGGATGAAAGGCTGAGTTGGTTTTGTCAGGATTTTAACCTGTGACCTGCAGATCTAACACAGATCACAGCAACGAGCATTTCATCCGCGGAAGAACCTCTTCTTCCTCCACCTATCCCTCCAAATACAAAGCCATGCCCCTCTTCTTTTCAATTTGTTTCTAAGAAAGATCTAGCAGTAGAGAAAAAAAGCAGAGACGTTTGACTGGCATGGGCCGATAAATTGATTCACACTGGAATCTCAGACACACAAAGGAAGTTGACTAAAACACAGGAACTATTCACTCTCAAAGATGTTGAAGCTTTTTAGGTTTCTCAAACAAATGGGAATTGTGGTAGCTTAGAAGAAGGAGGTAGACTAGGCTTTGCCATTTCAACAAGCATGTATTACAAATAATAAGAAAAATACCTTACTTTCTCTAATCTAAGGGTTTTCCATGCCTAAAACAACTAAACTAGGGTGCTTGTCATTGTAAAGTCCAAAACAAAAGTCTGTCCTCCCTCCACGAGTCTATGCTGACCAAACCACTTATATAAAATAACTAAAGACCAGGAGAATGGCTCCCTTCTCCTGGGATGTTTTCCAGCAGGTGCCTGTTAGTGCAGGATCCTCTAAAAGCTTCCAGCTATTCCTTTTATCAGTTCATTCAATGCTCTTATGGGACTTTTCCACTTGCAGTTATTTGCTTTCCCTTGGTTTCTCAAAGTCCTCCCTCTAGGTGTCTTGGAACCTTAATAGTCTTCCACTCTATTCCTCCCAATTGTAGCGGAAAATCCTTCTCCTTCTGCCAGCAGTTTCACCCAGTGTTTATCTCCTCTTGTCTCACTTATTATTATCTTCTGTTTACTTTTCCCCTCATTGGGATCTGTGTAATGTACCCAGTGACCAGGTTCACTCTTCTTATAGTTTAGGCATTTCCAGAGACGAGTAGGCTGAGCCCCTGAATGATTCTCACCCATTGTATTATATGGTACTTCACTGGGACGAATAGGCTGGTTGCTTTTATGACTCTCTTCTTATGGTTTTGTCCTTCACTGGGATGAGTAGACTTGTTGCCTGTGTGTCTCTCACAATTCTTATGGTTTTCACGTTCACTGGGATGAATAGACTGGTTGCCTATAAGACTCTCACTCTTCATATGGTGTTGCCCTTCACTGAGACGAGTAAGGTGGTTGCCAGTCTCATTATATTCATTTTTTGTAATGATACAAATATAATCAGGCCACCCGTTACATGTGTCGTATTTCCCGGGTCTCCTGCTTTCCCCGTTATCTTCACCGTAATAGGGTGGCATCACTGGGTCAGCATTCACTCTCTTCAGCTCTCTGTGTCTTGTCAGGACGGCTCTCTTCTGTACCTTTTCTTTGGTGCTTGTGCTGTAGCATCCTTCTTACAGCATAGTATGGGCATGGAAAGAGGGTTTCTCCTTCTTCCCCTCCTGGCCACCACTTTCTTCTTGCATCCCTGGCCTGGGATTTTTCACAACAGGATACCATTCCACAGGTCTCTCTTTCCAGGTGCAATGCAACTTGAGCAATCCACCATACTGACCTCCTTCGGTCAAGCTTCCTTAAATGTCCCTCTTTGGACTCTTTTCTGGGCAATGGTTTGTCAGTCTGTCTCTCCCGCAGACTAATTGGAGTGCTTGTTCCTCACGGCTGCTCACCGATGTGCAAAGCAGCATTCTCTCTGGTTAACCAGCTTCTCTGCTCCAGCTAGTTTGAAACTCCTGGGTCACTCTCTGACGTTCACTTGTCCCTCCTTCTTTTATGACGTTATTCTGGGGCTTCCCCAGCTTTTCATCAGAGTCCTTTCTTTGTGTCTGATTCATAAATATTATGGCTCTTTTGGGTTTTTTGTCTCAGTACCTAGCAGGTACTTATTCTTCATTACTGAAGTTTGACTCATCTCAGTACCAGACAGGATTTTGTCTTCTGTTGACACATCACAATAACAAATTTAAGAGGTTTCTTCAGGGTTTATGTCATCAGGTTGGCGCTTGACATATCTTTGAGTGAGGTGGAAAGGGAGTTCCTTATCAGAACGAGAGTCCTTGTCCCCAAGAGGGTAGTCTCTTCCGGTGAGATCCATCTTCCCACAACACCTAGGGAGGGTATTGCGTACCAGGCTCACCTCCCTAGCCGCTCCTGGAAAGTCTCTTCACTTGGGAGAAGTGACTGAATCCCACGATTTGTCAAAGAATACAAAAGGGAACAACTTATTTATGTATTTGTTTATATTAGTTTGGGGTAAAGTGCAAGTTAAAGGAAACAAATGGAAGAAGTAACACAAGACTTAGTTGCACAAATGAACAGCGAAACGCGATTAGGAATACAAAAGGCAATTTTTTTTTTTCTTTGTTAAACCTTTTGAGATTACACAAAGGTGACATGGATAGGGGATTGATTGATTGATATTTTATTCCTGTCGCGCTCATACACAAGTGTTTCAGAGCGCGACAAGGCAAGGGAGGGGAACAGGGGAGAACAAAACAGCGATCTTACTAGGCCCAGTGACATTGAGAACGCGCAAGTGTATGGGAGAGGGGGGAGGGGAAAAGTGCATGGAAGGGGGGGAGAGGTGGAAATTGCGAAGCAGAGGAGAAACAGATAAATATCAATAAATAAATAATAAAGGCAACAAACAGTGGTAATGCAGCCAGCAATTTGCAAGTGCTAGGTTTATGGCAGCAGACAGGGTAGGTCCGATAAGTGCAGGAAGAAAAAGGGGGGGGGGCTGTATGGGTACAGATACAGACCCCAGTGCAAGGGGTGGCCCGGAGGCAGTGCGAGAGGGTGACAGGATGAGCAGGTACCTGGGCCCAAAAGACAGAGGGTGGCCAGGTGCACGGTGCCAAGAGAGAACAGATCAGCAGGGGAGAGAGGGAGCGAAGTCAGAAGAAAAGAGGAAGGTCTTGAGGTGCTTCCGGAACCAGAGATGGTTCTCCTCAAGTTTTAGAGTGGCAGGGAGGCTGTTCCAGAGGGAGGCCCCAGCCGAAGACAGAGATCTACCCCCAGCTCGTTTCTTAGAAAAACGACTGACCGTGAGTGAGTCGGAGGTAGAGGAGCGAAGAGCTCGAGAGGGGAGGTATTTGCGGAGGGATAGCTGAAGGTATTTTGGACCCAGGCCCCAGAAAGCCTTGTGGGCAATGCAGAGGGTTTTGAATTTAATCCTTGCATCCACTGGGAGCCAGTGAAGAGATTTCAGAGCTGGAGAGATACGATCCCAGGGCTTGAGGCCAAGGACAAGTCTCAGAGTCCTGTTCTGGATTAGTTGCAGAGGGCGGAGAGTAGAGGCAGGTAGATTTAGAAAGAGGCTGTTACAATAGTCCAAGCTAGAGAGAACCAGAGCTTGAGATACCATGAGCTTCTGGGGGAAGGAGAGGAAAGGCAGAGTACCTCTGAGGAGGTGCAGTCGGAAATTTGACTTTTTAGAGACCTCAGAGATGTGGGCGGAGAAGGAAAGGGTGGAGTCAAAGATGAACCCAGGATCTTAGCCTCGCAGGTGGGGGTAGGAGGAGGGCGAAGGGAGGCCGGCCAGAGAGTGAGGGGAAAGGATGGTGAAGGTGTGCCGATGAGGAGGATCTCCGTCTTGCTGGCATTCAGACAAAGATCATTGGCGGCACACCAATCTTGAATGGCAGTTAGGCAATCAGAGATGAGAGAGGGAGAGGAGGTGGCAGAGGGCAGCCTAAAAATGAGTTGAGTGTCGTCAGCGTAGCACTGGAAATTTGAGCAGAAAATGGCAATGCAGTGGGCGAGAGTTGCCAGGTATTGGTTGAAAAGCCAGGGCGAGAGGTTAGACCCCTGGGGAACACCACAGGTAGAGAGGAAGATAGATGAAAGGAAGGACCCAAGTTGGACCTGGGAGGGTCGATCTGAGAGGAAAGAGGTCAGCCAGGCCAGAGCCTGATCAGTGATACCCAAGTTTTCACAGAGACGGTTGAGCAGGATGGTATGGTTGACCGTGTCGAAGGCAGAATAGAGATCGAGGAGGATGAGGACAGAGGGAATGTTAGAGTCAAGGTTGGTGAGCAGATCTTCACAGATGTTTAGGAGAGCAGTTGCCATGCTTCTGGCAGCTCTGAAGCCAGACTTGTGGTCATGGAGACAGCCAACAGAATTGGAATGAAGGTTAGCCTGAGCGATGGCCTACTTTTCCAGGAGTTTGCCAAGAAAGGGAGTAATGGAAATTGGGCGATAGTTAGCTGGATAAGAAGGATCAGCTGTGGTTTTCTTGAGAAGAGGATGGACAAAGGAGTGCTTCAGAGGGAAAGGATCCAGAGGCAAAGGAGTGGTTGCAAAAATCAGCAAGGGCCGGAGCGAGGGTGTCAATGTGGTCCTTGATGGTTTTAGAGGAACAGGGATGAACCTGTTTTGAAGAGGCTTTCATAGATTGGACTTGTCTAGCAACCTCGTCAGGGGTGAAAAGAGGAAAGGACGAGAAGGATGGTGGAAGGGTGGCTAAAGGAGGGTCAGCAAGCGCAGATGGAGAGGGAAGAGGAGGAGTGTGGGTGGAGAGGGTGGACAGGATGTCCTGGGAAAGCACATGGACAACTTTCGGTGGTAGTTTTTAAACTTTTATGAAAGAAAGTAGAGAAAAGGTGAAAGATATGAAAGGGGCTATAGCCTAACAGACAAAGGGGGAAACTTGGGATCAAAAGGCATGAAAATCTAATGCCCTGACAAACTCAAGCACGTTTCTCCAAAGTTCCCACAAAGGTGAAGTGGAAGTTTGCTGGTACTTTTGTAGGGGCCCCAGAGCTTCCCAGGGCACACCAAATCCTTCTGATCTGCTGACTAGAACCCTGTCTAGTGGAACCCTTGGGCTGCATCGGGTGCTGTTCTGGGCTACCAACCTGTCCCATAAGATCTTGCAGGATTCACAAATCCCGTCCTAGGGATTTAGTCAGTCAGTAGATCTGTCTGACTGCAGGCACCCCAGCCTTAGACCAGGCAATCCTGGCATATTGCTTGATCATGATGTTGCCCTGTACTGGCGCCACTGCTTCCTAGACCTTTTATTTTTGACTTTTGCCAAGGTGTACTGTGAAAGTGCTGCAGACTAAGGACCCGGGGTAGGTGGGGAGTGCTGAGGGTGGTGCTCTTAATGCTATCTGTGAATTAGCAACGGCAGTCTTTAAGCAGGGGTGGTGAGGAAAGGCTGGCAGCACATCTGACACATGACTGCCAAGAGAGGGTGGAGATGCGATATTGCCAGCATTACAATACCAGCACAACGACCAAGAACGGAAATGGCTCACTTGCACACAGTAAGTGAGACTCATAAAAGGCAGGCTGATAGTCCAGATTGGCCAGTTTTAGAGTCTGTTACTCAATCCGATCTAATAGTATTGAATTCAGTATAACTGGATGTCACTTTATGAAGTCATATTATTTCACTAACAATACTCAATACAATCCCTATATTCCTTCATATTCTTAGGTATATAAAAAGAGATGAACTAACAGGGCATGTAAAGTGCCATATACATTTAGTTATGTTATGTTGATATGGTTTATACTGCCCAAAATCACCACTGTATTAATTTCATTGTGCCTAGGCTTGTCTGTGGAGTGGCATGCTGTGCCCCCAACAGCTGTATCCAAACCTTAGTCTACTAGAGGAAAGAAAATGAGCATCGAGAAGATATTAAAAGGATGGGAAAGTATATGCTACAGACACAGGTAGGGAAGGAAGCAGTGGTCTAATCAGGGACGTCATTTCACCAACATGCCAGGGGTAGCGGAAGTGACATCACATGACCCTTGACCTCTGATGACATCACAGCAAGTGATGTCATTTGATCCCACCCCCAAAGTGACATCACGGGAAGTGAAGGAACAAAACCGTTTACCCCCTGACAAAACAGGAAGTGACATCACATTACATTGTTTCTAAGTACACTACGAAAAATATGGTTACCATATCACTGTAAAATGATATACATTTATAAGAATGGATCACCATATGTATCCTTAATATCAGCACGTATCTCCTCATATTACCAAATTACTGTGAATGCAAGCAGACGTTCAAGGCCAAGCGATAATGCTGTGCTATTATATAGCACTTGCGCTTAAGCGCGTACGTACGCACGCACACATACACACACGCACGCACGCGCACACACACACACACACACACACACACACACACACACACACACACATGCTCAATTGCCTGAGCTATCTTAACGGATATAGCTATCAGAAAACCAACGACTGCAGAAACAAAGAGCCACATTCTGCTGGCCACAGCCCAGGAGCCTCAATTTAATTTAAAAAAACAATAAGAAAAAAAGTTTGTACATTTTTTTGAGGGCAGCAAGGGAGACCACAGGGGTCACACATGCGACCCCAGGCGACCCCTAAATGGTGTCCCTGGGGCTAATCATTTTTTGTGGTGGCTCTCAGTCCTGTTATGTGGACCACAGTTCTTCAAAAAAGAGTAAGTGGATATGTCCTAAAGTATTATGATAATTGGATTGTGTTTCTAAGGCAAATTTGGAGAATTGTAAGTCTTCAATGTAATGTTGGATGCATTATGGGCTTGAGAGAGTGGTAGACCAATCCTGGAAGTTTGGTGCCTTATTTACACAAGTGTCTACATACACAGTAACCTAGGTCAAACGCCATACTGTTAATTCTGTTACTGAAGCATGGCATAGTCAAGAATAGGATGTGCATACATATGAATGTTGCTGGTAACAGAAGTTAAGGGAATAGAGTGATCAAACTAATATGGTAAAATTAAAAAAACCGTGGTACCTTAATGTAAAAAAACAATGTTGTTCTATGTCATGTCATGCTAGACTTTATTTTAGTTCAAAGTGAGACAGTGAGGTGCCTTAATTGGGAGTAGGTTGTCAGAGGACAGTCATACGAAGACATCTATAGTGAGGAAGGAAGTGTAGCCTATGTTCCCTATGAAAATTGTCTTCATTGGACTGTGTGAAAGGTGGAGGTGGATGTACAATGACGAGGGTAGGTAGAGAGAGAAGTGCCAGATTCCTGTACTTCTGTGGGCAGTGGCAGTTGGGCTCTTTTATGTTATGTTTTGTTAGTTTATGGGTTTTTTAAGGTTATGTTACTAAGCTTTGACTGTTACCATAAGGCCACAAGAAGCACTGTTGATTGCACAGTGCTTTATGCCACAGAAAAGCCACCCAGCAGGACTGAAGAACAGCGAGGGAATTCTTCAGGTTGCAAGCCACCAACATGAACACCAGCGCACCCAAAGATATACACTGAGAGGCTCCTCAGCCTGCCGAAGCGGAGAGAATGGTCAAGAAAACAGATGTGACTGTGCATGAAACCAGACGCACGGGCAATAGAAATGGTGATCTGGGCAGCTTGTACACCTGGAAGCCTTTTAATAACATCATTCAGTGGGGTGGTATTTAAGAAATGAGAATTTGCCATGATTGCAACTTCCTGAAAAATGGAACAATTAGCAACATTTTCAGTTTTCCTCCCCTTTCATGTTTTGTTACTAATTTGGTTTTAGTGTGCTATATCAACACCATAGTAGCCTTGGAGCACCTAGACTTTCAAGCAATATGCTCAAGGGCACGATCACTGTCTTTGACTCATCAGTGGTCAGGCTTTTAAGCATTGAATGCTATCACAGTGTTACTCTGAACCTGGGTATGTTGAAACCATGCCCAATAAATCAGGAGGGGAAAGCTCTTCTTACTTTCTGGGGCCACAAATGTCCAGGTTCTATGTACAGGAAAGCTGGAAGAAACTATGGGCACTTTTACATCAGAGTGGGTTCTGAACTGTGGCTCCTCTGGTAGCAAAGCCATGAACTGGCTTCCTGGAGGTTCATGAGGCCTGCTTGGAACTGTATTGGAATGGGTATAGTGTTGTGTGAGGCAGGACCCCTCTTAGCCTTAGGCTGGGCTCTTCTGGGAGTTCATCTGCATAATCCAGCCTCGTATATCCTTCGTAATCTCTGCTGCAGTTACCTTGTCCTGTTCATAGAAGGCAGCATGTTAATGTTAGGTCAAAACAGCAGGGTAGTCTCTGCTATTATATCTGCAGATCTATTTTGGGGGTAATGTCCCTTTTCATAAACCGAGTTCCGCTCCTGAGTTTTATTTATTCATTTATTTGGATGTTTTGGCGAGTGCTACCTGCCACTTTATCGCTGCTTCAAAGTGTTGAACATTAGACCAAAATGAACAATTACACAATGCAATCTGATTTAACATTATCTACCCAGCTAGTATGATAAAAACCAGCAACATGTCGCAAAAATAAGGGAGTGAATACATAAATAAACATAAAATATAGAAAATGAGCAAATGTTTGTTATGTTATGTTATAGTGCATTTGTATAGCACCTTATGTACCATTGCTATGATCTCAAAGCACTGTGGGTTGAACGCCCTCGGGGACCGTGGTCAGTATCAGTTGAGAGAGTAGTGTAGCATATAGTGCTTGGGTGCACTTGGAATGTGAGCAGCCAGAGTGGTTTGCGCAGGTTGGCTGCATTCTAATGCTAAGTGTGGTGTGGTGGATGTGAGAGATCAATGTAAGGTGCACAGCAAGGAGGTTGTCCATGAGTCTGCATTCTGGCTGCCGTGGGGCATGTGTAAGAGATTATGTGTGCAACAAGGCCGATTATTCCATGGGGTATAGCTGTGTTCTACCAGGCTGTTGAGGTGTTCTATGAGCGATGTAGGTATGTGTCCAGCTAGGCCGAATTGATCGAGGGGTGTAGCTGTGTTCTATTTTTTTTATTATTATTGTTATTAAAATGTGTTTATTTGATTTGGTTAAACATTAACCTTTTCAAAATAATCAGAAAATAACAGCAATCAGAAATCACGCAATTATTCTAACAGGAACAAAAAGAATAAGAAAAATGTACAGACTTTACATTATAATCATAAGCAGTTGCACAAAAGATAAAAATAAGCAGAAATTCTTCCAAAAGAAATTGTAAAAAGAAAAAAGATATCACATAATTATGTCGAAATCCTTCTGACAAGACAAATACTTAGATTTATCCATTCACAGATTAAGAGTATTTAAATAAGTGACTATAGCTAAAATTAGAGATATTTGTTCCGCTGTAAAAATTCCTATCCACATTTCATCACATGATGAAAAAATGAAAATCATCAAATAACTTAAAACATCAGGCCTTTCTTAGCTGTACCAGAGCTACACACTCTGTCAACAGATGTTTCAAGGTTTCACTTATTAAATCATTGTTACAGAAACAACATGTATTCGATTGCTCCCGATTTATTGAGCGTGTTGCCATCACAGATTTAGTTGGCCCAAGATTCAGGCGAACTCGTATCTGTGTTCTATTGTTTGTTGATGTAAAGTGGAGATTGAGCATATTGGTAGGAATTAGTGTCTGTGGTTATCAGGGGGTGGCCACCTGACTTGGGATGCATTCAGAGCTCATTGCGCCGGACCTGTATGCCCTAGTCGTTTGTGGCAGTGGATTTCGAGCGAGGTAAACAGGCCGGTGAAGGTTTGTTGTTGTATCTCGGCCAGGCAGTCCTTTCCCAGACGCTCTGTAGGGGGACTCAGAGGGCCCATTCTTCAGGTCCCTGTGAGATTTTAAGCTGGGTTGCTGGGTCTTACTTGGCTTGTCGCATGATTCTCCAGAGAGATTATCCAAGCATAGTTACTTCTGTGCCTCCGGTGAAGGGTTCTAGGTTCTTATTCCTAGGTAGGCAGGTGTTGCTTCTATTGATCATATAACACCAGCTATGCTTTGGCGGTTGAGCTGGGTACATGCGCCCTGCAGCTGCATAGGCCAGAAAGGCCTTGGTCTTAAGGCCGACTTCCATGCTGTTTCTTGTTTCTGCTTTTCCGGGGTGAGGTAATTAGTTAATTGGTCAGCCATCTTCCGTGGCTCTTCTGTTATGTTTCAGATTAGTGCTGATTCTGTCAGAACTTTGGCCATGGGAAATGGGATATATGGCCTTAGGCGTACCCTTTCACGGATTTGGGAAAAGCCATGTTTTTACCGCTTTATGGAAGGCCATGTAGGCCTGGTTGTGTTGAATATGGGGAGGTAGAGAATTCCATAGAGTTTGTGCCAAGGTAGACTAAGATGACCCTCCAGGTCTGGCTGAATTGGAGGCTGGTATCATTAGTAGGAGGTAGTGCTTGGCCATAGGGTGCGTGTTGGGCGGTAGCTCATAGTCTTCTCTTGGAGGTATGTCAGGCCAGGCTTGCACGGTGTCCAGTCATCATTTCGAATACATAATTTCGAAAGTCAAAAAAGTCGAATCAAAAATGTCGAAAAAAAAAATGTCGAATTGTTTTTTTTTCGATATTTTTTTTTGGGCTCTAGTTTCTGTGAAAAAAATAGGTAAAAATAAAAAAAAAGGGGGGTTGGGGGGGAACCTGCTCGGTGGGTAATGCACAGGATTTTGTACGTGGCCCTTCGTCCAATAGGTAGCCAGTGGAGGGTGCGGTGGACAGGCGAGATGTTGTCCCTTCATGCCAGTGCAAGGAGGAGTTTAGCAGCTGCATTTTAGACTCTTTGGAGTTGGTTAAGTTGGTATGCCGGAGCACCCAAGTACATGTAGTTGGCATAGTACAGTCTGGACATCAAAATTGACATAATAGAAGTCAATCTGTTGGGGAAGGTGAGATAAGGGAAGATACGTTTTAGCAGCCTGAGATGGTAGTGACAGGATCTGGATATATTATTTATCTGGTGGGACAGGGTTAGCCCTGAGTCCAATGTGCAGCCACGTTTTTTGACTGTTTTGGAGGTGGGGGAGTGGGGAGGGGTGCCGAGGGAGGGAGGCCCTGGAAGTGGTTGTGGGAGTAGAGCTGTGTTGCCACATACCATGATCTCTGTTTTCCCTGGATTGAGAAGGAGGTGGTTTCTAGTCATCCATTGGTCTATATCACTGAGGCAAGCTGCTAGGTTGGGGGGATGATCATAGCTTGTGTTGGGGATTCTCAGGATAATTTGGACACCATATAAAGAGTCGAGGGTGAGGGCCGGTCATTATTCTTGAGTTTAGTGCATTTTGGAACAGGAGGTGTGTGAGAGAGGGTAGGGGGGTCGAAGGGGAAAGGGGATGAGGTGATAATTCTGGAGAGAGCAAGTCATGCCATGTTGAGAGAAGGCAAGAGGGTCCAATGGGGATGTCTTGACATGGAGGGTGAGTGGATGCTGGTTCTGTGTGTGTGGGGGGGATGATAATAGCCGGTGCAAGAGCAAAAGTGGTTTGACTGATGGGAGTTTGAGGGGGGGAGGTGGTGTGAATGGGTTGGGCCTGCTGAGGGGATGGTGGTTATTGGTGAGGGGTTGGGAAATGGTGAGGTAAGGCAGGCCAGAGTTGGAACGGTGGGAGAGTGGGTGTGTTGGCGCATTGGCAGGATTAGTGGAGGGACATGGACCTCTCCCTGAGTGAGTGATTGGTGTGGTTTGATGGGGGGTCAGCAGGGTTCTGGCTAAGGCATGGAGGGATGTGGGCGGTGGAGATGATCTACGGAGTGAAGTTCTGCAGGGAGGGGCAGATGAAGAGGTGGTGGAAAGGGGGTGTGTGCAGAGCACCAGCTTGCTCCTCTGGCTTGGGAGTTGGATCTAGTGCCATGTGGGGGTTCTTGCTGATGTGGGCAGGGATGAAGGCAGTGGATCTGGGAGTGCTGAGGAGTTGGGCATGGAGTTTATGGGAGGAGGTGTAGATGTTTTCGTGGTGGCTTGGATGTTGTGTTTGGAGCACCAGAGTGCTCCTCTGTCTTGGGAGTTGGAGGTAGCATGGTGTGTGGTGGAGTGGGGGCGACCATCATTCTTGGCGTATGACCACGTGGAGGTGTTGTGCGAGGGTTGTAGGAGTAATGTAGGAGTAGGGACTCTGAATTTTAGTATGCACATGTAGCTCATTGTTTTAGCATGCTCATGTTAGCGAGGGTTTGTACTGCAATAGGGGCACAGAGGGTTAAACTTTCACTGGAAACAAGCCATTGTGTTGAAGCAGGAAACAAGGAGAGATGTATCTTTTGCCATCCAGTAATGAAATCACGTGCATGTTCAGTGGAATGATCTGCAAGGGGAGGAATGTCCCTTGAGTGACAGGGAGATGTAATAAAAAGGGTTTGAGAGGGAGTAACAGGGCAGATATCTTTGGGCACTGGGAGACGGTGGAGCAGGGAGCTGGCTGGAGACAGAGTTCAGTGCTTGCAGGCATTTGATGCCAAGGCAGCTCTTATCTGAGCAACCCTTGGTGAAGCAAGCAGAAAGGTTAATGGGGATTTCCATGCAAAACTGAATAAAAAACATCCCTCGCCAACACTCTAGGTAAATATCAGTTTAAGTGAGGAGCTGCTGTCTTTAGTGAGTCAGCTAGATAGGTCATTTCATTTTAGGTGCTGTCTATTTTTAAACGTGCATGTAATTATGCATTTGTGTTTTTTTCTGTTTCTCAAAGTGTATTTCTCTTGCCAAATTCCACATCCTCAAGGTCAGTTGGTAAAACTTGACACAGTTATGAACCCTGAAAGTTTTCGCAATGTATTCACACTATGAAATATAATGTGACAAAAACATTATTCTGTGTAACTTGCATACCTTCATTTAATGATAAAGAAACAGGATATTGCACATTGCTGTGTTTAGTCTTTCTTTATTTGACATGCATAAAGAGACATAAGTGTTGTAAGAGATGTCTAAACATAAGGTAGCTGTTTAGGTAGAGAGTCTGAATGAATGTGCAGTATTTCAAGTGCATGCCTTACAATTGTTGAAACTCAGCCAAAGGGCATAATGTGGTATTGTACATAAAATACCACGAGGAGGGCACATAAGCCATCTATGCAGAGTGTACCAAGTCCAGTATTTTGTCATTGTTAGTTGGTAAAAACAATTATTAGGCAATATTATGCAATTAGTCTCACCACCATAGAGATACCCCAATGGGTTACCACAATATACCACCAAGAATTATAAAAATACTGCTATATACCACCATAATAAAAAATACCACAAAGTGATAGGTATAATACCAAAAAAGATTTCCAACAGGTTGGAGCATGAGCGGAAATTAGTGGGGGCTTGGCAGGGCAGGGATGATTTGTGGTGGGCCAGATGGCTCCTCTGGTCTGAGTGATGGATGCAGTGTGGTGAGACTGTGATGAAGTAGGGCGTCAGAGTGTGGGATGTTTCTGGGGCTGGGAGTAGAGAGGAGTGGCGTTGTGTGGTTGGAATTTGAGAATGAAGGTGCTAGAATGGTGGTGGTGGTTCAGGCACAGTGTTTACTTGCTTACCAGTGTGTTTCTTTCATTTGCAGGTTGGGAAGTGTGGGCAGAAAAACTGTGTGCGGGATTGCTGTTCTGATTGACTGCATAGTTGCTGGGTCAGAGTTGAGGGGGCGAAGAGGAGGTCTTGTTTCTTGCTCTGTTTTTGTGAGGTTGGAATTGTCGGTCGTGGTTGTATGGGTGAGCATTGTGGCAGGTGGGGGTGATCGTGCCTGGCTGGGTCGCTTCAGGTGGGAGCTGTGTGGCCAGGGGTATTTTGGTAGGGTGAGTCACTCAAGTCAAGGAAATGCAGTAACAGCAGGGTGACTAGATTTGAGATAGTGGTATATGCAATGGTACCTAGATTTGAGACACCCGAATAGAGGGAGGAAGTGCATAAAGTGAGGGCACAGTAGTGAATGCAACAGCACCTAGATTTGAGGCACTTAAACTGGGGGAACAGCTTTGGGACAACTAAGATAGGGGCACAGTAGCAGATGCAACAACACCTGGATTTGGGACAACTAAGATGGGAGCACAGTAGTAGATGCACCAACACCTAGATTTGAGATGCCTAGAATGGGGGCAATGTAGTGAATGAAACAAGACCTAGATTTCAGTGGCCTAATATGGGGGCATAATAGTGACTGCAACAACACCTTGATTTGAGACACTTAAAATGGGGGCACAGTAGTAAATGCAGCAACACCTAGGTGTGACACCTGGATAGCGGGAAAACACCAACAATGGGGGCAAAGTAGCAAATGCAACAACACCCAGAATTGAGATGCCTCAATAGGGGCACAGTAGTAAATGAAACAACACCTAGATTTGAGATGCCTAAAATGGGGGTACAGTATTAAATGCAGCAACAACTAGAATTCTGACACCTGGATAGCGTGAAAAACACCTAAAATGGGGGCACAAAATTGGCGCAAAACAGGAACATCAAATTTGGGTCTAAGATCACAATTTGGAAGGAATTATGCACAGCTGGAGCAGGATTAGGTTTCTATGCAATGATTCAAGTTAACATGCATTTAGATTGGGAACAAAACACAAAGATCGTAACAGACAAACAATGCACAACGTGTTCCTGCTGCGCAAAACATGACATGGACATGGCATAGCATAATAAGACACTGTGTAGCATACCAAACCTAAGAGAGTAGCTAGTTGTTGTTGCAAGCATATCTTTAGCTGTATATTATTCTCCTAAAGAAAGAGTGCGGATTGCAAGGTCTGACTGCCCATGGCCCTAGGTTACTGTTAGGGGATTGGTGGAGAAGTGTTGGGCACTATATCAAACATATCTTTACCTTCTTAATAGATTGATGTTAATTTACCATTACAGGATTATATTTGTTTAGTTGGAGAAATGATACTGAGAGCTAAGCACATCACTGGAGGTTCTTATACCCAAGAACGTGTGAGTTGCAAACAACTCCTTCTGCAGAAATCTGATTTAAACTTTAATGTGTGTTGTTTCCAATTAATTAACAGGCTGTGGTCAGTGGATCAAAGCACACCATAAAGAATGTTAAACTGTGTGCCGCCATTAGGTTCAAGGTGAACGGTTTCAATGCAATCTGTAGCCATTTTTAACATACCTCTGTTGTGTACCACTGAGGTCAGAGGAAGCAACTTTGGTGAATAATAGGGAAAACTAAAGTAGTAAGAGTTTTCATAAAGGAATGGAGAGCAGCATGCCTCTGAGCATGGGACAAAAAGAATTCCAGAGGACGATTGATTGGACTGAACAAGATCGTCCGCCCACACGTGCAGGGAAAAATAATGGGAAGACGAGGAGATTAGAAGCAGCCGAGCAAGGTAGACAGGAAGGTTTATGCCAACATAATTAATTTAACAGCAAAAAAGCAAGGCTGAGACTGTTATGTTTTAAATACAAGGGAAGAGCCATGAATGTATCATTGCAATGATGTGATCAGATAGTTGCAAGCCTTGGATAGTTCTCTGCAGTGCCCTGAACAAATAGAAGGTGATTTATAGTATGTTTTGGAAGACCCAGGAATAGAACATTTAAAAAAGTCAAGATGACTACATATAAAGCTACTGACAATGGTCCCTCGAGACAATAAAGAAAGTAGACGTTGAACACGACAAAGAACTCACAGATGAAAGAAACATTCTTTCAGCATGAGGGAATGTGAGCAGAAATATTCAGAGACGCATCAATCTTTTCAATGAGAATTGCTACAATAGGACCTGGGGAGAGGCACTCACCAAGGCATGGTGACCAAATGACCTTGGGCCAAAACCGAGGATGTGAGAAGTGAACCTGAAAATTAGTTTTTGAACCCTTTAAGATCCAAGAGTCTATGGCAAAGAGTAAACATTGACTTTTTTTCTGCAGTTTAAGAGGATGATGAAAACACATCTGCACTAAAATCTGTGTAGCATCTGCATACATCACAAAAAGAAACCCCTAGTGAAGTCAAATAAGTGACATAAATGTTCATATTTGTGGTTTTAAATAGCACAGGCCTAGCCTTGTGGTCTGGGAATCAGGGCCAGATGTGTGAACGCAAGGAGCCTAGATGACACACAGGCACTGATTGAAGAGCAAGGTCTTGAGTTGCTTCCTGAACTGCAAGAGTGTTTCGTTGGTCCGAATTGCCACCAGAATGGTGTTCTCATACGTAAGGGCATAGAAGGAGAATACCGTTTCCTGTTGATCTTATGTGCCGGTTTTTAGTCGAGCCTAGTGTTGGTCTGGCCCCCTGGAGGGGCATGATTCAACAGAGCTACAGAATGTTGCCGCTAGTTTCTACCTCTCCTGTCCTGTCCCAGGCCCTCTGCATGGCCCTGGCTTCTCATTTCATCTCTAAAACTCAGTACATCCTGACCCTTCCTGCCTGGCTAACTATCATCCAATCTCCATCACTCCTTTCCTGGGAAAACTCCTGGAAAGCTGGCCATCTCCCAGCTAAATCTTCACTCTGAATCTGTTGGTTGTCTCCATGATATGATATGATATGATATGATATTTTATTTGTATCGCGCTCATACACAAGTTTCAGAGCGCGACAAGGCAAGGGAGGGGAGCAGGGAGAACACAACAACAATCTTACGAGGCCCAGTGACATTGAGAACGTGCAAGTACATGGGAAAGGGAAAGGGAAAAGTGCATGGAAGGGGGAGAGTGGAAAGTGCAGAGCAGAGGAGAACAGATAAATAATAATAAATACAAATAAATAGATAATAGAGGCAATAAACAGTGGTAGTGCAGCCAGCAAGTGGCAAGTGCTGTGTTTACGGCAGCTGACTGGGTAAGTCTGATAAGTGCAGAAAAAGAAGAAAATGGGGAGGTGGGGGCTGCATGGGCACAGATACAGTCCCCAGTAGAAGGGGTGGCCAGGAGGCAGTGCAGGAGGGTGTCAGGGTGAGCAGGTACCTGGGCCCGGGGGGACAGAGGGTGCCAAGGTGCACATTGCCAAGAGAGAGCAGATCAGCAGAGGAGAGGGGGAGCGAAGGCAGAAGCAAAGAGGAAGGTCTTGAGGTGCTTCTGGAACCAGAGATGGTTCTCCTCAAGTTTTACAGTGGCAGGGAGGCTGATCCAGAGGGAGGCCCCAGCCACAGATAGAGATATACCCCCAGCTTGTTTCTTTGAAAAACGACTGACCCTGAGGTAGAGGTAGAGGAGCAAAGAGCTCGAGCAGGGAGGTAATTGCGGAGGGATAGCTGAAGGTATTTTGGACCCAGGGCCCAGAAAGCCTTGTGGACAATGCAGAGGGTTTTTAATTTAAGAGAGATTTCAGAGCTGGAAAGATACGATCCCAGGGCTTGAGGTCAAGGACAAGTCTTTCAGTCCTGTTCTGGATTAGATGCAGAGGGCGGAGAGTAGAGGCTGGTAGATTTAGAAAGAGGCTATTACAATAGTCCAGCCTAGAGAGAACCAGAGCTTGAGAGACAGTGAGCTTTTGGGAGAAGGAGAGGAAAGGCAGAGTACCTGTGAGGAGGTGCAGTAGGAAGTTTTAAAGACCTCAGAGATGTGGGCGGAGAATGAAAGTGTGGAATCAAAGATGACTCCGAGCTTCATAGCCTCGCAGGTGGGGGTAGGAGGAGGGCCAAGGGAGGCCAGCCAAAGAGTGAGGTGAAAGGATGGTGAAGGTGTGCCGATGAGAAGGATCTCCGTCTTTCTGGCATTCAGACACAGATCATTGGCGGCACACCAATCTTGAATAGCAGTTAGGCAATCAGAGATGAGAGAGGGAAAGGAGGTGGGCAAGGGCAGCCTGAAAATGAGTTGAGTGTCAATGCAGTGGCCAGGAGTTGCCAGGTATTGGTTGAAAAGCCAAGGCGAGAGGGTAAACCCCTGGAGAACACCGTAGGTAGAGAGGAAGATAGATGATAGGAAGGACCCAAGTTGGACCTGTGAGGGTCAATCAGAGAGGAAAGAGGTCAGCCAGACCAGATCCTGATCAGTGATACCCAGGTTATCACAGAGATGGTTCAGCAGGATGGTATGGTCGACCGTGTCGAAGGCAGAAGAGAGTTCGAGTAGGATGAGGACAGAGGGACCATCAGTCTGGCTTCAGAGCTGCCAGAAGCACGGAAACTGCTCTCCTGAACAACCGTCATCAGGGCTTATAATTCTCATCTGATTAGTGTAATCATCAGCAACATCACATTTAACCCCAATGCACATCGTCATTCATTAGATTCCAAGCAACCCCATGTTATATTGTTCCAATCATCAGAGACCCCCATAGTGATCAATGTATACACAGCAATTAATAACCTTGCCACAATTTATCATGGGCCACAAGACATACCAACATTAACAGACCAACAACATGTAGAAAACATGTGAGAAAAAAGAATCAGAAACATGTATCAATATGCATTTCTCGTGTGGTTTTCTGTTCAGCTCATATTCAATTCATTTACATTCACATTCTCCCATCCATTAGTTACCTTTATTTGTGTTACAGACATTGTACGTGGAGCCCTGTAATTCAAAATATTTAATAACACTGTGATCCACTGTGTGTGGAGCCCTGTAGTTCTTAACACTTAGTAACTCAATATTAGACCCTTAGTGCTGGTGGCCCATGCTGAATAAATACTAAATGTTAAACTCATGCCTATTTATTTATAATCTTACACGCTCTGTGTACTGAAAAAGATAGCAAAAGATAGCATGCGAGCATTCAGACCTGTCTTCTCTTTGAGTCAGCAAAGCAGTAAGATGTTAGAAATCTGTAAAAGATATCCTATCAGCATTTAGATAACTATTGTATAAGTTAAAGTTCTGCTATTCATTCTCCTATTCTTACCTAGATGTGTTCTGACATATCCTGGTATGCCCTCTCTGCCGCTTTGCTTGAAAGGAATGCAGAGGGGGACGCAACCTGGTTCTAATTTAGATAAACAAACCGTTGCTGTGGAAACCCTTTCTGAATAAATCAAAATGGTTGATCGCGCAACGTTCTTGCGTTCTGCCATATTGGAACAATGTTGTTTTTATAGGTAAAGATCCTAGTTGTTGCATTTACAGTGTTTAAGCCGTGTCCGCAAATTATCATATGTTACTAATCATGTTTCATAAGTTATATACTTACGTGAAATTCAAAAATAGCATTAATTCTCAACTACACATTGCTCTTATTTTATAGCTTCGATCGCTTTCACCGGTATATTAATGGTTGTGATTGCTCTTAAGTCTACAACGACCCTGAAATTCCTACCATGCGGCATGATGCAAACCCTTCTGAACCTCTTAATGCTCTGGATACTGAAAGTGGCGTCTTCTGTATGATCGGTTGTTGCTTCTATTGTAAATCCTAAAGCCTCATTGGGGGTATTTAATTGGAAAAATAATTTGTTCACTCTGACATAATTAGTTGGATATCACAAACAATGTTAAATTCTAAGAGATGATCCTGAATCATTCTGTAAACCTTGGAAATCATGGGATTGTGTGGATGTTCCATTAGTTTAAATGTTCATATGGGGATGGTGGCTGTATTGGTATATAATCCTTCTTGGTTACAAAAACAGTTTAAATCTCATTCTTCATGTATTCCATTTGGTGAAAGAGAGTCATGCCGATCAATCCAATAAGCTTCTCACTGGGATCTTCTTTTCCTCAAATCTTGTTCACAGTCTCAGGTATCTACGATTTCCAACACCTGAAATTTCAACTGAGCAATATTATGCCCTTTCTCTTGAAAATGTCTTGCAACTGCTGAAGCCATGTTTTTATTTCTAATATATGACTTATGTTCATTCATTCTAATTCAGATCTTTCTTCCAGTCTCACCCAGATAGTGCATACTACATGGGCATTTCATACAGTATATGGCATTTTCAGTCATGCAGGTTGCATGACACCTCAGTCTAATTTTCTCGCCTGTTCTCAGATGAAACACATTTCCCCCTTGGTTACGTTGTTACAGTTCCCACAATTTAAACATGGGAACATTCCCTGGTGTTTTCCTCTTTTAGCTTTTCTCTTTTCATCCTTGCTATTCACTAACATGTTTCTCAAGTTGTTGCTCCTTTGATACGCAAAGACAGGAGGTTCTAGAAACAAATCCTTTGTTCTGGTGTCACTTGTAAGGATGTCGCAATGCTTAGAAATGCATCATTTGATCTGTTGACTTTGGATAGAGAATTTCGAAAAACAAACACCAAAGACGAAGAATCTCTTTCAGTCTTGCCTTGTAACAGACTTGCTCTTGTCAATGTGTTTACTATAGTTGTCGCTGTGGACAAATCTTCCTGAGGATAACCTCTGTTGCTCAGTTTTTTGCATAGTTTTGATAATTCTGCATCGCACTCTAAAGGATCACTCACTATTTGTTTTATTCTTAACATCTGACCGAACAGCAAGTTCTTAAGAGTGTTTTGAGGATGAAGTCTATGTAACAAATTATTTCTATCAGTTGGTTTAGTGAATAAGGCAGTGGAAATGTCATTGGGCCTCATTACGAAGTTGCTGCTAGTCATGGCGCTATTAGCGCCATGACTAGCACCAATAACGGGACCGTGTCCGCCCTCATTCAATGGGGACCTACCAGTCCAGTCCGACCTTGGCGGGACCGGTAAGTCCCCATTGTAAAAGCCATTCCCCATTCCCATTTGAGCCCCCATAGGGCTCCATGGGAAGGCGTCAATAATGACGGTACAGCAAATTGAGGTACCGTTATTGACCCTGGTATCCCTTAACGGGTCCCATCCATAACGCCTGCTAAAACCAGGCGTTAAGGGAGGGACTCACTAAGGGACCTCGGAATAGGGCGCAAAGGGATTACCGGCACTGGTGTCATTACCGGTGCCCAGTATCCCTTTGCGCCCACCTCAGAATGAGGCCCATTGTCTTGTACATTAACCTGTATATCCAGAAAGTGCATTCTTGGATTCCCAATTTCTGCGGTAAATTGGATTCTTGAATCAATGGAGTTGATACATCTCAAAATTTGTTTCAAGTCTTCATGACCACTTTGCCAGACGCCGAAGACATCATCGATTTATATTATCCATGTCTTTATATACTTTGAACATTCTGGATGTGTTATTATGTGAGTTGTCTCAAATTTAAACATGAAGCTGTTAGCATATCATGGGGCCATTAATGCTCCCATGGCTGTTCCTGAGGTTTGTAAGTAGAATGCATCATCATGCTTGAAATAAGAGTTCTGTGAAATGAATTCTCAGAGTATCATAATGTATTCCTTAGATACCCCAATTTCTTCTTCTTGTAAAAGCGGCTATTCCTTTGCTTCATGTTCTAAGTCATGTGGTATACTCGTATACAGGCCATTGACATCTATGGTAAACAGAATATCTCCTTCAGCTAGATCAACCCTGGCAAATGTTTTGAGAAAATGTGTGCTGTCTTTAATACATGTTCACGTTTTCTGTATCAATGGTTGTAAAAAATAATCTATATAAGGTCCCAATGGTTGGAGAATACCTCCTGTCGCTGCAACAATGGGTCATCCTAGTGGATTTATCATGCTTTTGTGAATCTTAGGAAGTAAGTAAAAATGTGGAACTTGAGGGTAAGGTGTCAACAAGAATGCTTTAGTTTTGTTTATAATCCATTCCATTTCTTCTGCTTGACTCAGTATATTCTCTAAATTAGACATGATTTCACTTGTCAGATCAACATCAATGCTAGCAGAAGCTGTTTCATTATTCAATTGATGTGTGCATTCCTTTATGTAATCCTTGGTATTTTGGATTACCAAAGCTCCTCCTTAGTATGCCGCTAGGATGGTAATTTCGTCCTCTATATATAATGCTCTGATCAGTGACCACTCCCCTCTACTAAGATTACTGTTCCTTGTTTTACCATAGTGCAGTTTTCTTTTGATCTGATAGTGCCATTTTTTCAAATATCTCAATCGGTGGAACATTTATTGGTGCTGAAAATGTACTTTTCTGTTTAAATTCAATGTACCCAACATCTTCAGTGTCAGCACTTTCTTGTTTTGTCAGGATAATTCTGCAAAAGGAAATCTGCCATGCAGCTCCCACTGGGTAGAGCCCAATTTATGATGGTGATGTTCTTTCCAACTATCCTTTAAGTTTCCTAGAACAACAACCACCTCATCTCTCCTGTCACTGGTGCTGGGCAATAAGGGCTGGTGCCCTGATGGACAGTGGGTGGAACCCATCATGGTTCTGTACAAGAGGAGATGGCACAATTGCACTTTCCATAGTGGATAAAGAAACCAGCGAATCACCTGTATAATATATATTAATTTGCGGATAATTATGTATTTACTTGTTTGTGTGTCAACATGATTGTGTGTATTTTTTATTCAATCCTTTGCATATGTTGTGAACAAATAAAATAATGTTCAGACCATGTTTGAGAGAAGGAGGAACATAAGTACTGATGTTTGAAGGACTGAGTCACCAAGAAGTAGGAATTAAGGTGATAACTGTGTGTTTGTAAACCATGTGTGATAGCCATATGGCTTGTTACAAAGATGTTTTGTTTGTATACACAGTGACAGTCAAGTAGTCAGATGTACATTTGCCAGGACCACCCCAGCCAATCACAAAAAAAAGAAAGTTGAACATTTTGCTCATATTTCAGTAAGTTTTGAAAATGTGCAATTCGCTATTCTGATAAATATGACCAGGTTATTGTGCCATGATGGACAGTCTGGTACACTTGTATTATGTTATTTAGAAATAGACCTATAAAAATGGTAGGGGGGATAGCACCAACGAAGGTTCAAGCCTGCTTTGCACAAAATGAAAGAGCACTTTGGGATCATCAGAATGAACACAGATATTTATATTTGACAATATTTCCATGATCAAAGGATTGTATTCTTGACTCACTAAGTACATTATGCATACTGGGCTTGCTGCTCTTTTCATTTTTCACAACCCTCGCCCTAACATTAATACTTTTATGACTGTCAAATGTATATACTGATTCCGACAGCCACAGTATTCGGATGTGAAGATAAAAAAAGGCTGAAACATTAATCACTACATTGTTTTCCACTCCGTAGGCAGATGTTTCGCTGGTTTCAGGACAAGGATGTCTGTGCACATCACCAGCTTGCAATGTACAGACATCCTAATTGCTGTAGTATCTACGTCAATTTAGATCAATTCTGTTAGGGTGACATCCCCAATTTAACCTCACAACTCTGGGAAATCAATGTTTTCCTCTAAATTTGATATATATTTAAAATAATAAAATAAATTCAATTAAGGTGGCCTACAGCGTTTCACTGTGGAGATCACTACAATGTTATGTATAGCAAAAACCAATAACCAAAAAAAAAAACATGTCTGCCTATAGGAATCTCACTATTATCAGTCCATACAAGCATTTATTCTAATATTCTACAAATACATATTGTCCTGTAGGAGATACTAGAAATTCTAAATATTCCTTCTGAGTTGGCATCCATCTAAACAACACCAAATACTTCAAGGATAGCGTTTCAACATAAGGTCTTTTTACTGTGTACTTCTGATGAATTTCAAATATGTGGACATAGTACTTAATATGTTTTGTATATGTTTCTCTCTTTTTATAAGAGTGACATTATTGTTCTCTGCTGAGGTTTTCCCTCTTTTTGTAAAGGTTTGAATAAACCACATAAAATTAAAAAAAACCTAAGGCAAATGTGTTTTAAACATTCAATTATCTCCATTATCAGAACAAGTATGGTAACACAGAAAGTTACAGAAAGTTACTCAATTAAAATTTAGAGTACATCTACAATCAATCTAACTCATGTGTACAAGTGTGAGGTAGTGAACGTATATGTACAAGTCATTTAAATGTAGACAATGGTCTGCTTTCAATTGTCTCCTGTATGTTTGAATTCGAAGTACTTCTCTCAGTACTTCTCTCAGGGATCTAGTTACTCTAGAATATATGTATGTGCAATCTTCTCAGAATATGGATGTATGGCATTCTCTGAATATGTGTGTGTGACTTTAACTAGACATAAGTGTGTGACTTTGAAAATCTGTGTGTTCAGCTTTAAATACACGTGTTCGTGGTTACTCATTTCAATCTATCTACTTGTACAACTGTCAATCTATGCATGTAGGCACAGCATTTAGTGTGTCTGTGTGTAATTTTCAAACTGCATGTGTTTCGGGGCTGGAGATATGTTATTCCCCAGTAGCATGCCCAATGTTACCCTTGCTGCTATTGCGCATCACGTATGAGTCTATTTGTGCATTCAAAGATAAGGGACTGCATGGGTTTAACATTTTGCACAATTCTCATTCGATCAAATTCATTAATTCTACTAATTTCCGTTGTCCAAACATTTTCTTTACGGCCCCAGCTGCCTTAAAGCAAGATATCTCTCAGACAATACTGTGTCATGGCTTGCACTATGGCCCAAAAAGACTCTACACTGGCTTGAGCGACTAATTGTATTTTAAATGGTACTTAATTTTACAAAGGGAATTCTGCATTAAAGGGGCACCAAAATGCATTTAGTGTTCTCAAATTACATTCCCCTGGATTCCAAATCCTCTATCTTCCCAGATTTACCCTGGTCAATCTATATGGATAGTTTGGGGTTTGTTGGGGTTAAATTGACCTTTTCAAATGTGGTTTCATATTTTAGAGAATCAGCTGGGTACTCAGTCAGTCAGCCTGGGATCATTCCTTCAAAAAACCCTGATTTCTGGTGGGTATCTGGAAACCAATTTCCAAACATAGACTGGTCATTCTTCTCTCAACTGATTGGTCTCCAATCTGCATGGGGCCAGTTTGTAAAATAGTGTCTGTTCTGCTCTGCTCTCCCATGTCCAGTTCGTTTTAACATCCTCAAAGTTCATCTCCCCATATTCCATAATAATTATCTCTATATCAGCAAGCAAATATTTATTGTATTAACTCCTCCCAATCTTTACAGAGGTGTGGTTTTCCAGTCCCATGATTAAGAAAAGATGGGGTAGGGCACTGTTATTAAGAAAATTAAAGTTTCGTTTTTGTGTAGCCTTATTTTGGATCTGAACCTGTGATAATAAAACTGAAATGATCAAATTCTGTAGATCTGAACGCGCAATTAGACACTGGTTGATTACACTGTAATCAAAGTTACCTTTCTCCTAGTTTTCCCCATAATCTTAACATAGCACAATATATGCATGTTTACATATATACAACCTCTAGCTATGAAACACACTTTATTTTATGTCGGTCCAACCTTGCATCATGAAGCAAAGATTATTGGAATGATTAAATATTTGATTTAAGATTTTACTCAGTTACTTTCTGTTTGTGTTGCTATTCTGGAGTTGCTGACTTTTCCCTGCAGGTGGCTGCGGTGGTGCATACCATGCATGCTCCATTTGTATGCTTATCAATGTGTGTCAAGTCAGAATGTCTTTTTGCTGTGCACAGAAATCAGTAATGTTTCTCTGACTTTTTGATAATGGCGTTTTTATGTGGCATGGAATTTGATGGATAGTGACAGACCCTTTGAGATTCACAGGAGGCCAGTCATCTGTTATTGTTTTTATTTGTATAATCTTCAGAACGGGCTTGGGCAGGCCACCAAGGCTCTGGTGTGGCCTCCTGATGTTTTGTTATTTTGAATTTCTTGGCTGCGGTAGGCCTGCAAATCTAGATAATATAAGGGTTTTGAGTTCATCTTTAAACAATTTTTAGTTTTACCGGCAAGGCTACCACCAAACTCCTAATGAAGCCCAATGTGTTTCAAAGCACTTCAAGTTAAGGAAGGGAACAAGGGAAAATACAATGACATTCTTACAGGCCATGAGCAGTAAGGATGTGAAATTAACTATCATACTTGGCCTGACGACATTTCAGATAGTGCAAGAGCTAAGACATAGATAAGGAAGGCAGGGGGAGAGTGGGAAGGAAATGGAAACAGACAGGTGACTACTGTACTAGGCCTGATGACATTTCTGGTAGAGCCGGAGAAAAACAAAAGGTGAGGGAGAGGGGTGCAGGAAGGGAGGGGAGGAACAAAACAAGCGACTATCGTACTAGGCCTGACTACATTTCAGATAGTGCTGGGGTGGGTGGAATAAATAAGGAGATGGGGGAGGAGACAGACGAGGTTGCTATCATACTAGGTCCAGGGACAATTCTGATAGAGTAAGTGCAAAGAAGAAAGTAAGGGGAGGAGATAGGAAAAGGGAGAAAGGGAGAAGAGGAGGAGAGAACAGAGAGTAAGCAGTCAAAAAGAGTGGAGAAGCATGAGGGGAGAGCAAATACAATTGCAGAAGTCAGTAGTAACACATAATGTTGCAAACCTGGATACAAGATGAAGATGTGAACAGCATGATCTCGGGCCACCATGAGAAAGGGTGACGCACTGTGAATCAATGAAGTCCATAAAAGTAAAATCCAGCATTGGCCACAAGACGGTGATGGTGAAACCAGAATGTATCAGGTCAGACTCCTGAAGAAGTAGGCTGGAGGGGGAAGGAGGGAGATCAGGGTAGAAGAATCAAGCAAAACAGGCAACACCTGTGTGCAAGAAGGAGGGCGGGCACAAGCAAACATCACGGGGGACCAGAGGGATGGGGATGGCCTGTGGAGACAGAGGGAGTAAACACATATTGGTGCATGCTTACCTGCTGTCTGAGCAGGGGTTCGGGTCCTGGATCCTCCTAGTCCGAACAGGTCCAAACAGGAATTGCTATTTTCTTTGTCTGCCTTTCGCTTCGGAAGCCTGGGCGAGAGACGCCCTTGATCTAAGAGTTAAGAGCAGGAAGGAAGAGGCAGGGCTAAGAAGGTGGGCGGTCTTCGGCCAGGTGACGAAGATCCACTTGCACCTGCTCCCCATCTGCAAAGGAAAATAGGCTGGAGGGCTCCTTAAGTAGGGAACAAGAGCGTCAACCAGGAGGGTACCAGGTGGGCGTGGCTTGCTAAGTGGCTGCAAATCAGGCTTGGTCCCACCCCAAAAAGGGCCAGTCCAACCCAAAATGCTTGGCCACATGTCTGCTTGAGACCACAAGCATCCCCAGACATGTTTCGGCCCTGCTAGGCCACATCAGTGAGGAGTAGCTTGGGTCTCTAGGCCCAGCAGGCACGGGAACACTGTATATCCGTTGCACTGGGGGTGACCATAGCAAAGCAAAAGAGGTGATGGCTAGAAGGTTCAGACATGTCCTTAAATGCCTCATTTGTGTCAGAAAAAGTGCAAACACATGATTGCAGAATGTGTCTCCATGTGTGCAAACAGAAAGAGCACAACTTCCTCATGTCTTATAGGCAGACTGTTCTTCGATGTGTTGATCACAACAAATATGGCGATCAAAGCGAGAACCCCAGGCGATCAGTTCAGTAAACAGGAGCCGCCACATGACAGCATGTATCTCATTCCAGTGCTTCAGTTAAATCAATCATAAAGACTCACACTGCTGAGCTGAATCAACATGTACATACGGTTGCTATGCCTGGATGACTCATGCGACACTGTTCCTCAGCTGTGCCCGGGTTCTTATCGCTATGACTGCGGAAATAGGGAGTCAGGCAGCCAGGGCCTCGGGTGTCAGTGAGGTTCCAGGTCGAGAGATTGGTACTTAATATCGGCAAAAGACTACTGTTTTAAAGTGCTGTGATGTTTGTGTTGCTTCGTGGGGGTGAGGGGGTCACACCACCAAATCTGCTCTTTATTTGAATGTTTTTTGATTCCCTGTTCCATTTTTTCATTTTATAACAGTACTTTGAAAGGTGTTACTTTTTTACTGATTAGAAAAGACTTACCAATGCATTACTGCCAAAACCATGACCTGCAATTGCCAATGTTTGTCCACTGTTTGGTCACACTCATCTCTCCACATTGGCTGCCCATTTCGTCACCTCATTTACAGGGTAACTGGTGCTCCTGGTGAACTCTTACCAGGGGAGACTGGGTGGGAGGGCATTGAGCTGCAGCAGGCTCCTGCGCCTTCTCTGCAGATTGAAAATGGTGTCCTCATGAAGGCTCATGAAGACTATCAGGACTTTAGGCTCTACTTGAGAGCCTGAGCCCCCCTCCCCATGGTACAACCTCTTGCTCATATGTATCCCCTTTTCAAGGTCAGCACCAGCCCCTGGCTAGGGTGGGCTGAAGCTCTGCCACATTGGCCACATTGGGGAGATTTGAGCCCCAAGCCCCGTGTTGCCAGTGTTGCTTCCCTCTCCCTCTCGGCTCCCACTTCCTCATTCCTCCCCCATCCCGCGGCCCATCATGCCCCCAGCTCTGATTGGCCTCCTAGGCCCTGTGCAACCATACTACTGTACGGCAGCACTCCTGCTCGCCTCTTTGCTCTCAGCGACGGAGGTGAGTGTTGGAAATTGTAGACCCTCCTGGGCCTTTGGGAAATTAGCAACTTGCACCTTTTTTGAGCCCCCAGCCTCGTTTTGCCAGCATTGCTTCCCTCTCCCTCCCGACTCCCACTTCCGCATTCCTCCCGCCTCCCATCCCACTCCCCACCCCAATTGGTCAGATCATTGGTCATTACCAACCTTTCCAGGGCAGCCCCTGCCCGGTAGCCCCTGTGGCTAAAGGCCCCAAGGCAAAGGGCGGCTCCCACTGAGGCAGCTCCATATCATGTCTGCAGGTGTCAGCAGGGGAAGCCAGTGGCCAGCCGTCAACCAGCAGAGATGAAGTAAGGTAGGAGTGGCCCGGGTGAGGAACAGAGCCTTCATTTTACCCTGATAATCCTGCCACATAGCAGACTCTCAGACATAGGTGTGTTTTTCTCCAGTTTTTACATTGCATTGTGAACGTTTTTAAATTGCATTGTGAAACCTGGACCTTTTTCCCACTATACAGGACTCTCAGATTTAGGTGTGTTTTCTCTCGTTTTTAAGTTGCATTGTGAAAGTTTTAAATTGCATTGTGAAAGTTTTTAAATTGCATTGTGAAACTGAGGCCTTTTTCCCACTATACAGCACTCTCAGACTTAGGTGCATTTTTTTCCAGTATTTAAACTACATTGTGAAAGTAGTGCCATTATGTGGTTTTGCCTTCTTAGCATAGCATTCATCTAGCAAACTTTTCTGCCATGGTCTGAGCTCCTGTTGTCTTGTCCAATTGTCTCCTATTGTCTCACCTCTCTTTGTCTCGTCTGCTTGCGCCGCTTCCTGTGTCCTTCCCTAGTGTTCTCCCCGTCCCCTCCCACTCCCTTCCTCTTCTCTCCTCTCCCTACCTACTTTATGGTGCTCTCTGGCTCTCCTATCTTTTCTAACTGCTTCTCTATCGACTATCCTGCTCTCCTCACTAAATCTGGTAGGAAGAAGTTTAAAAAGAACATCCTGGTCTCCAACCCAGGCCTCCCTGCTGACATCTATACCAGTGCTTCCTCCAGGTAAACCATCACGGACATCCTCTTTGTCTTTCCCTCGCCAGACCTATGGACTCTCCATATGGTCTGTGTGCTTTCTCCTTTCTCTTCTTCTCCCATTAATGGTGGCACTCAGTGGGAGGCCATCCTGGCCTCCTTCCATTCCTCTAAGGTCATCATTTTTTACCTGAATGGTACTGTCTTGGTCCAAGGCCCTCGGCCCAACCTTCTCCTTTTTGATAGACGCTTCCCGTGCCTCATCAATTTCCTTTCTTCTCCTGCTGTCCCCTCTCTTCCCTCCATGGCTTCCTTGCCCTCCCCTGCTGTCTCCACCTTGGCTACCTTGCCCTCCCCTCCTTCCTCTTCTACCTCCCCTCAGGCTTCTTCTACGCCTCTGCAGGGCATACCTCTGATTTTCACCCCTCCCAAGAAGTCTTTCAAGGACGGCAACCGTCTCCATATTGCCACTCTAAACTCTCACTCAGCTGTCAAACTCTCCTCTCACATCTGCCACCTCCTCAAAGAACTCGACCTCGATGTCCTCTGTCTCACTGAGACATGGTTCATGGCCAGCCCCCTCAGGAGCTTTGACACTTTCCTCCCAGATGGCTACAAGATCCTCTCCACGGCCAGGTCCAATCGTTCCGGAGAGGGTGTTGCCCTGATCCTCCCTAAATGGATTCCTGCCTCTTTCATTCCTATGCAGGCCTACTCCTCTTTTGAATGCCTCGTCTGCATGCTATTTCTCCTAGCCGTTCCCTTACTGTGGCTACCATCCATTGACAACCTAGTCTGATCTCCTCATTCCTCTCTGAGTGGGCGGAACTCTCCTCTTCACTCCTGGTCTCAACCACTGAACTTCTCCTTCTTGGAGACTTGAACATTCACCTGGATGCTTCATGTCCTTCCTCTGGACTCTTTCACGACCTCTGCAACTCTCTCTCACTCTCTATCCTCCCCTCTGGCCCAACTCACGCTGCAGGGCACACTCTGGATGTCCTGATCTCTACAGACCTTCCCCTTTCTATCCCTCTCACCACTCCTCTCTCCTGGAGTGATCACTTTCTCCTTTCCTCCCAGCTCACTCTCTCCACCCCTCAGGCCAAGCAAACTCCAGCACTGCCACCTACCTTCTCGGTTATCCGACCCATGAAGTGGTTGTCAGTTGAGGCTTTCGCTGCCACTTTCTCACCCCCCATGCCCCTCCGGCTGACTCACACCCTGAGACATCCCTTTCTATTCTCCACTCTGCTATATCCGATACTCTTGATGTTCTTGCCCCTGTCATGAGGATCGGCTTGAAGCCCAAAGCCAAGTGCAATTCCTGGTATGACTCAGACCTCGTCACCCTTAAATGCAAGCGCAGTGTGGCTGAGAGGAAATGGCATGCATCCTGTACATCATCTTACATACTGGCCTGCCGCCTGATCCAAAGACAATACTGGCTCTCTGTCTGCACCAAGAAGAGAGCCCCCATTTAAGCCCACATCTCTATGGCATCCAACTTGGCCAAAATCTTTCAAATTTGCAAAGAGCTGGCCAATCCTGCTGCAATCTCTACCTCCCCTGTCCCCTCCCAGGCCCTCTGCACGGTCCTGGCTTCCCATTTCATCTCTACAACTCAGGATATCCTGCCCTCTCTCAATTCCTCTCCTCCTCCTACCTCTACTCCCCTCTCTTCCTCTGGCCTTTCTATGGCCACCCCTCCTCCCTCCTTCTCTGCCTTTCCCCTGTTCTCCCCAGACAAAGTTTCTAGACAAGTCCCATCTATGAAAGTCTTGTCGAAACAGGTTGCCCCCTGTTCCTCTAAAACCATCAAACACCACATTGACAGCCTTGCTCCTGCTTTGGCTGACTTCTGCAACCACTCATTCGCCACTAGAGTCTTTTCTTTCCCCCTGAAGCACTCTCTTGTGCAACCTCTTCTTAAAAAACCCTCAACCGACCCCTCGTGCCCGGCTAACTACCACACAATCTTCATCACTCCTTTCCTGGGCAAACTCCTGGAAAGGCTGGCCATCTCCCAGCTTGATCTTCACACTGAATTGGTTGGTTGTCTTCATGACGATCAGTCTGGCTTCAGAGCTGCCAGAAGCACGGAAACTGCTCACTTGAACATCCGTGAAGACCTACTCTCCAACCTTGACTCCAATACCCCCTGTGTCCTCATCTTACTTGATCTCTCTTCTGCCTTTGACACAGTCAACCAGGCCATCCTGCTCAACCGTCTCCTTGATAACCTGGGTATCACTGATCAGGCCTTGGCTGGACTGACCTCTTTCCTCTCCGATCAACCCTCCCAGGTCCAACTTGGGTCCTTCCTCTCCTCTATCTCTATCTCTATCTCTACCTGTGGTGTTCCCCACGGGTCTAACCTCTCTCCCTGGCTGTTCAACCAATACCTGGCACTTCTTGCCCATCACATTGCCGCTCTCTGCCACAACTTTCAGTGCAATGCGGATGACACTCAGCTCATTTTCAGGCTCCTTTCCGCCACCTCTTCTCGTTCTCTCATCTCAGACTGTCTGTCCGCTATCCAGGAGTGGTGTGCTGCCAATGATCTCTACCTTAATGCCAGTAAAACTGATATTCTCCTCATCAGCACACCTGCTCCCTCATTTCCTGTCGCTCTCTGGATGGCCTCTCTTGGCCCTCTTCCTTCTCCCACCTGTGAGGCAAAAATCTTGGCGTCTTCGACTCCACTCTCTCCTTCTGTCCTCACATCTCTGATGTCTCTAAGAAGTCACACTACCAGCTGCACCTCCTCAGAGGTATTCTACCTTTCCCCTCGTTCCCCCAGAAGCTCACTGTCTCCAGAGCTCTGGTTCTCTCTAGGCTGGACTATTGTAACAGCCTCTTTCTAAATCTGCCTGCTTCCACTCTCCGCCCTCTGCAACTCATCCAGAACAGGACTGCGAGATTTTTCCTTGGCGTCAAGCCCAGGGATCATATCTCTCAAGGACTGAAATCTCTGCACTGGCTCCCACTGGCTGTGAGGATTAAGCTCAAAAGCCTATGCATTGTCCACAAGGCTTTCTGGGGCCTAGGGTCACAATACCTCCAACTCTCTCTTCCTAAATATCTTCCTTCTTGAGCTCTTTGCTCATCCGCCTCCAACTCCCTCAGAGTCAGTCACTTCTCCAAGCAACGAGTTGGTGGTAGATCTCTTTCTTCGGCCGGGGCCACCCTCTGGAACAGCCTTCCTGCCTCCCTGAAACTTGAGGAAAACCATAGCCACAAGGTGTTGCTTCAGCTGGTGACTGCACTCCACCTCTATCTGAAGATGCCCATGGGATGAGCCAGACCAAAGCACTGTTTTCCCAGATAGGCAGAGTGAGAACGTGCATTGTAGCACATGCATCAATACATGAGGGTACCAACTTACAGTGCCATATTCCCGCTACAAATGGATTTATTAGCATGGCGGCGTACCTCCATTAACACCAACTTTGTATATGCAAGGGGGGAGTGACTGGAGCAGGGGTTATGGCTGAGCAAAGCAAACTGGTATCCCATCTCTACAAACATAGATGGATCAGCTTGGTTTTCAACAACATAGCAAGTCACTTTCTCCTATAGCTCTTTGCCCCCTTCTAACATTGCATAAGTAAGATTAAGGATGGAGGGAAAGCAGCAGGAACAAATGGGACTTGAAGCGATTCACTTTGCTCGAAAAATGACAGAACCTTCAGGAAACAATGAACCAGCGCCTGATCATTTGCATTCTTTTTTAGAATAAGCCATTAGCACATGCAAAATGCAACAGGCACTGCACGATGCATAGGAGATTCTTTGTGAATTGCCAAGCATGTGCCATTTCCGGTCGGGCTCAGGCCATTTGCTCCTAGCTCATTTTGCAGGCACTTTTCTTTGTGAATGTTCTTGTCTCCAAAGCTGCAAAGGTGTTTGAGAAATGCTTACCTTCCGATTCCAGAAAGAGGAAAGTGTGTGGACATGGTGGCATGACCTAAGCCGTTAGGCGTAATAGCCAGAGGAAAGGAAACATGTTAACCCCTGACAGCTGTCCCTTTCCAAACATGACCATCAGTAATATAAATATACCACACAAAGGTAACACTGCGCACAGTTAGTCTGACACCATAGTTTGTGTACAAAAACACTGGAGTGAGACATTGGTAAGCCAAACATGCAGGGGCTGATGGGTGAGAGCATGATGAAATGTTATGCCCAAAGAATTAATGAGATGTAGCAGAACTCTGCACTACCCGAATAAGAATCTGAGGAAGCACGCATGCATGAAATGCTGGAGCGGTCTGTGTGACACCACTGCACAATTCTCCGCACAAAAAAGCACGGACATCCTCTGGCAAGGCCACAAAGGACAACCAACCATGTAAAAAGATGCACATGGTTTGACACAAACACATGCCATCTACACATACAATCATTTCACAACCTAACATCTGTGACACCGATCAACAGAAGCAGGGTATACTATGTATTTGTATTTATTTGAAGAACAGGGATGTCAATTTCGATAAGAAATGACTTTTGGTAGCACATTTGCAGATGGCAGAGGCATTCCCACGAAGGACGCCTGAACAGTAGCACAAAGAGGAGGACTAGGTGTGAACCACCTTATGAGGGTGCAAAAATCATGGCCTATACCAGGGGCAAAATAAAAAACAAACAGAAACAAAATATATATGAGAAAGTACAAAGGTACCTAAGGCAGCAAGCGCTTCAAACTAAAGAGCAGTACTATTTATATATACACAATTATTGCGTTAAGCTTCATATATATATATATATATATATATATATATATATATATATATATATATATATATATATATATATATATATAGTGAAAACTGGCCAGGTACTGCATTATGTGTGTTACGTATGGACCATCAATTGATATTAACTTAATAGCTGGCACTTGCAATGGTCCGGCTACCGGTTTATTTCCATGCTGTCAATATGGCAAAATGGCAGGCCAGTGACAGACACAGCCAATACTGCAGCCACACACGCATCCTCAGTGTGCACAGGTGGCTACGCCACTCCCATGTCTTTCAGGACTACTCACTATCTTGACCTGAAAGCCCTGAATCTTCTTCACCTCAGCAACCCATTCATGAAATATCTACTTCTCCTCGGTGGTCTAGAGATGCCAATACCAACAATGCAGGACCAAGCAGCATGGCTTATAGCACGGGGCCATGTATGGCACCGGTCACACCACGAAGGCCATTAAGCGTACATGCTGGCAATGATGTCACGGACAGGGAGAAAGAGAACCGCTGGACAAGCAACTTTCCCTTTTTAAGATGATGTGTGGTCAGCTCGCCACTGCATAGCTTACAACCACCAATAGGGAAAGGGACAACATCTTGGCGCAATGTGAGAGCTAAACGCCCAGAGCAGACAGAACACAGAAGCTATGCCTGCATGATCACAGTCATGCAGGCACTAAAGAGTGCCATTGGGGACTTGACAGCTGCTACTCGCGAACATGAAGAAAGTGGTGGATATTTTGTCATGGTGGGTTGGAGTGATTCCATTGTCCACTGCTATGTGAATCTGGCTATTAAGGTACAGTGTGCCCTCTGCCTCTGAGGGGCTAATTCATCAACATGAAATGCACAGAACAGGGTGGGCAAGTATTCACCTGGCTTCATTAGCTTCGATTTGGTTATTCCCAGTTAGTGCAGATGGGACTCTGTGAGGCATGATTATTTACCTATGGTCTTAATTATCCCTGATCAGACTATCACATCCTGTAGAGACTCATTACTACCACTGGCCACACCACAGTGGCCCACTGTTCTGTTTCCAGGTGCTTTGTCAACTTCTGTTTCAAACCAAGCGTCTTTCTCAGGGCTAAATCATCAAGGCAGACGATACACAGGTGATTACACTGCAGCAGCTTTACGGAATCGAAGAACCATCATGTGTGGTGACGTGAGATATGCAAAAGAGAATTTAGTTGTGAATTTGTCAAGCATTACTTGAGCTCCCGTTGAATTTGCCAAGTAACAATTAGGCATTTAATTTGTTCCAGACGAAGTTTTAATTTCTCAGAGTAATATATGGAATGAAGTTCAGATTACATTTTGCTGGGGTGAAGGGTACTAAAGTGTTACTCAATGTGTGGGTACTTAGATATTGTCTAATGCTTCTAAAGTGTCGAAAAAGAAACTTGCTACTAGTTTATTTTTCTCCAATAAATACACCAAACTAATCTGGAATATTTCTATAAGAAACCATTACTTAGCCTAATTATAAATCCAAAAAGAGAGGGAACTTTTCCATTAACCAATAACTATTAAAACAGCAGATACAGGTGTGGCACTAGTCTTGTTAAATACTAAAGATTATGACACTGAATTTTGTTCTCAACTTTTGGATTCCGATCGTTACATTCCACGACCCTCTGACCCCCCCCACCCACTCGCCCACATTAGAGAATGAAGCAATGATTGTTTAATGTGTACACTGGGCATTAGATCATCCCAGCTACTAAACTTAGACTTGTGAAGCAATGCATAAATCAGATGTCAGACCCCACAATATCGCAATCCTCTGACTAATGAAACACCATCAGCTTTTTCACAGACAAGATAGACATCATAAGCAAAACATACCACAGACATCCCGCCCACATCAGCCCACAATACATCAAGAGGTACTAAATTCAGGACGATTACTCCAAAAGACCTGACCAACACTCTTACAGCCTGCTCAAACCTACCAACTACAAATACAACATTCTCCCCTCTTCCATTGTGAAGGTCTTCAAAGTTGAAGCACTCACAACACTTCTCAATGTCATCAAAGTATCACTCACACAAGGCACTTTCCCAGATTCACTAACAATGGGACAGACTCTCCCCCTCTTGAAAAAACCCACACGCAACCCACATGACCTGGCCAACTATCTCTCTACATATACCCACCCTTCCTTGACAAAGTGATTGAGAAGACCGCTGTCATCCAGTTACACAAAAGGATCACTCAACACAGCCTCCTGCCAAATTACCAATCCGGTTTCCAACCAGGGTTCCACACAGAAACATTTACCACATAGATCCGTCTTTATCGATGATCCTCTACACATCCTGGACAAAGGGAATCTATGCTTACTCATCCTCCTCTACATCTCTACTGCCTTCAATACCATTGACCATAAAGCCTTCTTCAACATCCTCACCATGTGCATGCCCTTCAGAAGAAGAGTCTCACAATGGTTTGCCGCATACATCCCCAACAAAGGCCAACTGGTCCAGATGGTCCAAACAGGAAGTTACAGTGATCGACAAGGCCCCATTGTGTCCCCTGTCAACTTCAACTTCTACATAGAACCTTTGTGGGAGCTTCTCACCAACACTGAAATAAAGGTACAACAATTTTCAGATGACAAACATTTCCCTATATATCAGTAGCATCGACGACATTCAATGAATCAAGCACTGTCTTTCAGTCATCCAAGCCTGCATGTCAATCGCAGAGCCAACGCTAAACCCTTCAAATACTAAGTTCATTCTCCTAGGAGACCACATGCAGCATGCCCAAGTCCAGAACTGGCTGACTGACAAGGACTAGATGGTTTCCTGCCTCAACACTCACACAGTGCAAAATCTCTTGGCTTTACTATAGACGCTGACCTTTCATTCAAGGCACTCATTGCAAAGAATATCCAAGCAGCATGATACCAGCTTGTGCTCCTCCACAAAGTCAATTATTTTATCCCTGCCCTAAGTTTTAGAGCAGATGTCCAAGCCCTGGCCATCTCTCACCTGGACAGTGGCAGTGAGCTATTTGCAGGAGTCCCAGATGCCAACTTGGCCCCTCTGAAAGCCATCCAGCATTCCGCAGCATGCCACATCACAGAATGAAGAAAGTTCAACTACGTCTGCCCTATCCTCTAGGTGCTGCATGAGCGACCCTTCAAGCCTGCATCATGTGCAAGATGGGCTGCACCCCCTAAAAAACAGTCACAACCAAAACGCCACTCTACCTAATCTCTGGGGGACAGAATACCACCAGAAGTCGCAATATCGCTAGGCTGGAAACAAAGAACTGCAAGAAAGAAAAACAAGAAACAGGACTTTTCCTGCTGTGCACCCTGTCTCTGGAACAAGTTACCAACACAGATAAGATGGGCCCCACAAACCTTCCCTTCAGAAAGGACTTGAAGTCCCCACTCTTTAAAGAACATTTCTCCAAACACTGATCTCTCTGCTCAATCTTATAATCCCCCTCCTGCATTCTCCACTCCCCTGTTCCCTCTACCTATATCCTCCTCATTGCATGTCCTTTGTACAGCACCCCATTGCCTCCCAGCTAGGATTGCACTTTATAAATCCCATACACATATACAAAAAAACACACACGGTTATGCCAGTGTTTTATTGTCTAGCTAAAATGTAAAAATATTTGGTGAAACCACTGGGCCATCCCACATAGCGGAAAAAGACAATTGTCTACAGAAATATATAATGGTTTTCATCCCTGGTCTCTCAGTGAAAAGCTCCCATACTTCTGTTCCTTAGATTTACAGGACTTGTGTCTGATGATATTTAACTTTGTAGACAGCAGGATCTGATGAGCAGAGCAATTTTAGAAAATGTTTTATCCAACTCACCTTATTTCTCGAATGTTAGCAAAATCTAATACCTTGACGCAAGACTAAGTACTTGTGAGTGAGTCAGTTGAAAATAAATGTATTTCGGCTGAACGCCATGAAAGCCAGGTACAACAAAATATAAAACGCACTAAAACATTATACAACTTGTTTTACAATAATAAAACGGGCGCATACAACAATACATTTCAGAGCACTGACATTCCGAAACATATAAAGTACAAAATGCTTTAAAATCCTTGAGTATTGTTTCGCAAAAAGAGTAAAACAACACATAAAACAATACATCCAAGAACATCAAAATTCCAGAAGTTATAAAGTGCAAATGCATTATAGACCCAATATTAAGATTCCACCTTTTCATTACAATTATACCGTACTCTACATCAAGGAGATAATAAAAGCAAATGCAACATGTTAAGATTCCATCAGTCAACTCAAACATGGAATCTCTCAAGATAAGAGCTTCATGAGTGCTGTTCTTTTCAGCCATGTTCTGTAAACGGATTTCACTACTGCAGACATGTTAACAGCATCATAGGACCTTCTGCACAATGTCATAGCTTCACTTGTTGATCTGATGGCAAACTGAACTAATCTTGTCTTCAGGTACAATTTTCTATACTAAAGATACAAGGGACATACCAGGAGGAAATGCTCAAGCATTCAATTCTGTCCTGACAATGTGGACACAAGCTTTCCATTTGTTTTGAGTGCTGCCACAGGCAAAATACTGAACACCAACTGAATGTATAATGAACATTTAAACCTGCGCTTCATAACGTCCAGGTATGGTTCATAGCCTCTACTGTTCTTATTCTCCCAATATATTGACAGGGCAGTAGTGATAGATATCGTTGTCATCAAGTCCTGCTCCCATTTCTGCCAGTAATCTGCTTTTGACAGTGGGGGTCATTACAACCCCGGCGTTAAGGGTTTAACGGTGCCGTAAAAGGCTGCGGTGCCGTTAACCCGTTAACGCCTTACTATGAGGTCCCTTTACGGCTCCCGACCTTAACGGCTGGTCTGGATCAGCCGTTAAAGTAGGGACCCGCAAAGGGACCTTGATGGCAATTACGGTACCGCAATTCGCGGTACCGTAATTGCCGCCTTCCCCATTCCCATTGAGCCCTATGGGGCAAAAATGGAAATGGGGAAGGGCCATGGAGAAAGGGGGAATTACCGCCCCGCCAACCTTGGAATGGGGTGGTAATTCCCCCTTTCTCCATGGCGGACTATAGCGCCAGAGTCCTAATGAGGGCCAGTGTGTTTAACACCATCTATGGTATCGGCAGGCAACATCGAAAGATCACTGTGCCCTATTTCGAACAATAATCTTTTCACATGCAAATACCACCTCAGAGACAACACTCCAGGTTGCCCCACGATATCTCTGACACTCTCTCTAAACGTATATAATTCTGCCCTACTGCATAGTCTTAACCAACATAAAATTGGAGTAAGGGCCGCAATGTCCCCTAGAGCCGGTAATCCTGTCTCTTCGTGGAACAAGGTTGTGAAAGCCCCAGAAGGAAGCCCTAGGTTATTTTAAATTAAAAACATTTTTTTTTCATGGTGCAGAGTTTACTACAGTTTGAATATCTCCAGAGCTCGGCTCTATATAAAGCAGCCTGCCTGGCTTGATCCTTATACACTTGTAGAAGAGGGGCCATCACACTGTCGCCAAACTCATAAGAAAACTTGGTAATAGCTCCACTATATATAGAAAGTGTCCCTTCGGCTCTCGCCATTTGCCATCCCATATGCAGGAGGCTGAGAACCAACCACCCAGATAGTCCCAGCCCTTTACTTCTATTTGCTCATCATTCAAAGACAGATTGCATGCTTCAGTAATTTACTTAAGAGTAAATGTCAACGGGGAGAGCACCTTCGGACCCTGCGCCACAATATTAAGATGGGGAAATAGAGATTGTTAAAGTATTGTTCCCAGCATATGGCACTGAATCTCTCATGGATAATATTGTCTGGGACCTCCCGGCATTCAGTGACAAGTCTCCAGAATCTAGCTGAGTCTTTGCTCTGTGATGAGAAAAGTATTTCCTTCCATTGTTTACCTTCATATTCCTTTTTCTTCGAGGCTATGAGCTTTTTATATGTGAGTCTAGTTTGACTAAATTGACTCCTAACCACAGTTTTCAAATTTTTAACACACTCAATCAGGGCATTTTTTGCTTCCTTGTAGTCCTTATCATGTCAAGCTGTATTTTTAACGGCTGCCTTTCTAAGTGTCTTATTTGGGAGAGTCATATGATCTCTTATAATAACACCTATCTGGTTAAATGATTCAAACATTTCAGAGTTCACTCTGGTGTGTCTTCCCAACACCAGCACCAAAGCAGGGTTGGATTGGCCCCTCTGCCTTTCGGCTCGTGGCCGGGCCGGAATCATCCGTGGGGACAGGGGGCCGGTTTCTGGCCATGCATGGGCCGGCTTGGAGAAATAAAATTGAGAAAAAAGATGTTTTTTTTTTTCCAATAAAAAAAAAATGCCTTTCATCCTTCTTAGGTTGATAAATGATTACCAACACAGGCTGGGTGATATTGTATGCATATTTGTTCTATTAAAAAAAGAGCTTAAGCGTAAGTTCTATATAATAACATTATCATTTGGCCTTGAAAGTCTGCTTGGATTCACAGTAATTTGACATTATGGATCTATGCAGACAGATATGAATGATACATATGGTGATCCATTCTTGTATGGAATGTTTAACACATTAGTAAAATCATTGCTATATTTTTCGTAGTGTACTTAGGAACAATTCCATTTGATGCCACTTTCCGCTTTGTCAAGGGGTGAAAGGTGGTGTTTCATTGCTTCCTGTAATGGCACTTTGGGGGTGGTGTCAAATGACATCACTTCCAATGATGTCATCAGAGGTCAAGGGTTGCGAGGGGTGGGCCACTTTTTTGAGGCGAGGGGTGTGCCACTTTTTTGTCCCAGTCCGACCCTGCTCCAAAGGCTGCAACATATCATATAAGCAAGGTAAGATGGTTCCATGTAATAATGTCCCCTCAAAAATAAAAAAATATCGCCATTAAAAACAACTGCCGAAAATTTGCTGTTTTTTTGTGGGGACATTATTACACGGGACATGTGGGGGAAACCCCTGAAACACCTAAACCCTTTTTTTTTTCATGGGGAGCGGGGGACACCCCGTTAACTTCTGTTGACCCTGTCCTTATAAATATCGTCACCTATATAGTGTTGCCACAACCTTTTCCCGGCAGGATTATATATGGCGACCATATATATATAGGGATATTATTACCTGATACCGGTAAGATATAGGCTAGATTTAAATTTGACCATTTCATAGACTTCCTTGCAAGTACCATTATTACAATTGCTGCATTTCTTTCCAGGAGTTCATTTTGGTGACAAAGCACCCCTCCACTCGCTAGCTGCGACAACACAATCCTTGCAATTACTTTGCATTTTAGCACCTGGGCCCAAGCCTGAATGTTAATCATAACGTAATTGATATGTGACGCCGGGCCTTTACTCCAAAAGTAGGCTAGGCCGGGACGTCACCCAGACTTCTCCCACAACAAGCTCTTAGATTTAAATTAAACCATTTACGTACTATCTCAAGGGCATACTTATTCTGCCGCTTTGGATAATCCCTGGCAAGATCTGGAATGTACCATACCAAATCATCAGAATCTAGCAAGCCCTCGGTAAGGAATACTGGTTAAAATACTACATTTTGGTCACCTACTACAATTACAGTTGGTTTCATAGAATAGGTTGCTTTCCAGGTCCTAATTTGGGTTTCTATCAGCAAGATAGTTTTAGTACCATTCCCTGCCACCAGCCTGTTATATAAATGACATAGAAACAGGCAGCCCCCATCAGATGAATTCATATAAAACTGTTGCACATCTTCACTGCCACATTCGATCGCAGAAATGTGGTGGGCGATTGCAGGATCAATCCAGGTAATGCGACCTCCATTTGGTCTCCGATATGACCCCTTATTTGCTAGCCATTCATACGCTTTAGTACCCCTGCATAGTGCATTTCTCTGTTGCCCAGGTCTCCTGCAGGCATATAATCTTATGTTGTCTGATGAAATTATGCCCGTCATTATCGTATAAATGTTTCCTTAGGTCCAAGATATTCCAAGAAAGAATTTGGATTCCACTTGGCATTGGTCTGGTCTCATGCTGGGGGATTCTTTCGTCAGGATGAATACTTGTACTTCATCCACCGTATCTGTCAACCTTATTTATTGTTTCACTAATCATTTAATACAGAACAAACAAACTTCATGTATACATTATAACTGTCAAATTCTGCAATTGGATAGGAGTAAAGCAGAGTTATTTCCTGCACCATGTATGTGTAGGAGGAATGGTAACATAATATTATGATTCGAACTGATTAGTGTGTCAAAAATACACAGGGGTTTCCAGCTACACAAGAGCTAGGAATGTTGCCATATTTGGGTTGCCAGAACTCTCATGGACCTTAAACTTTGATGTTTTGCAACTTGCAATGGTGTCAATAAAATACGTGATATACCTGGCCTGTGTGCAATATAGTACTTTAGTCAAACATCAAGGTGAGCATGGTTCATTGCATTGAATGCCACTGTGCAATAAACACAAAAGCAGTACTTCCTAGTTTGATATGTTTTAGAGAAAAGCCACTCTATCTAACAACTTAGGTTTCAAATTCATGAAATGTTACCCAGCACCCTTGCAGTGGTCATATATTCAAACTTCTTTGGTTGGAGTCCTTTTGTACTAAGACCATATCATCAATACATACCCCCCATGCAGATCTGCCAGTGAGTATAAATCCCATTAAAATAACATAACATGAGATATCCCAAAAGTCTAAATCATGAACAAACGTTCTTATGCCAAATTTGAATATTTTAAATTTTTCATTTATATTATGCTGGTTGATCGATTTGTCTTTATTGTATCTCATATATTATCTTTTCTTCGCATAATCATTGTATTTTCCATGTATTTATTATTATCAGATTTCCGGTTTGTTTAATTGTTCATGTTTTCCATTAGAAGCATTTTGCTTGGTTTTCTTTTTCTTCTTCTGGTAGTTTTTTCTATTTCTTCCATTCATTTCTGTTTTGCACATTATGTTTCTGTTGTTTTGGTAATATGGAGAACAGAGGTATCATGCAGGGTAGGATGACATTGCAATGTTACATTTTACACTGTGACATCATCAGGCTTTGGGCGATATTCTTCATGTACTCCTGGGATATATTCAGGATATTCCAAATTACCTCTTCTTGATGGTTCTTTTCATTGTGTCTACTACATTTTGATTTGGGAGAAGTATCCTGCTATTATTTCTTTACATTGGAAAGACATATTTGGGCTTTGATACATATCTTTTTAGTTGTTTTTCACATCCTGCTGATGTTATTTGTCTTGTCTTTGATAACTTTATTGTGTTTAATGGTGGATTATATTGGTATTCTTTTCATTCTAGCTGTTGATTTGTACAGTCTTATTAATTTCGTTTTACATATTTTGCTGATTGGACTTTAGATTAGATTTTGGGTATGCCTTCTCCAATTGATGGAGTTACTTTGAGATGTTTGATTGATTTCCTGGGAGATATGATGTATATTGCATATTGTTTGTGCATTCATTTGAATACTGGAAGTTAATTATGTTTGGTGTTGCTCCTTGTTAAAGGATGATTTGCATTTTGATATGGTTCCTGAAGAAGGTTTGTTAACTGGAAGGCAATGAGATTTGCCTATATTGGATATTAATATGTTTTTTGTTGCTAATGTGTAGAAGATGATGTCATGCTGCACATGCTTAGGAAGTTTGCAATCATGGAAAGAACTTCTTACTAATATTATATGCTATCTCCAAGTGAATTAACATTCATTTTTTTAATACATTTATTTTATAATTAGTCAACTATTAAGAAGGATAGTAATCTTTTGAATATCTTTAAGGGTTCACTTTTCTTTAAATGTCCTTCAACCCGAAATGAACATTGGTTTTCCAAGTTATCCAACTACAATAGATTGGCCATTGTACCTTTTAGAGTGTGCGGTCAGTTGAAAAACATATGTGTGTATATATAATGTGAGCAAGCCACAGGAGTGTGGCGAAACACATCACCAAGCCGTTTTTAAAACCGCTATTACTGAATAAAAAGGGAGTGCAGCTCCACTCAAGAAAGGCTTCACCGCCCCACTTTAAGAACATATATATATATATATACACATATATATATATATATATATATAATACTGCATTGTTTGGAAGCTGTGAGCCTGCCCCTGTCTCACCAGCTTTCAGTGTGTACCCCAGTGCCAATCTTGTTGTTTAATCTTTGCAAGAAGACGTTGCAAAATGTGGTTGCATGCATGGGTGCCCCAAAGCCCCAGAATGAGAACGACACCCAGTTGCACCTGTGTGTTTCCTCTCAGCAATATATCCTTCTGGTGAAGGACTCCCTTTAGACAATCATGTCATGGATGGATTCCCATTTTCATCGAATCTACATGGCAAGAATCAACATTCTTTATTTGTCCTTCTTTAACCTCCTGCCTTAATGAGCTATATTCCTTGAGTACTTATTCTTTTTTCTCTGTCCTTTACTGCTAAACCTGTTACCAAATATTAACCAGTTGTTAAATATGATAATTCATATTTGTGTTCTCTTAAATCTACTAAGTTATACAGCCATGCCTCTGGTTACCGTGTATTGTTCAATCTTTACAGTATTTGGTTGTGTACAGCCTTACCAAATCCACTCCTTTGATGTCAGTCCTTTACCAGGACATTGTAGTTGTCTGAAAATGCGACCACATCACTGCCACCTGGGTTCAACTTCATTGGCTCTCGTTGGACCAAGATTTGTTTTAATTGTTTGGGATTGGTTACTTTGAAGCACATTGTCGTATTGGTGAAGGACACTATTTCGGGCAGTTGGGTTTATACTTTGTTGCTTTTGCTAAATATGCTTTATTTGTTAAGAGAGAATGTGCTCCTTCATTCTCTGATACTGAATGGCTAGCCTCGTTCAGGCTTGCCGGTCGTTACCGCTGCTGTTTGCCCCTAGAGCCTGGCCCTGCACTCTATGTTCCATCTGCTACCCTGTGTACCAGGGGCAGGTCCTGGCATACAGTAGTTATGTGGCCTCTTCCTGACCTTCCAGAGCTCTTGCTGACTACTCGGAAATCCGGTCTCTGCAGAGTGATCGCCACCTGGAGAGTGACTCTCCTGATCTGGTTCCTGTTGCGGTGATTTTGTCAGACTTGACTCTGGAATCAGACATATTGTTTACCTGAGGGTTGTCCAACTCCAGGCCTCGAGGGCCGGGAACATGTCAGATTTTCAGGCTATGCCTCATTAACATTCATGAGATCAATTTGCATACAGAGTCTAAATGCATGCAACTATATTTCTCATGAATTTTAATGAGGAATATCCTGAAAACCTGTCAGGTTCTGGCCCTCGAGGACAACCCTGACTTTACCCTGTGCCCAGTGCTAACCTTTCCTGCTGTTTTTCGCACTTTATGATTCCTGATTTTTGTACAGATTTTTGCTCTGCTGCATTTTTCCGAATGCTTCAGAATTGCTATGTTTGCATGTGATAAAGGTTTGAAGCCAACACAATTACACATAGGCCAGGCACAGCGTTTCCAGGGGATCATGGAGCACCCCACCCTGCATGGAAGACAAAAGAAGGGTTCAAAATGATAGGTGTGGTGGCAAAAGGTGTGCATATACCCGCACACTAGTGGCCTTGTTCCCTGGCTGCAGGTAAGCCTGGCACATGCCATCCATGAATTTTAGCACAAAACCTTACAGGTTGATAGGAAGGTTGCGGAAAATTGCCACCATTTTGGGTTTGTTTTTTGTCGTTCTGGTTTGGGTGGGTAGGAGAATGTAACACAACTGAGGTATTGTGGCGCATTGGGCTAGAAAGGGGTAGCAACATATCTCAGTATTATGCACATTTTGATTTTGGAGTTGGTAAGAGAATGTCACAGTCTAGGGGTTATGTGCAGTCTTTTGAAAAAGAAAAGCAGGTTTGGCATTCAAGGAAATCGAGGGTGTTGCCCAGTTCTTCATGTCATTCGCTAGTAACATACCAGGTGTTTTAGTAGTGTGCTTATTCATATACCCTCCTGCCCCACACTGAGGAACCGTGTTGCTGAAGAGAGCCAACTCATGCTTATGGTTCCCCAACACAATGGTACCCATCGACCTCAGAAGGATGAGGTTCTGAGCGGGACCTGCCATGATTATAAACCTGTGTCCAGGCGGTCAAGCAAAGATCCCTGCAGCGGCTGTGTTACTCCACTGAGCCACTGAGCCACAGGCCAGCGAAACAGATGGCTTGATGTCACATCACTTTGCATTTAATTAATCTGTCGTGTTCTGTTAATGGGAACACTTATGTGGTCACTCCATCCCTGTATCTGGGCGACTGCCTGGGGAGCATGGCCAAGAAGTAGGAGCGGGGGCTTACAGGCCGAATTCTGCACCAATATCATAATGGAGGACTTGGGGAAAGACCCATCCCACGCCATTTCATCTGTGGAACAAAATCCATTATTTCAGACCTTTCTTAATGACAACATTGCATTTTTCCTGTGTTTTTTGGTGGTTTTGCAATGCAAGTATTTAGACCACTACAGAGGCACGAAGTGCTTCAGCCTCCTAATTAGTCAAAATATGTACAATGCTTAAAGCAAATAATCTCCATAAATGCAGACCACCTGTCTATGTCCCCTTCCTGTGGATTGCCTCTGCCCTTGGCTACATCCCTCATACTGAAACTCTCCATCACTCATCCTCCTTTTTCATATGGATGCTGTATCTTGCTTCTTCCCTTGCATTGACTCTCTGTACATAGTCTTCCCACAAACTAAATGAGTATCTTTCTTGCTTCTCATGGTGCCTGTCTGTCCCTTCCTCACATTAACTCTTCGAACCTTACCGTCAAACTATAACTCTTTCATTCCCTGACAGTTACTTGTATCTGTCAGTCCTTCTGCCACACTCACATATATCTTTCTACTCCAAGATGACTATCTGAAAGTCTGAGTCTCTTTCTCACTTTCGCTATTTTCTTAATTCAAGCCCGCCAAGTCTTTCATTCATTTTATATGACCTTCCTTCTCACATCGCACACTTTCCAGTCTCTCTGGCAATTACTCTTTCCCACATTGATTGTAATGTTTACCCATTCCTGAATCTCTTCCTTGCTCTCTTCTCCCTCGTTTTCTTTCCCTTGCTCCCTGCTTGTCTTTCCATGTTTGCTTTCCTCACGTCTTCTGTATTTCTCATGCCCCCCTCTATTTCTCTCCTGTTCCATGTTAGTCTCTCTCTGCCGTCCCACATATTTATCTTGCCCACTCCTGCCCGGTCCCTTTCCCAGAGACTCATCTGCCTTTCATACCCAGGCGCTTCTCTCCTCCCCTCTCTAATTCTTTGCTTTTTCCTCTCCGGCCTCATGTTCACATCTCCTATCAATTTATCTTTTCCTGTTTAATAGTCCAAATCCTGCTGGTTATATCCCCTGCCATTCCTCTTATATCCTCTCTTTTATTTTTCCCTCTTTCAGTCCCATCTGTTTAATGTTTTGTGCTCCCATCTCTTTTGCTTTGTATCATCCCCACCTCTTTGCCCTTGTCTCCCCTCCTGTCCCTTTCCCTCTGTTGCCCCACATTTACCTTTCCCCTTCATCTCATTCTCTTTCATCTCTTTTCCATTCCGTCTTCATTGTCTCACTTCATCCATCATGATCGTTAAAGATCTCCCTTTCAACTTTCAACTTTATATTCTTCTATATGCTACTTTCCCAGTGTTATCACTTTTACTTCTCTTCATGTCCTGTCTACTTTCAATTGCTCTGTTTAGCTACTTGGTCATCTGAGTCACTGTTTTCCTTCTTATGTACACTTCTGAATAGCCTCCTATTTCCATCTACACTCATCCTTTCCCTGTTTTCTTCTCTATCCTTCCCCAATGCTTAGAGATTGAATGCAAGCGAGTTTGAACTGGCAGGTTTGGAATGAATGGTCCATGTACTTACTGCATTATTGGGTGTACATAAAAAACCTGAGCCTTATTAATAACTCTTTTCGTGGACTTCAACTTTACAATTCTATCAAATTTCCATTTTACACTTGATTCTATACATACCTCAAGAGTCAATTGCATGAGTGGAGGGCCATCTTCTGAATCGCTGATCCAAGATCCTTGGAGACTGGAACCCACAGATGGGACTCTCACTCATGCCTCACTGATCCGTTTCTCGTGGCCAGACGTTCCGGGATCTGTTCAGACCGCAAAGTACAGACAATTTACCTGGCCGGTGCCGCACAAGGCCCTCTTGCTCTAGCCACAGAGCACGCATTATACATTCTCCTCTTTGCCTCATTTCTACAACCCTTTCAGTGCCTTAATCTTATCTCTTTCATGATTTAATTTAAGTAATACGTTTCCGAAGTGTCTCCTTATCCTCCTCTGTCCCGCACCCATCCATTTAGTCTCCCACTGCCTAATTTCCCTAATGTCTTTCCCACTTTATGTTCATTTTACTTCCCTTCATCATCTTCTGCTTTCCTAACCCTTTTCTGTACGTCTTCCTTCTTGTCCTCGTGCCTGCATTTCTAACCTTGCCTCTCATCGTCAGGGTTGGACTGGGGCATAAAATTATCTCCGGCACCAATGAAAAGTGGCCCACAGCTGCAAATGGAAATTCTAGGGACGTCATTTGTGGGTTGCCAGGGGTCGCTGCTGCGACCCCTGTGATCTCCATTGCTACCCCTTAAAAAAGTAACATCTTTTTTTTTATATTTGATTTTTTAAATGAAAGCTCCTGTGCTGTGGCCAGTGCCATGAAGCTCTTTGTTTCTGAAGTTGCTGGCTTTCTTGTTTAGGCCTCTTAAAAAACAGGGGGTTCCACATGTGTACCACTTTGAGCAGTGACCCTAAATAAGAAAGAATAGGAATAACAAATAAGTTGCCTTTCTTGAATTCTATGCAGTAATTGCTAGACTCATTAAAGGTTTATTTCAGGCACACTTCAGGGGGTGAGTCACTAATTTAGTCTGTTCTTAAGCACTTCAAATTCACAATGTAGACAAAAACGTCCAAAAAGCATTTAGAGTAGAATAAGCATCCCTTTCGGAATATGTATTTCGCTTTTCACAATTGGCAGTTATATCATGTTTTTCTGCTGTTGTCTCTGTTACGATCATCACAAGATCTCCCATCTCTGTGTCCTCAGTCACTTGACAAAATCCTTGTGCCTTAAAGCTTGTGTACAGTGTAGAAAGGTTTGGCCATATCACATAAAGTGGCCCTTGATTTCATTGTGCCACAATTAGTGCACCGTTGTTGTAATGTGTCTATCTTTCCCATGTCCATTGCATGCTATTCAGGATGTTTGCCCGCATGAGGTAGCGAGTGCCTAGAGCACAGCATTCTGTGTGAGTGAGCTGCCTTCCCTATTCTACTCTAAATTCTTTAATACATATTTATGAACCCTACCACTGGTATGTATTTAGCCAACCTCTGAAGCCTGAAAAGTAGATCCTTGCAGACTTAACATGTGGCCAACTTTGCACCAGACCTGCAGATGAACTGGCCTGCTGTTACATCTCAGTTAACAGTTTGATGGTATACACTACAGGGTGTAATTTGCGTTCTTACTTTGAGAACATTCAGACACGTAATTGCTAATTTTACTATAGCTGATAAGATAGCTATAGACGGTAAGATAGCTCAGTGGGCTGAGCGCTTGCTGCAGAAATGTGTGCATGATTTGCGCGTTCAAATCCCGGCAAGGTCAACTCAGCCTTTCATCCTTCTGAGGTTGATAAATGAGTACCAACACGGGTCGGGTTGGGTGATATTGTATGTATATTTGTTCTATATAAAGCGCTGCAGCATAAGTGCTATATAATAACACATCATTATTATTTGTCCTTGGACGTCTGCTTGCATTTACAGAAATTTGGTAATATGGGCCTATACACACTGATATTAATGATACACATGGTGATCCATTCTTGTATGAAATGTATATCACGTTACACTGTAACCATATTTTTCTTAGTGTACTTAGGAACAATGCTATCTGATGCTACTACCTGTTTTGTCAAGGGGTGAAAGGTTGTGTTCCATCACTTCCTGTGATGTCACTTCAGAGTGGGGTCATATGGCATCACTTCCTGTGATGTCATAGGAGGTCAAGGGTCATGGGATGTCACTTCTGCTACCCCTGGCCTTTTGTTGAAATGACCTCCCTCTGCAATTCATTCCTTTTGTGGCGGACTGTTTGAATAGTACCCATTGGGGAGATTTTTAATAATGTGTAATGCAAATTGTGCAATTTAAAGAATATTTATTCAGCAACAATAGTCAAAACTACTGGTGGCATAGTGAAGTAACTCAAACTGGCCCACAATGGCCACAAAAATAGCCCACTTAGACCAAATAAACTGTCCCACACTAGAATGCTGAGTTTTTTATTCAGGCATTGTCCCATTGCCCTATAGGCCAGTCCGAGCCTGCTCATCGTACCCTCACCTGTCAAATATGTTCTTTACCTTCTCCTTGCCTCCATCATGCCCTCACTTCCCATATCATCTCTTTGCCACCACCATGCCCTCACTTCCCATAGCATCTCCTTGCCTCCACCGTGCCCTCACTTCCAATAGCATCTCCTTGCCTCCACCATGCCCTCATTTCCCATAGCATCTCCGTGCCTCCACCATGCCCTCACTTCCCATAGCATCTCCTTGCCTCCACCATGCCCTCACTTCCCATAGCATCTCCTTGCCTCCACCGTGCCCTCACTTCCAATAGCATCTCCTTGCCTCCACCATGCCCTCACTTCCAATAGCATCTCCTTGCCTCCACCGTGCCCTCATTTCCCATAGCATCTCCTTGCCTCCACCATGCCCTCACTTCCAATAGCATCTCCTTGCCTCCACCATGCCCTCATTTCCCATAGCATCTCCGTGCCTCCACCATGCCCTCACTTCCAATAGCATATCCTTGCCTCCACCATGCCCTCATTTCCCATAGCATCTCCGTGCCTCCACCATGCCCTCACTTCCCATAGCATCTCCTTGCCTCCACCATGCCCTCACTTCCCATAGCATCCCCTTGCCTCCAACATGTCCTCACTTCCCATAGCATCTCCATGCCTCCACCATGCCCTCACTTCCCATAGCATCTCCTTGCCCCCACCATGCCCTCATTTCCCATAGCATCTCTGTGCCTCCACCATGTCCTCACTTCCCACAGCATCTCCTTGCCTCCACCATGCCCTCACTTCGCATAGCATCTCCTTGCCTCCACCATGCCCTCACTTCCCATAGCATCTCCTTGCCTCCACCATGCCTTCACTTCCCTTAGCAGCTCCTTGCCTCCACCATGCCCTCACTTCCCATAGTATCTCCTTGCCTCTACCATGCCCTAATTTCTCATATCCCTTCCTTACCTTCTCCCTGACTCCATAAAACCCTCACTTCTCAGATGTGTACCTTACCATCTCCTTGCCTCCATCATAACCTCGCTTCTAATATCCTTTCCTCACTATTACCTTGCTTCCACTATTCCCTCCGTTATGCTCCCCTTTCCATTCCTGCCCTCATCAACCTGGGCCCTGCTTTATGAGAAGGGAAAGATCTGGAAGCAGGCCTGTTGAGATCTGCTCTCGTTAGGCATGAGTTCTCTTCATCTTGCCATCTCCTCATTTCTTGTATGTCCTTTCGTAACCCTCTCTATACCTTTTCATTTTCTCACACATCACCTCATTTCTTGCCATCCTTTCATCCCTTATCCATATGTCAATATTTCGTCATTGCTTCAGATCTTTCCCTTATTATGCCCCTAGTGCCCTCATTGTATGCACCCTTTCACTGTCTTCTACTTCCTTACTATTTCCTCCTTTGTATCCCCCTCTCCATACCTTTTCATTCTCCCCCTCATACCTGCATGCCTTGCCCCTTCAGCCTTCTGTCCGTATCTGCCTTTCCCTTTGCGAGCTGAGGAGAGATATTTCTGGACAGTGTTTGGCTGAGATGTGCTCTCATTAAGCATCAGCTGTCAACCACCTGCTGCCTGTCAGCGTTCAAATTACCCTCATAAAATGTATTTACAATTTCATGAATACAGAAGCAGCAGGCAAGGCCTGATAATTCATATATTTACACTGGAGATATTTCACGAGAGGAGCTAGGAACAGTCATTCGGGTAGACAGAGGATGGATGCGCTTCATCAGGGCAGAGTGAGGGGGTGGAACGAAACGACGAACTGGAAGAAATTGGGGCAGGCTTGAGAGGGCGATGCAATAAGGCATGAGGTGCGAGAGGCCGGAGCGAGGCCTAGGAGAGACTGGTACATGAGCTCAAACGTTAGCTGACATGGAGCACAACACGAGAGAAATTGGGATATGAGAGTGAGGAGGTAGGAGATAAAGAGATCCAAGAGCAAGCATGGTGTGAGCTAGATGGAGGCATAACCAGGGTAGAGGTGTAAGCAGTGCAGATTCTAGGAGAAACTGTCACCTCTGTACAGTAACAGTTCTATATCGCATGCACCTATCTCCAGCTGTCCTGCAGATTAACGTTAGCTAATCTCTCAATGCATCCTGCTCACTGCAGAGAAGCATCCTAGCTACTAAGTATGTCTCGAATGCATAGCACTATTATGCAAAATCATGAACAGAGAACCCTTCTGGCATTCCCTGACCCACATGGGGGGTATGCAAGGAGCCCAATATTAGAGTACGGTCTGCACTGCAGTGTTCACTGCAAACACACTCACATCATAGAATACCTGAGCACAACCTAGCTCTTGCAACAAGCTCACAGCACCTATATGGTGCATCCTTTAACCCCCACCTTACACATCAAATGATGGCATATCAACAGTATGTATCCAAGGTAGCATTCGCCTAGACAGCGTGTGGTCTGCAAGATACCCGAGCTGTCCAGCGACTACACTTTTAGAGGTACAGCTCTGTCAAAGCATAACAATTACATCTGTGAGCTAAACAAAACACATTTGACATTGACTTAGGGGAGGTTCCGGAAAAGAGACGAGATGTCAACTGAGACAAGGAAGAGACAGACATATGAGAGAGATCTAGGTAGGATGGTGACTATCTCGGACCAAGACAATTGCCTGGGAGGGGGAGACGTATTTGAGGAAAGCATTGTGAGAGGGATGGGTCAGGAGAGCAACTAATACCCGAGAGGACACGCGATGTGAGAAATGCAGACAAATAAGAGGCAACTAGACAGGAAGGAGACACTGACATGTGATTATTTGTGACCTGAGATACAGAAGGGATTAAGACCTCAAGCACTGAGGCCCTGAGAATAACCAGGCAATGGCAGGCACAGGGAGACATAAGAATGGCCTAGAACGGAGGCACTGAGGACCTGAGAGGAAGCAAGCAATGACAAGCACAGGGAGACATAAGAATGGCCGAGACGGGAGGCACTGATGCCCTGGCGGGAGTGAAGTCATGACAGGGAGAAGGAGGCGGTAAGAGAACCTGGGGGCTGAGAGGAACCACCTCAGTTCAGGCGTGCCCATTTTTCTTATCAACCACTCTATGGGCCTAATTCACTGAAACATTTTATAATGGCAAAACCCCATTGGAAAACGCTCTGTGAATCGGGGAGTATGCCTCGTGCATCTGTAATCGATTATTTTCATCATCCTCCAGCAGAATAAGCTCTGCTGATCCCTGAGAGGGGATAGGCGATTTGAGGCCACTACAGTGGTCATTTGGCGCAGTGTAAAAGCTCAATAAATAATTAATTAATGAATCCCTTATTGCGTTGCTACCATGTAGCTGTCTACTAGGCACTGTCTACTTGGAGTTTGCGCATTACACCCCTGTAAACCCATTTGTATTTCTGTTGGTTAAATCTTACACTATTTGCACCAGTACATTTTTTTTCTCAGCAGATAGGTGTGTTGTTCTCTGCCTTTTCTTTCGCCTTCCTAATTTTCCAATTGGTTTCCATGCAGACTTACAAAGAATCTACGGATTCCGACCTCCAACAGTCTTTCAATACGTCGATTAGTGATGAAGAACAGCGTTGGGAAAATTGCTATTGCCAAAATGCTTAAAATGCGCATTTTGACCACATCTGTCATCTTAACAAATTGTTCATACACCCACGAGTGGCAAAACAGAGCAGGAGTCACAGAGAAGTGGATGATTCAAGAGAGTCGAGGTGGATGTTGAAGTCACCAAGGAGGAGGAGTTTGGAGGAAGAGCTTGGAAGGGGTGAGGTACGATTGACTCATTCAGAGAGGAAGAGGGAGATAGGGACACGGGGTCTGTAGATAGTGGAAAGGGTGAGAGAGAGAGAGTAGGGGAGACCCCCGGCCTACAGACAAGGCATTCAAAAGAAACTAATTTTGAATTTCACTGAACTAACTATAAGCAACCGGGCAAATTCAATACGTTGTTTCTGATCGGTATATTTTTTTTTCAACAAACATTTATAATATTTAAGATCAATGGTGCATGGTAATATATGTACAACTCAACAAACCCAAACTAGGGTTACAGGCATCCCGCCCCAATCAGTGACATCACAAAGATGGAAAGCCCTTGACAGTCCTATGCCTGCTTTTTCTGAGAGCCCTTGACTCATACATGGCCGTAACCAGCATAACTGATGAACCCATATGCATGCATACTGTAGGCCGAACCCCGACCCTCACCCGAAATGATTTGTCTCACAAAATTTTGTCAAGTGTCGGCAATAAAAGGCAGTGGGATTTTATTGTACAGATATGGTTATGCAGATACAAATAATCACATATGATAATATCATACTTTTGGGCACCGGGTCCAGAGGTTACCCCCTCTGGCCCGTGCCGCCTTCTCATGTCCCACGACTCGTTGTGGACACCATACAGTGCCCTGTACTTCTTTTCCTTTGTTCTTCTCCCTTATTTGTAGGGTGGGAGGGTTTTCTGGTAAAGAAGCAAAGTGTGGAAGACGCTGAGTTCTGGGTCCACAAACAGATTGTGTTTTCTTAGAGCTTTCTGCTCTTATTTATAAGACCCAGGGAATATAGTAGTGTATAGTAGTGGGGGCTGTGTGCCAGCCCCCAGCCGGATAGCCGACATGTCTGGCCCCCTGAGGAGGGGGCAGGTCTTTGAACCTGGGCCCTGCGTGCTTGTTGGTTTTCCGTAGGTGCTTAGCACCTTGTTGTTTGGACGAAGGGCGAGGCGCATGTTCACACCTCACCCTTCCTCGGCATTGTGTGACAGAGACTGCATGTCTCTGCACTTGTGGGGGAGAGGAGCAGGCATGGGGGCGGGAGCTGCCCCTCTCCTATCCTGCTGAATGGTAACATCATTTACTCTGCCTCGACTTGGGCGGCCCTGCGTCATTGCCCATAAGTCTATGTATATTGGTAATTGTTGTTATATACAGTGTAACATGACAAGTCATTTCAAAGCGTGTGTAGGGTGTTTGTGTGCTTTAATACATTCCCCACAGTAATTCACACAAATGTCCCCTAAGAGCCCTCTATGACATCAAACAAGATAGAAGAAAAAGTTGAGCGGAAAAACGAGAAGGAAAGAGAGGGGACAGATAGAGAGTAAGTAGCGTGGACAGGAGGGTCCCGCCTTTGAGGGTATGAGGGTCCTCTCATATGACAACGGAGGTTATTTGCTCTGGGTTTTGACAAATAATTGACTACAGAATTAGGGTACACAGCCTATGATATATCTGGTTCCCTGTGGAAGCAGAAGGAGAAAAGGGGGGCATGGGAATGGGAACGTGCTGAAGGGGTCACATGTGGGCTTTGCTAGTGATGACGTAGAACACCTGGAAAGGCGGTGAGAAAGGGCATGCACTAAAGGAAGAACACGGTGTGCCTTGAGCTCCTGCTCTAAACCGCAAGCCAGAACATGTCTTGCTAATTCATGGCGGGCGAATCCAAGTGAAAAATGAATTCAATTTATATTTATTTTCTCTTATGCATGATCAGTATTCATTCGTTTAGAATGCTAAACAAGAATCTATGAAAGGTATTTAGTCAAAGAAGGCATAATCCCCCAAAAACTAATTTCAAAATTGGACTTGTCCACTTCTTTTGTCAGAAAGTATAATTTGTCTTTCTTCTTGATTGGTTTTGCATGTGTTTAAAATTATTTTCGATCCCATCTGATTGCTTCCTGTGCTGCTCTGTGAATATAAATCATGCATTACCATGTGCACATATATCAGCCATGTACCACTGTTATTTTCTGGAATGATAACATCCACACATGCTTTACATGGTTATACCAGGTGTTTGTAAACAGGGATTTGGACACAATAGAAGAAACACTGACACCACATGAAAGGAAGAGCTAGAGAACTAACAATATAATAAAAGGCCAGATGTATGTTTGTCCGATGCAGTGGCTTCACCTGTTGTCACCGCTAGCGGGAGCTGTTGCCTTAAGATAGGATATACAGTGGTCCAGTTTGCATAGCTTCGCCTGTTGTCACGTCTAGGAGCTGTTGGCTTAGGATGTATACAGTGGTCCTACTGTGTCAATGCAAACCTGCACTTTGCGCCATGTACACTGGCCTGTACCCTACTTTACATGTTACTAGTTTACATGTAAGGGAACACGAATTAAGAATAACAGACAAATGGCCTAGGATTCGTCATCTGAATAGTAAGACCTCTCTAAACATGTTTTTGAGCGCCCCATCAACGAATCGCCCCATTTGCTTCTACATTCTCCCCACAACTCTAGGTGTGAATAACAATGCTAATGGACACATGTTGATGTCCCTGGAAAATGCACAGAGACAGGAAAACACAATGGAGCTCATGTTCTATGGGGGCGTAGCATTCATGGAAGGCGTAAAAACCTTGTGTAAAGCTTTTACACCTCCCATTCGCGGAATGCAACTTGCATTTCCACCGCCTTTCTTTCTCTCCACCAAACAAATGCTCCAGCATTTGTACCAACATGGATGTTCATGCCAGCGCAAATGCTGGAGATCCCTATGGCGTACACCAGCTTTATTCACTAGCATAAAGAATACGGACCCCATGGGGATCCATTGTAAACGCTGCCTGCCATGTTCACATGGCAGCCAGCATTTAAAATTACAATGACACCCTGCCCGACATGCTTGCATGCTTGCATGTCGGGCAGGGTTTCATTGTAATTGTGAACACTGCTTCCCATGCATGCATGGGAAGCAGTGCTCACAATGAAAATTAAACCCTGCCCAACTTGCAAGCATTTCAGGCAGGGTTTAATTGTAATTGTGAGCACCGCTTGCCAGGCGAGAATGGGAAGCAGTGTTCACAATTAAAGTAAATGATCTATGACTGCCAGGTAGCTTTTACTCACAGCAGTGTAGTGTACACAGTCATTTGCACTGCGCTTTTGCACTCCAATGTGCAAATGATGAACATTTGGTGGCGGAAGGCCGTTTATGTTGCAGTGCTAACGTAACGGCTCCCCGGCATCAAATTACGATTAGGAGCAAAATGAGCTCAACAGGGCATCATTATCTAAGGGACTGCAGAGTAAAAAGAAAAGTGTAAAATCAGTTTACTCTCCACCTCATTATGCGGTCCTCCTGAGTCGTAGGAGTGCAACAAACCAGAGATAGCACCTCCACTTCACTCTCCTCCTGAGTATCAGGAGAGCACTTAATTCTAAGCCTGCATGAGATTTTCTTGCTAGACAATGACTCAGACAAAGAGGCATTTTACAACGTGCGTAAAGGTAAAACGTAAAATGCTTTTACACTTTCATTTTATGGTCTAGCACATTTTGCTGCCGTTCTGAGGCGAAGGAAGCCAGCAAAGCAGAGATAGCATCTCCTCTTTGCTTTTCTCCTCCATCTCGGAACAGCATTGTTTTTATGCCTGCATGAGATATCAGGCATAAAATGAATGGATTCCTATGGAATAATAAGAGTGGATTCCAAAAGAATGCATCATCAAACGCCCCCTGCAAGCATGTTTGCAGGCAGTATTTTATTTCTCCCAAAGAGGCGAGTAAAAGTGAAGAGTAAAGGCGATTTTGCCTCAATTTACTCATTCATTTTACACTGTTTTGGGGGTGTTTAAGAAGATTGCAGGTGGGGACCAGCAACATTGCTAGTGGTGCCCTGCATGGAATTAGCATTGTATTTGAAATGAACCCCAATTCTCTTTCTGGGTAGGGGAACACCAACACTTATACTTGCTGCTGGTCCCCAGAAGCAATTTTACACGCTGCTAAAATGGAGTGTAAAAGTAAAGAGTAAAGGCAGGCTAAATCGCCTCACTGTTCACTTTTACTCTCCGCTTTGGGAAAAATAAAACAACACTGCCTGCAAATACACTTTGCAGGTGGCGTTTTATAATAGATTTCAATGAAATCCCGGTGTATTCCATTGGAAAATCTTATGCGGGCATAAAGCAGAGTGCTCGCCTGAGATGGAGGAGGAAAGCGAAGCGGGCATGGTATCTACGCTTGCTGTTCTCCTGTGCCACAGGAGGGCAAGAAAAGGAAGTGGAGCGCAAAACAAAAGGGTGTACTGCTTTTCCGCCTTCTTCCTTATAGAATGTCCTCCTGCGTGTTTTTTTAAAATTAATTCCCTGCACAGAGCTGGTTGGAGAGCATGATATCCACTCTGTTCCTATCCCCGCTCTGTGTGGGGAATCTGCATGCATCTCCGGCCGCATCACAACTTTGATTGTTAGTGCAGATGCGTGGACTCCTGAAGTTTCTGTCTGCTCTTTTATCACTAAAAAACTGGTGAAGTCCCTAAGCATTCGCAGTAATGGTGGCCACCATGTTTTCTACGGTGGCCATCATTACCGAAGACTGGCATGAGTACACGGCAGTGAACCACTAGGGATATCTGCCCAGAGCAGATGTGGACCTGGAGGCTGGGACCTGCCCAGATTTCTGGATCACCATCCACTCCATGTAGATAACCACAAGTCGCTCGTGGAAATGGATACCAGCCGCAGGACTGGGTGAGGTCAGGATCTGTTCAGATAGGTTACGCAGGGGCTCTAAAACTGACCAGTGAGAACACGGCCTAGTCTTGAAGGACTGAGTATAAAACCAAAAATGGACATATTTAAATGTGGAAAAGAATCTACTCTCAAGTCTCCAAGTTGCTGAAGGAATCCACTACAGAATGAAGGTACTTAACAGGCGAAGGTAAAAATCAAAAACATCACCCCTCCACACCTCAAAATAATGAACACTGGAGCTGTCAACAGCTCAATCAGAGAAGGAATGAACAGAAGAAGCACACCTGTGTGATAAATCAAGGAACGAAAGGACTGTCCTTTTCTTGACATAGTGAGAGGATAGATGCTCATACCATGAGTTCATCGGGTTTTTACAGCAAAATTTCATACAGTCAACTTTTTTTCCTGCTGATTTTTACCTCCTTGCAGAAACAAATGCAGAGGGAAAACCTGGCACTCCCCATTGGCCCCTCAACATACGCTCATCTCTCTAAAATCAATATTCTCTTTCCCAAAATCACATTTTTAAATTACTACACGTTTGGTAGATTTAACTTCAGTGAATATTTCTCACTGAAGAATATGTGTGGAGAATATTCTGAAGTGACCTCACTGTGTACGTATTATACAATGTACAGCGTAGGCTGCACTTAGTAAGCATTATCCACACAGAAATAACAGTAGCACAAACAGTCTCATGTGGATTGAGGCGTTAAATAACACCAATGGTAAAGAACTGATGGAGACAAGCGTTCTGCCTGCTTTTTACCATCCCTGCCATTTTACATTGGATTACCTAGACACAACAGGCCGGAAAGTGGAAAAACGCTCCACACAGGAAAACCACAAGCATCTCTTCACCTGTTCGGTGTTAAAGCAGGCAGAGAGGTTTAAATCCCCTTGGAATAATGCATGCTTTTTACACCAGTTAAAAAGCAGTAGACACCTGCAAGTGCTCATAGAAATGCTTGCCGCCGGGCACAAACGTGTCGGCTGTCATTACCCTTTGTTTCCTAGCTGAGATGGTAAAAGGTTTTAGAATCTGGGAACCAAAACCCATATTTCTGACCCTCGATACTACTCTCAACCAGGAGACAAAAGAAATCCCCCAGAGCGGACTACAGGCACAGTCAGCGCCCTGGTTCTGCTCCAGCAGAATCAAAGAAATTATTCTCAAAGTAGTTATCAAAAGAAAGACACCTGGACATCAAGTTAAGAGTACTAAAGAGTAGTGCATAATCAGCAAGAAACTCTCTGTAACCCAGAAATGCTAGGGTGCCAAATGCCATCAAAGGTATCTTCAGTAAACTATACATACTAAAGAACAAAATATCACCAGAGGAAGCATCAGTAAACAAGGAATGCTAAAGAACAAAATATCACCAAAGGAAGGATCAGTAAACAAGGAATGCTAAAGAACAAAATATCACCAAAGGAAGGATCAGTAAACAAGCAACAATAAAGAACAAAATATAATGAAATGAAGCTTCAATAAACTAGCAATACTAAAGAACAAAAGATCACCAAAGAAAGCTTCAGTAAATTAGCAATCCTAAAGAACAAAATATCACCAGAGGAAGAATCAGTAAATGAACCATACTAAAGAACACAATGGGCCTCATTATAAGGGTGGCGCTCCCGTAATGAAGGGGGTCGGTACGGGACCGGCCCCCTTCCTTCCGGGAGCACTGATTACGAGCTTCCCATCGCGGGACCCGGATCACATGGCAGGTAAAACCAGGCATGCTTTCCGGGTCCCGTGAGGGGAAGAGGGAGGCAATAACGGGCCAGATCTAATCTGCCCCCTATGGGTGCTCAAATGGGAATGGGAATGGGTTCCTGCAAGGAGGAATTACTGGGTCCTCCTATGTCGGAGTCCCCATTGGAGGAACCCGGTAATGGAGCCAGGGACGGAGGCAGCCATGGAGCTAATAGCTCCATGGCTACCTCCATTCTCGTAATGAGGCCCAATATCACAAAAGGAAGCCCCAGAAAACTAGCAATACTAAAGAACAAGATATCACCAGAGGAAGCTTCGGTAGTCTAGCAACACTAAAAAACAAAATATCACCAGAGGAAGCATTAATAAATGAACAATACTAAAGAACAAAATATCACAAAAGTTGGCTTCAGTAAACTAGTAATACTAAAGACCAAAAATATCACATGAGGAATCCCCAGAAAACTATCAAGACTAAAGAACAAAATATCACCAAAGGAAGCTTATCTAAAGCAGCAACACTAACTAATAATGAATAAGCAAGGAGACCTGATTTACAAAAGAGCTTTCAATGGGAGTGCCCCATTCTAAAATGCTTTTGAAAATCAGGCCCATATTCTGTTAAAATAAAATACTAAAGGATGAAATCCAATTAAGTTCAGTTCTGTTACCCAGAAATAACAAATAGCAGGATGCTAGTAAAGTTATCTCTTGATAAATATCATTACCAGAGTGCAACAACCATCTTATGCAAATCTGCAATACATAAAAGCAAATTGCCACCAAAGGCATCTTCTATACATGAGCAATATTAAAGAGCAAAAGACCATCAGAGGCATCATGGCTTCATGGGAAAGACTATGAGAATTCCTGATGAATTTTTCTTTACACCACAGACACCCATGGACGAAGATGGCGGACAGATCATCCCAATAGAAATAAATGCAGCCATAGTATGAGGGGAAAGGGCAATGCTTGAAGGAATGGATGATGAGGGTAGACCATGGAGGACAGTGATAGCTATTGAAGAAGGGTGTAGGTTGATTGACGTCACTGACGGTGACATGCTTAGAGATGACCCAAACATGAGGAGTAGTGTTCCTTATGAGCATCACCTACTGGAATAGAATAGAGAAAGAAAGATCCCACAGTGCATGGCGATAATGCGGCAGCACCCAACATTTTTTAATGAGGACTTGGAGAAAGTACCACGCGTCTTATGGACTAGAGGTCCTTATGATGTAGGCTTATTGAAGGAGTTTGGGGAGGTTAAAATAAAATTGAAGTCAGAAGCTATTTTACCTCGAACAAGACAGTATCCAACGTCTCGAGAGGTATACAAGGGTATTTTCAAGACTATTTCAGCACTGATGCAACAAGGTATCCCGGTACCGTCAGATTCATTGTGTAACACTGCAGTATATCCTATGAAAAAATGAAAGGGAGGGTCGTGGAGATTTATATAAGATGTGGGACTGATTAACCAGATTGTAGAGGCAGAGTTTTCTTTAGTTCTTAATCCGGCGACAATATTATGCAGTATCCCAGTAGAAGCTTGATATTTTATGGTGCGTTTTTCTCAATCCCGCTGCATAAAGACTAACAAGACTTGACTTAATTTACGTTTCGCCATACTCATCACAAACACACTAGGCTGCCCCAAGGGTACTGTGAGTCCCCATCGACCTTTAGCAGAGTCCTACAGATGGACCTAGGCAATATTGATTCGAAGAGTGCTGTGATACAGTACGTAGATGACATTTTAATTTGCAGCACCACAGAAGATGAGTGCAGGCAAGACTCGATTCAGTTGATGACTATCCTAGCAGAAAAGGGATATAAAGTAGACAAAGAGAAGTTACAGTGCTGTCAAGAAGAGGTGCTGTACATAGGCCAGTTGATCTCGCATGAGGGAAAGAGGTTAATGCCTGAAAGAGGTGAGGCAATTATGAAGACTGCAAAACCACACATGGTGAAGCAGGTGCAACAGTTCTTGGGACTATGTAATCATGTGAGAGCCTGGGTGTTTGACTACAGTTTGTACATAAGACCCCTTTTGCAGGCTTTAAAGAAAGCACAGGTGAGCAAGGAGAAAATAGAATGGACTGAAGAAATCGAGGGAGGGTTTGAAGAGTTAAAGAAAGCAATTTGTACAGCTCCTGTTTTAGGAATCCCCAGTTATGCCAAGGAGTTTTTGTTTTCACACACAAATGGGACAGTCATGACTGCAGTGCTTACACAGAGGACCTCATTGGGATATAAACCTCTAGCATATTATAGTGGGATTCTAGATCCAGTTATGAAAGGACACTTTCCTTGTGAACAGTCATTGGCAGCCTTCACATTCGCAATTGAGAAATCCACAAGTATTGTAATGGGCTGCTCTATGACACTTTTTGTAGAACATGCTTTGTTTGCCATATTAGAGAAACCCAAGGATACATTGAGATCCCAGAGAGCTTTGGCATATGAAGTAATGGTCTCAAACCCAGCGATTAAAATTGTCAGATGTAAAATAATGAACCCTGCCACATTTGTAGCTGAGCCAGTGATACCATGCGTAAAGGAGGAAAGGAGAACACATTGTCGGTAGGGGAAATCTTTATTGATGGTTCTTTGAAAACTGAAGTGGAGAAGCACATTCTGGCGCATCTGTAGTGAGATACAGAGCAAATGGCATGTTCGAAGTTGTAGCAAGTGCAAGACTACCATCTCACTTTTCGGTGCAAGTGGCAGAATTGGTAGCGCTTATTGTTGCGCTCGAGAATCATGCAGGGCTGGAAGTGTAAGTGTACAGTGACTCTGCCTATGTGATGTCAACTGTAAATGCAGGACTAGCACATTGGAAAAGGAGGGGCTACCTCCAAGCAGATGGCACTCCAGTACAGCACGCATCTTTATTGGACAGGCTTAGTAAGCCACAACATCTTCCAGTACCCATAGCGATAATTGAAAACACAACGCATACTAAGCAAACTGACTTTATTTCTTGCAGGAACGAAGCTGCATAATCATAAGCCAAAAGGGTTGCATATCCACCAGATGTTTCAAGTTTTGAGACTCCAGATGTTAAGGAAATACTAGTCAAGATCATGATAGTGAAAGAAGGATTTAATCATTTACTGAGGATGCAATTAATGGAGATTCAAGGAATTGCACTACAGGAAGAGCAGGAATTGTGGAAACAAAGGGGTGTTCTTTATTCCCCACTGAGGCATTATGACGACAGGACAACACTGGAAAGCCGGTGATGCCAGTAGATTTGTTAAAGGTGGCGCTTGAACAGCTGCAGAGAGTCTTGCAATAATTTCAGAAGACTGGTTTGTACCGAACCTTTTAGAATGAGTTGCAATTTATGTAGTAAATTGCATCATATGTCAAAAGTTTACCGCTGGGCATACACTGCGAACGATAAGAGAGTAATTCCTCAACCGAATAGTCCCTTTCAGCATTTACATATCCATTATGTTGATATGCTGCATATATGATATGATATGTTATTTAGAACACGCTTAATACCCAGAGGTTTCTAAGCGTGGACCCGGGGATCAAATGTGTGTTGCTCTATGTCATCTTGCTTCCAAGGCGAGCACGTTGTTGCTGAGCTATGTAGTGGATACAGGTATTTGATAGTGGTGGTGTGTCCCTTCACTAGGTGGATCAAAGCAGGTACGTGTACACACCCTGATGCCACTTGCACAGTGAAGTTTTTAGTACGTGAAGTCTTTCCAAGATGGGGAGTGTGCGAAGTGCTGAGATCCGATAATGGGCCACATGTTGTCAATGAAGTATTTGAACAGATAGGTTTATTGTTGAGTATTAAGCAAACGTTTTCTTCTGCTTATCACCCGCAAGTGAACAGAGTATGTGAGAGACTCAACGGCCTCCTTAAAGAAAGGATTACCAAGCTCAAGTTAACACTGAAAAAGGGATGGCTATATTGCCTGCCCTTACCTTAATATGCCCTAAAAAATCAGCCTGGTTCGGACCATCACCTCACACCCCACGATCTAGTGACAGGAAGAAGAATAAGAATGCCTTTAACTCCTCCAGCAAGGAGTCGAAGTGATGCCTAGAGTACAGCAAACATGTTAGGAAATTAATTTAATATTTGACGTGTATGACTGCTAGTGTCGCTGTCATTTCAAATCAACTCAAGCGCCAGGAGGGTTGGTCTCAGAACACAGATGAAAACCATTCAGCAACTGGATTTTCGGAACTTTTATCAGCTCCAAAGCTCTTTGCTGGTGACACTGTGTTGATCAGAAACTTCACTAGGAAGATTCGATGGACCATATGTAGTAGAGAACATTATTCCCTCAGCAGTGAAAGTTCAAGGCAGATGAGCTTGGATTCACCTGAACGATGTCAAACTATACACCGGCAAGACTGCAGCACCCCCAGCCATCGATACAGAAGCAAGACAAGAAGAAGAATTTCAGCGTGCGCAGCCTCGATTAATACCAAAGAAGAAGGACGATAAACCAATGGATTAATAAAAAACAGATTGCATTTGGACTGTGGCTTGGATACTCCTTATAGATATTATAGCAGGCGTGCAATCCTTTTGCTTGAGCCACAGGAATCTTTGAAAATTAACCTCGGAGAAATGCTGATATATCGTGATTATGCTTAAATGACAACACTTGGTTAAGCATTGGAAATGTGTACAGTACCCCAATTTGTTTCTCACTGAATATTTGTTTGGCTGATTTTATGGTTATCACCAAAAGTAATGTGCATCTTATCATGCTTGCAATTTTTGCGTTTATTCTTTGATTTTATCTGGCCTTTGTTAGAAGAGATGTGGACATCCACACTTTTTTTACAGGATACTAAGAATGTTCCTGTGATTAGAAGGCTGCCCGTGGCAATAGAAGAGGAACTACTGCAGCCACCAAACCTATTACAGTAACCTGAGTAAAGTGTTTTTCCTTCCTTAAAGTACAGCAAAAATGAGAAATATTGAAGATAATATGATTTCAGAGAATGAGCAAACTCAAGAAATACCAGAGTGGCACAAATGGTGGGGATTATTATGTTGGTTCGCGATATACATATGCTATGTGTCTTTCTGTTTCTTATTATTCACCCTTTTGATACCTTTGATCAAAAAAATGCAGAAGTCCCTTTAGTTCTCCCCACTCCAGGAACTCTTGTGGGTTTACCCCTCACCAATGTGCCAAGGTCTCAAGTGTTTTCTTCCCAGCATAGAGCTGCTTTAGAGTTGATTCCATGGGCTGCTAATATTGTAAGGGGAAGAGACAGGAGAAGTGAAGAGGAAGATGATAATGGGATCAACACATATCTAGACCATACAGCACACTTAGGTAATAACATGTGGTATCAACACATTAAAAAGGTGGGTGAGAGAACGGAGAGTTTCTATGTCCATGCACTCATACCTTATGCCAATGGAATCTCTAAGATATTCATAGCTACAGAAGTACCAGTGCAAAAAGCTCATTGCCTGATGCATCTCGCACTCTGCCAGACAAGAGGACCGTTCCAAGGCAGGACAGCATCCCTGATATGGGTAAATGGAAAGACATCTCAAAGAGAAGATAACTATGTGCAAGATTTGAAGACAGGAGGGAAGCCAGAAACAAAGGATCTAGTGATTAGATTTGAACAGCCTGGAATGAGTGGAGCAGGAATTCGGATGGAAGAAAAGAAGATGCTAGATTGTCAAGGAAAAAATAAATAATAAATACAGAGATGCTGGGAGAGAGGTCAATTGCAAATCAAAAGAACAGTACTGACTCCGGAAGGATGGGCAGAAGGCCTGATTGTGTGTAAAGCAGCAGCATTAACCGGGTATTATGAACCAGTAATAGATACTGCATAGAACGAATGCAAGAATCATTGGTCAAAAATTGTGAAGTTGTTGACATGGTCGACAATAAAGGAGGACCATTGCATATAGTACCTCTAGCAAGTGTATCTTTGTGTTTCAGAAATAATGGCACAAGGAAAGTTGGAGAAAATCACCAGTGTGGCCGAATTTTTGATGTACCAGGCATGAATGATGGGACAGTAGCTCTAATGGACCACTACTGGGCTTGTGGGTCCAGATCCTACATGAAGCTGCCCAAGGACTGGGGGGATGTGTTCTATAGTGATTATTCATGTTAAAGCATTAGTGATTCCTCAAAGCGACCTGAATATTGGAGAGTTTCCAAAAGCAGATTCCTATTTGAAGAGGAGAAGATCACTTGAATTCCTTAATCGAGCAAAAAGGGAGAATAGAAGCCTTTGATGCAATTCAATATGAGCAGAAGCTGTTCAATAAGACTGCCTCAATCTTCACGACTATTTTTATGCCAGGAATCCAGACAATGGTGAATGCAAACTGGTTACAGATCACTCACTGGGATCTCTTGTAGACGATCAACACCACCATAAAGGGATTCAATGCTATCAGGGAAGAACTGAGGGCAATAAGATTGATGACCCTCCAGAACATATATGTCCTTGATATGATCACAGCAATGGATGACAGAGTTTGTGCCAAAATCAGAGAATCATGTTGCACGTTCATACCTTCTCATGATGACAAGAATGGGACCTTTACACAGATTATAACGTTGCTAACAAAGCTGAACGACAAGATGGAAGATGAGACAGAAGATATTGCAGATGACAGCTGATTTGTGTCTATCTTCTCATGGGTTCCACAACGGATGGCGAATATCTTCAAACTCCTGGGAGCAATATTGGTGATGACAATGGTTGGATTCTGTGTGATCAGGATAATTATCACAAAGTGCAAGAAGACAGCAAAGAAAGCAGTAGGAATGAAGATCATGATCAACATCGAGCCACGGTTTGGACCAAAGGAGTTGACAGATGACGAGATCAGAAAATATATAGATGCCAGCATCTTAGCACCTGAGGGAACAAAGTTTCTGTATCCAAGGAATCACAGGAAGTATGTGAGACGATGGATCTACTGTAGCCGAACGGACAGTGCAGCCACATTACCTGGAGGGTTGATGAGCATGTAAAATCTGCAGGATCCCTGAAGGGAGTAGTGAAAATCTGGACTCCAAAGAAGCACTTCTTCAAGAAAGGATACCAAGACGTGGAGAATGGTGAAAGAGTGGTTGATGAATCAACCAGACGGGGGAGTGTAGAGCAGCAGGTGAATGCCTCTGCAGGAAGTCCCACCCCCATTCTGCCTATATGTTGGAAGCCAGAAATTGTGACATGCGCAACGCCAGTGATGGTGCCTATTCCACAAAGAGCCTTTGAGACAAGGTATCTGTTGAGAAGACCCTATGTGATGAACCCTCGCAGAGATGACAATCTCTTGGAGGAGGTTCCCGAAGGGCTATGAAGATGAGATGAAAAGAAGCTGGTGACGTCACAAGAAATGAGCGTGATGCACTGAGAAGAATGGTCGAAGGAGAATATGCATAGACTTTATGGAATTGGATGACGAAGTAAAGAATCGAGAAGATTTCATATGCAGACTGAAGATTGCACATGTGAAGAGCACTGGACAAAATGCAAGCCGTTTTATAACTGTACAGATAATGTAATGCCAGTAGATCAAGTCATCATAAAGGCTGGCTATATGTAGTGAATAGACTGCAGGCAGTGCCGCCATTATATACAATTCTGGACATCGGTGTCACATATTTAGTAAGCTCAGATCCATGAAGAAAGAAGGATCAGAGGACTGTGTCACAACAAGAAAATAGCTGCAGATTGAGGAAAGGCCTGGAATAGCTGTCTGTCCTGGTGTCAAAGGATGGAGCAGTCAAGAACTGGTTATCTATTCTTGAAGAACAGTGGACATGAGATGCTGAATCAGCCCCTTGTTAAGGTGCGAGGAAAGAACACCATGAGTGTCAAATGTATTAATTCAGGATAATTAAATGCTGCAAAACGGGCCCAAATACGATCTCCTGTCACGTGAGTCGAGGATGAAAACAGGAGTGGATGTGCAGACCAGAATTACGATAAGGATGTACCTGTACTCCCTTTTATTCTCAGGAGCAATGATACTTTGCAAGGCTAAGTTCAAAGACAATATGAATGTTCCAGAAGGGCACGAGCGTGCCAACCAATTGTAGAAGGCCATATATCGAAGAGCCTTATAGTTTGAGAGCCAATGGCGCACCGTGTATCTAGTAACTGATGAGGATGACTTGGATTAGGGGTGGGCATAAGTTGTCCACCTGACTGTACAGACCCAGTCACAACCTGATCCCCTAAAGAAAGTATACTTAGATGTTCCCCTAGAGGCTATCACAATCCTGTGTAGGTTTTCTTAGTTTGCCACGTAGTATGACGTCACTTGTGATGAATTTCTAGTCCTTAAGTGTGTTTTTTATGCAAAATGATTGCTGGCACGATTGAGCGTCCGTTGATGTCTGTTCTAACTCTCTGTTTCAGACAATTGAAAATAAAGCAGTCAGAGGAGACATTTTGCAAAACTTCCTGAGTCGGTCTTATTATTTGGTGTAAGAGTTATCTGCATCCCCATTCTTGTATGACGTGTTACCGATTTAAAAAGGCCCATTCGTGGGTTCAGTACGCATACGCACACATTTGTAGCAAAAAAATGTAGAATGGAAGCACACTTCATGGCTACTTAATATTTGGCTCAGACAGGAACAAACAAAGCACCTTTAAAGAAAATGTGGTTAAAATCACACACAAATGAAACAGGTCAAAGACTCTGCATTGCTATAAGTATCTTAATTTTGTCAGAATCTGAGCCCAGAATGTTTGCACCGTAACACGCTAGGTTATTGTAAGTAGATTGGTGTAGAGCCAGTAAACCAGCACAGAAAAGGGAAGCACCACAACACCTAAGCACTCAAGCAACGGCACAACACCACATATACAGGTGTAATTTATGAGGAGAAACTAGGTAGAGGCCTTGGTACTTCGCATGTATAAACACTCTAGCCCAAATCTGACACTAAATATGTTAGTATGCTCATATGCGCATACAGTATGATTATGCTTATGAGTCATTAGACAGACTCACAGATTAGGGAGCTCATGTTCCATATGGGTTCTAATGTGAATGGGAGGCATCAAACCTTGAGTAAAGATATAATGCTTACCTTTAACGTCATGCCTCAATTTCAGTAATTTTTATGGCATTGAGGAAGGGCGATATGTAACTTGCATTTCCACCTCCTTTCTTCCTCTCTGCTATACAAATGCTCTAGCATCTGCGACGCCATGGATTTTCATGCCAGCGCAAATGCTTGAGATCCGTATGGGGTCCAACAGCTTTATGCACCTGTCGGCGGACCCCTTAGAGATCCGTTGTAAACGCTGCCTGACATGCTCACATGTCGGAGAGGGTTTACTCTAGTGGCCAAATAAGGAAAATCTGGTGCTGGGAACATGGCTCTGCCTGAGTGCAAATGTACCAGGTCCCTGCTGTCAAATTACAAATATGAGCAAAATGAGCTCCTAGTTGCGCAAATGCATAAGGTTCACAAATGGTGATCATGTGAACACACTGGATGGAGCCGATAGAAGGTGGAATAGTGGTGCCTTGATAGTCACTCCCATGGTATGGCAATATACTGAACCTTGAGCATTCATAAAAACCCCAAAGGTATTCCAGCAAGGTCTCCTTAAAAAAAAAAAAAATCTGGGACAGTGTTATGTCCAGCTCCAACAACTGAATGACATGACCTGTGGCGCACCGTGCATTGGCGCATGCATGCGTGGTGACGTGAAGAAATCCTGAAACGAAGGTTGCTCGGTGCTGAAAGGAACCCTGACGTCATCATTTGCTTCTCGGACTTTGCAGTGATTGGAGCTATTGTTGGGGGTCGGTCAGCACCCCCATGCGTGCCCGTGAGCCCCTCACCCCACAGACCTCACTCGGGACACGTCTGTGTAGTTCGGGCTCCCCGGTCGCTCTATCGCGACCGGGAACGCCCCGTTTATTTAAGCCGCACGCGGCGACGTGCAACGTCACGCCGCCGCGTGCGCATACCCTTACGGGGCAACGCCACACTCCTCCTTTTTCGGGAGGAACAACAATAACACACACTTCTAACTATTGCACTGCACACAAAACAACAATTGAAAGCACAGAGCCCATGCCCCTTTAATATCAGCCACCCGGGTCCCCTCACTCCGGAACGCACTCAATCGGTCCTAGTATATAGTCACCGAGGTAGGCAGGTTTCCCTCGCCCAGCCCTCTGGGGGTACCTCCCGCCTACCTCCACCGCAGGACTTCCCATGGTTCCAGTCCCTCGATCTGGCGACACCGGGATCTCCCCCCGGGGTGTGCCTTCATCCGGGAGGTCCACCTCATCCGGGTCTGGCGGGAGCTCAGCTCGAGAGTCACCCAGCTTCTTAAAGAAACTCACATTCCGAGTGACGGCCGATTTCCCATCCGAGGCCGTCACCATTGACCCTTTCACGGCAACCACATCCAGTGGATCCAGTTCATACGGGAGCGAGAGCTTGCCATGAGGATGTCGATTCCGGATCAGTACCTCGTCACCCGGCTCCAGCCGCTGCGGACGGAGACCCCCCCAGAGATTTTCCTGGTGTGTCCGTGTCTGTCGCTCAGCGTCCACCCGTTGATCGTCTATCACGCCTGGCTCCTTTTCTTGTACCTCCGGCAGGAGGCCTCGGGGGCATCGTCGGAATAAGACTTCCGCTGGGGCAACCCCAGTCGAGGCGTGTGGGGTGGTGCGGTATACCCTCAGGAACTGGTATAGTGCCCGCTGGAGGGGCTGGCCCTGCCCTTGGGCTATCCGGAATGTTTTATTCAGTGTTCTCATCAGCCGCTCCGCGTCCCCGTTCGCACGGGGCCACAGCGGGGATACCTTCCTGTGTATCACCCCGCAGCTCTCCAGGAACTCCGAGAATCGTGCACTCTGGAATGGGGACCCATTGTCCGAGCATAGAGTCATTGGGAAACCATGGGTGGCAAAGATCTTCTCCACTGCTCCCACCACGTGCTCAAACGCCACTGACTCAACGAACTCTACTTCGGGGTACCGGGAGTATTCGTCCACTATGGCCAGGAAGTGGGTGCCCACTGCTGTGGATCCAAAATCCGCATATACGATCTCCCACGGCCGGGTCCCTCGTGACATCACCTCGATCTCCGGTTCACGCTGCACCGGGGAGGCCGCCTGGCACCACACGCAGGCCGCCACGAAGTCGTCCACCTTCCTCTCTAGCTCGGGGAACCACACCTTCAGCCTCAGTCTCGCCTTCGTCTTGGCGGCTCCTTGGTGTCCCTGGTGTACCAGATTGATGACCTCATTGACTTTGGAACCCGGCACCACCAGGCGAACACCCCGCAGCAGAAGGCCTGACTCCGAGAAGGACAGCTCGTCCTTCACTTTCCAGAGTTGCTCTAGGGTCACTTTGGCCTCTTGAGTGCGCCCCGCCACCAACTCCAGCACGGACTTCCAGGATCCCGACCGCATCGAGTTCCTCAATATCCGGAAGCACTCGTCATTGGCCGCGGCAGCCTCCAGTTCTGGTAGCGGCATCGCGTTGGGGGTGGCACCCTCTACCACCATCCTGATGTGGTCGTCGGCTTCTTCGGCGCAGGAGTCTTGCACTGGTCCTCCACTACCTCCCGGGTGTCGGGACAGGTAGTCAGCCGCATTGTTGGCACCCGGCCGGTAGATCAGGGTGACGCCATACTCCAAGAGGGCCAGCATCCACCTCTCTATTCTGGCCGGCGGCTTCGATGATGATCCAGCCATGATCGGGAGCAGCGGCTTATGGTCAGTCACCATCGTTACAGGTCTTCCCAGCACATACAGACGAAAATGCCTACAGCCCCACAGGACGGCCAGGGCTTCGCGTTCTATCTGGGAATACCTCTGTTCGGTTTCTGAGAGGGCTTTGCTGGCGTAGGCCACGGGTCTGATCCTTCCATCTTGGCCCACCTGAGTGAGCACAGCTCCCAGACCGAATGGGCTTGCGTCCACAACAATTTCCGACTCAAGGGCCGGGTCGAAGAAGGCCATGGTATCCTCTGCCGTCAGGGCGCCCTTAATGTCCTCAAACGCCGACTGCTCCAACGGACCCCACTGCCAAGCTGTTTCCTTCTTTGTCAGGGCCCTGAGTGGCTCCGATCTCGAGGCCAGGTTCTGGATGAAGCGCCCGCAGTATGTCACCATACCCAGGAAGCTTCGCACGTCCGATGCCGATTCAGGCAGTCGTGCCGTCTTGATGTCACGGACTTTCCTCAGGTCCGGCGACACACCGCCCTCCTTAAATATGAACCCAAAGAACTCAATGGTTGGGCGGAGGAATTCGCATTTGTCCTTGTGGAGGGTGAGCCCCAGCGACTGCAGCCTCTCGAGGGTCTTGGCAAGGCGTTTCAGATGGTCCAGCTCAGTCTTGGCGAAGACCAGAATATCGTCACTAATGTTGAGGACGCCCTCCAGATCTGCTAGGGCGCCTCGAATTATGTTCTGAAACACTTCGGCTGCTGACGATACTCCGAAGCTCAGCCGCTTGTATCCATAGAGTCCCCTGTGGGTGGTGAAGGTCGTGATGTAGCGGGACTCCGGGTGGAGGACAACTTGATGGTATCCGGCTCGTAGGTCCAATTTGGAGAAGAACCTTGCCCCCTGCACTTCTGCAATTATGTCATTGATGGTCGGGGTCAGGTGCCGTTCCCTCCTGATGGCCTTGTTGGGCAACCTCATGTCCACACAGATACGGACAGAATCTGGCTGTTTCGGTTTCCTCGAAACCACGATGGGGGACACCCAGGGTGTTGGGCCCTCCACCTTCTCGATTATGTCCAGATTCACCAGGTTGTCTAGTTCCTTGTCAACCTGGTCCCTCAGGTGGAAAGGGATCCTCCTGTGCTTCAGAGCCACCGGCTGCACCGACTCATCAATGTGGAGCCTCACCGGGTCACCATTCATTCTCCCAATACCCTTAAAGATGGCAGCATACTTGTCCAACAGGTCGTTTATGTCTTCTAAGTAGACTGAGTATGCGAAACTCACGATGCCAAGAGCCTCCGCCGCCGCACAACTCAGCAGGGTGTTGCTGCTCACTGGAGTCACGTAGAAGCGGGCCTTGATCATGGACCCATCGTGCTCCACCTTTGCAACGAATGCACCGTCCAGTGGTAAGGGCTCCCGCCCCCCAAATGCAAAGATGCGGGCCCTCGGCGTCGCCAGACTCGGTGGTGGTTTCAGCGCGGCATAGTGTCCTCTCGCCATTACGTTGACTGATGCCCCAGTGTCGACCAGCACCGGGACAGGCGAGCAGTTCACTTCCACGACGCATCTCGGCTGTCTCCTGCTCCTCCCTTTGAGGACTTCCATGCTGGAGACGAAGAAAATGTTCTCCTCGTCCTCCTCCTCAGCGTCCTCAGCCGGCGCATCCTCTTCCATTTGCTCTACTTGAGCCACATTGGGCGGGCGATTCTGGCGAGGAGTCCAAGGTCGGGGTTGTCCTCTCGGAGTCAGTACCGGTAGGGCCGCCCTACACACCCTCGAGAAGTGGTCGGGTATCCCACAGCGGCCACAGATCTTCCCTATTGCCATACATTCCGATGAGTGGGGGAGGTCATAGCCGCACTTTTGGCATGACTCCACAGGCTTTCCTGCTCTGTCTCTGGCAGCTCCACCGGGCCTTCGCACCCCTCTGCCGCCCCGCCAGACGGCGCACACCACTTCAGGCCGCGCGGCGCGGGATCCGGCTTCCATTTTGTTGGCACGGGCCTCGGCTACCTCATGACAACGCCCCAGCTCAAGAATGCGGGGTAGAGTGAGGCCGGGCTCTCTCAGGACCTGCCGCCTCAATTTGCCAGATGAACAAGCCTGGATTAACATGGTCCGCATCATGTCCTCCGCATCCCCCCATGCACACCCTTAGGAGAGGCGGCGCAGGCGACCATAGAAGGTGTCCAGAGTCTCATTGTCCTTTTGCCTGGCCGACAGCATGACGAATCTCTCGTAGTCCACGTTGGCAAGGGGAATGAAGTGTGCGAGGAGAGCGGCTTTGGCTTGGTCATAGGAGTTGTCCACCGGAGTCAGCGATTCAAATATCTCCTGGACAGAGGCTCCCGCCGAATATAACATAGTGGCTACCATACTGTCATTGTCCGTCACCTGGGCGGCCCTGAAGTACATGTCCAGGCGTCCGATCCATCTTCTCCACCGGAGGCCCAGGCTGGACGGGGGACCCGTGGTATCAAATTCTGGAATGGGCTGCAGGGCTGCTTGCGCCCTGGCCTGGGCCATGGCCAGAGGAGGTGGTTGAGCGCCCTGCAAGACCCCAGGTCCTGGCTGATTCGGGGGAGCGGTGGCACCTACCGCGGGTCTCGGCAGTCCAGATGCTGCAGGTGGTGGTGGCTGCGGGGGACTCTGCCGAAATAGATCTGCCAAGCCTTCGTCCTGTGAATCCTCCGAGGTCGTGGCAGCTGCACCCTCCAGGGCGCCAATGTCACTCATAGGACCAAGCGCACAGGCACCCTCGTTCCAGTCCTGAGGGCCGCAACTCAGTCCTCTCTCCACACTGCCACCACCCTCGTGATGATGAAGGGGTTAAAGAAAAATGCGACAGAGAGACACTGCCGCATACCACCTTGAAATGGATGTCCCAAAAATTAAGCTTGAAAAATTGGAGTGGGCTGAGAAGGCCCAGCCACCTCAGTCCTTCTCCCAGCTAACACACGACGTCAGAGACCCAAAATTGGTCAAAACATCAAAACCCAGGCATGGGCCTGCAGGTTAGGCTGCCCGCAGTCAGCATGTCCAAAAATTTGGCTCGGATCACCTTCCGACTCCAAACCGGAGCTCTTGGAAGTTCCGCAACCACGTGTGCAAAATGGCCGCCAGCCGCGTGTATGGTCCGCGGCCACGGGGTGAGACGAAACATCCGCGGATGTTCCGACGTATGGAGAAAAATTCCGGGATGGCTCTCACCGCCGGGCCCGGGCGTCCAGTACCACTCGTCGCCACTGTTGGGGGTCGGTCAGCACCCCCATGCGTGCCCGTGAGCCCCTCACCCCACAGACCTCACTCGGGACACGTCTGTGTAGTTCGGGCTCCCCGGTCGCTCTATCGCGACCGGGAACGCCCCGTTTATTTAAGCCGCACGCGGCGACGTGCAACGTCACGCCGCCGCGTGCGCATACCCTTACGGGGCAACGCCACAGCTATGCGGCTGTTCTGAGTATGGAGTGCCGGCTGATCCGTACACAAACTGCAGGGCCCAGCTTCTGTGTGCGGGAGCCATTAAAGCAATTACAAAATATATGAGCAACATGGCTCCATCAGATCAGTGCATTCCATGTCGAAGTGCTTGACATTAAAAACAGAATCAGCATTTCAGTCAGTAGGCACTATTTATCAATAAAAGTGCAGCAGCAGTTCCTCTAGCAGTGAAATCAAGCAGGACCGTTTTAGAGTTTCTCATTGCAGAGATGTACTAGGAAAAAAGTCTCACCCGAGGAAGGATGTTAGGTGATTAGCCGCCAGTGGGTGTTATTTCTTGACAGTGCTCCCATCAACAGCACGTAAAATATCTGTGCAAAATAAAACCCGTTGCCAGTGCTGTAAGGTAAGCTGGGACAGCTCATTTGTACAGGTTCCAGATGCTCTTCAAAGTTACATATAATCGGGAGAACACACCCCGGACATCCTCAGGTATACGAACTCAGGTTCCAACTAACACTCTAAGGAGACTTGCACACCATCACCCATCCAGCATTCAATGAGCTGACATTCACTCACAGCCTGTATATAATAAGGGGGAAACCCAAAAGCCACTATCCACAGATAGTGAATTCTCTACCTATTTCTGGGCACTCAGAGTATAATTCAATAGAAGGTAGATATCTACACAACAGCATATCAAAATCCCAGACAGATTTAATTCAAAACACTTCCAGTTTATTAGAAAACAAATAAAAGACAATTGATCACTAATACAACAAACAATAACATATAATGTAAAAACACCTTTGAAAATAAAGTACTTTTGACACTAAGAAGCTCTAGTGTATAGACAAAAGTTCAACACTGGTACACATATGACATCAGTGGACTTCAGAAACAGCTCTCACGAGAAACTATTAAACTGAAGTCAGATCTACAAAAGATCAAGATAACAATCTAGTATGCACAGTTACTAGGTCTAACACTCGACATGTTTCAGTTCTCAATTTTCATTAGGAACTTTCTTCAGGAGGATGTCAGTTTGGTCACTTGAACTTTACTTAAGATCAAAGAATGATCTTATCAACAAACGCACTCCAAAGCGCGTATAACATATGATCACTGTTGGTAAAAAATAATAAAGACAAATATTAGGATTAAGCCAACTTGTGTTTAGTTTCCTTGCAGCAAAACATCTGCAAGAGGCTGGGGCAAGAATACAATCATTACCTCGCCTCTGAGTGGTAGGGCTATATGTGTGAAAACTGGGCTCAGCAGGATTCCCTCAGTCTAGATCTTCGTCCTCAATTGGATGGGATGATCTGCAAAATACATATGAATTATATTAGACTCACAAAACCCCAAATGGGTTTCTATCTAGTGCCTTGCTCTCTTCTCGTTTACAATAGTGAAACTCCCAGTGCATATTTAATTTTTTCTTATTTAAAAGATTTTATCTCTTTTCTTAAAAAGACTCTTGTGGGGGGGAGAGAAAACCCCCTCTGCTTACCTCCTGTTCCTCTTGTGATGATTAAAATGGTGTAATGCAAAGCTTAGGTGGGTTTCTATGAAGCATGTAGTTGTCGGGCGACCCTGGCTCTAGCGCTCCGGCGTGTTCCCTGTTCAATAGAGAAATGAAAAGGCTGATAATGGCAGATAATATGCTTAATCAGGGTGTCTTCTACTGTATGTACCCTTGCCTCTGAGATTGGGCAACAGTGCTTACCTTATTCCAATTTATGAGAAGATAAACATGCTAATTCCTGGTTAGCATGGCCCCTAGATGGGTGGAAGCCGGCCTCCTCGATTCCAACCCGTAGATATCTAAGCCATTATCTAAAAATCAAAAGGTAAAGGGTGGCCCTTAGTCATCATGCAAAACCTGTACAGATCTATTTGGTCTAGAGGTCAGTCTATGCGTTTATGCTTTTAATAAAAATGTTCCAGAGGAGCTCTGCTCTCAATATTCATAGCTGAATTAATGGAAATTAGGCACTCTTACCTATTTTTCTACATGCCGTGCTGTCCTATGTCGACCTCTTCCGTGTCGTAACTGGCGAAATCCTGCGGCGAGTCAAAAAATGAACAAAAGAACTGGCAATGGCCGTGTCGGGCGGCGTTTAAATAGCCCTCTTGTAGATACTTTCAGCTCTCCAGAATAAAATGTGTTTTAACCGATACGCCCTGCGGTTACTTTGAAAACATCGCCGGAGATCTTCCGGCGGGCATCTTAAGTCGGGTTTACACAACAGCCTCTCATTTATAGCCCACCCGAGTACTATGGCCCTCGTTTGTTTTAATTCCTACACTATGGCGAGGAAGCCTTGGTATTGGAACTGGCTCACAATGTCACCCTCTAATGGTCATCCGGCGTACACACTGTCAACCACACAGATGGCGTTTGGCTGATACGTCTAAATAATTCTGAGTCTAAAACTGAAGGGTTTAATCAATCAGATCGAGGGCTATAAATCTACAGCCCCCTTAAATACTAGAGATCGTATTAACCCTTTTAGGGGGCCTTCTAGTCCCTGAAGTGGGGTTAGGGGCTCCTTTTTCCTCATTCTTGAGAGCTGACCCAGATATCCGTCTAGTGAGTTTTCTGTGTGGCTACTCCTATTCTCATAGTGCATTACTTAACCGTATGCCACTCAATGGTCTCATTTAATCCTCTTTGGTCACTCCTGGTTTTAAAGATAATCTCTTGCTCCTTCTGGAACAATTTCCTGTTCCTAGTGGCATCATTATCGCCATTCACAACCATTAAAATGGTCCATTTAAAATCCTCAAAGACATGGTTATGCCCTACAAAATGTTTCACTATAATCTTGTTTTTCAGACAACTTTTATGTTCTGTAATTCAAACCTTTATTTTGCAATTCGTCTTGCCTATATATTTGAGTCCACATGGACACGTGATCATATAGACCACGTGGTCTGTGTTGCAGTTTGAAAACGCCTTTTGTGTCCAGGCTTGTGTCCAAGTCAGTCTCTTTACTTTTGACTGTCAATTTACATACTGCACAATGTCCACAGGGGTAATTTCAATCCGGCACTCCAAATAAGTCAATGCCTAGTATGGGATGCCCAATGGAAACCCTTATTTATATATTTTTATGTCACAGTCTGTTTAATTCTGGATGATGTACCCTTATATAACGCCCCTCTCTTTGAATCTCCCCGACCTCACTGAGCCAAGAAAAAAGGTTTGTTTTGCAAATTAAAAGATTTATTTGAAGAATTGAACAATATATAGATTACACTTTTATGAATATAAAAGTGTAATCTATATATTGTTCTGAATAATATCTGAATATATCTGAATATCACACTTATGAATATGAACAATAATCAGCAATGGGTAATATTACAATATCAACAATCTCTTTAATCAGTTAGGAGTAGAAATAGGAAGAATAATGTAGCAGAGAATACTTTGTATGGTTCAAGGAAATGCAATAATAGGAAAGAATGCAACACAGAAATAAAACTTGATATGAATTCAATCAAAAGACAATATGATCACTCTTTCCCGCTGTTATTACTCACTCCCCCCAGTATGCAATATGAAGAGGTGGAAGAGGGCACACAGGTTTCAGGAATAATTGATATGAAAGAATGCAGTTCAATCCCAATTCCCCCAACAAGCTTAGAGAGAACAGGAATGCTTTAAAAACAGGTCAAAATGCTTTTGAATGTGATTGCAATGAATGGGAAAATGCTAATATTGATTTTAATTCACTAAATGGATCCAGAACTAGTGAGAGTTGCTTTGGATTGGTTCAGGTCAACACTAGCAATGATTGTAGAATGATGAGCAGATGGAAAACGAAATTCAGAAGTTGAAAGCAAGAAATAGCTATTTTACATGGAATGAAATGTAACCAAATTGCAAATTCGCGGCAACTTTTCCATGTGCGGTAAACGTGATTACAGCCAAACTATCAGATCAGGAATTGGAGCTTGTTAGAAAGCTGAGGATGTTAGCTTCAAAATGACATTTAAATTTCGTCTCTAGGACGTACGGTTCATAAGTTACAGAGGTTTTTGTGAAGGTCGATTTTTCAGAAACAGAGTCAAGATTTCAAAATGAAAGGTGCGCTGTTGAAGATTTAAAACAAAGATTTCTGAACACTAGCCTATGTAGCCACAAACTACATGACAGCCCAGCCACCTATCCAGAGGCGCCTCCGGATGGTTTCTGTCTGAACGAGACGATTGCCTTTCTCCAGAAAATATATATTAGCGCCAAGATGATTATCACTACAATTATCAAGGATTATGAGAGAAGAATGTAGAATAGACAAAAGAGATTAAATAATGCATTTATGGATAGGTTGGAATGGTTGGATTGGGTTACTTAAGACTAAGAGATTTGTTATGCACAGTTCTACACTAAATACTTACAACTATGGCTTTGGAATGGAATGGGCCCGTCAAAGATCTGGTCAAGGGTTTGGCTAGGATTCTCTCACCACCGGACAGGTCTCAGGCACTGGGTTCTGCTCTCAGCAAGGCCCTCTGGTCGGCGCGGCCTCTTGTACTGGATCTGACAGGTTCTGGGTTACAGCTCTGCTCTGCGGGTCTAGATTTTGGTTGTAGCACTGGGTTCTTAGCTAGAAAAGCAAAACAGCACAGCCAGGCTGTTGGATTTTGTGGGGTGCCCCTTGGAAGTTTAGGGGTTAGAATCAGGTTACAAAAGATTCTGAGGCCTGCTGAAAAAGGGTTCAGCTTCTTGGGTTAGGCCTCTCTGCTTCAAAGTTCTAGAGTTTGGTTCTAGAGTCTGGTCTGTGGATCTATGTCTGGAGCCTGGATCTTCCTGCAGGGTGCTTCGCCAAGAAATCAGTTGAGGAGTGTAAAAAGTGTGTCTTTCTGGGTCCTCAGCAGTCCCTATCTATCCATTTCCAAAGTGGGTGGGGAGGCTGATTAGCTATTCCCAACCCTCTAAGGATCTGATAGGTCAGAGAATTCCCTGTCCCCTGATTTGAGAAAGGAATTCTGTGTCATCAGGTGTCAGAGTGATGCTGGGTTTATGGCCCAAAGGAAATCCCTCCCCTTTTCTTTTTCTTAGGAAATCTATTTTCCCCAAAAAACATATTTCCAAGATACACAAGTTGTTCATAATACATAATTACATGACAGATTGCCTAAGGTACATTTCTGTTCAACTCCCATCTTCCTGCGAGCTATAGTTCATAAATGACAACTTTTTCGTGCTTTTGCTGGGTTTCTCAATGTTAGTTCTGCACCAATTTTTATACATGCATGCACGTCCACTCTAGGCACATTCCTGTAATTTTTCATGTTCCTAACATAAACACCATGGCTACAATATGAATAATTTCTGGGGTTCAGTCTCAGAACAGATTCCAACTTAGTCTTAAGCTGTGAGCAAATTTTTCATTTTAACAATCTCTTAAGTTTCATATTTTTGTCAGTTCAGTACACGTTGCTATAAGACTTTTTCTAAACATACATTTAATCCAATGTCAAATCAACAATTTCAGTCTGGCCTGCCTCCAGAGCTGGGCTGAGTCAGAGGGTCACATGGCCTGCCTTCCTGCCAGAGCAGTTTGTTGTCAGTTACACCCGAATTAGCATTCCTATTCAGCCCAAGGAATCCATTGTTTCTTTCTCCAGGCAGCACAGGAAATCTCCTCCCCTCGTGATTAACATGCCATGCGATATCCTCCTTTTGGGTGGGAATGAACAAGGTGTGAGTTTCCCAGGGGAAGAAGGCCTCTTGGAAATTTTAACTGAATCAGGTTACCTTCTGGTCAATTGTAACATAGTTCCTTGTGAAAAAAAATACATTTATAAATTTAAAATAAGCAAACCCATCTTTACTTCCAGTCCTTTTTCAACATGAAAATTAATGTGCGGCACTCTTATATGGTATTTTGATGGAAATCTCTTCTTTGGCATAGTTTGAGTTCAATGTTCACTTTACACATAATAGGTTTTAAATCGCCGGCTTCTGACAGAGGTGAGTAACGGTACTGCACCCATTTTTGACAGATTTCTTTCAGCAAGCAATCTTCAATGTGGATTTTCCTCTGATAAGTGTACTCCAGTGGACATTGTATTTATGTGGATTCTTGCAGTAGAATAATGTGGAACACCCAACAAGGAGGTTGGATCATTTAGGTGGTTTGTGAGCCATGCTTCTTGCACATTTTTGACAATCAAGAAAACGGATTTACAAACAGTTCTGTGTTTCTTTTTGGCAATCAGCATTGCTTTTTCAAGTGATTTCAGGCTACTTTGTGGGTAGCCCAATGGTGGGTTTTGGCAGTGATCTCCTGTGCTCACTAAGATAGGCAAAAGTGGATGGCAGCCTATTTTTCAGATTTTTACTGCGCAATTTTGGGTGATTTTTAGCAAGCAGCATGCTTTCTGGTGGCCATTTCTGATGCTTCTGCTGCCAGCAATGTACAGTAATGTTGCAGGGCCTAGACTAGTGGGTTGAGACATCCCACAAGACCCCATTCTTAGTGCTTCTCTTTTTTAATTTACTGTGACTGACACAATAGCCGATCGATGCAGATTTCTTATAGGCAAAGAGTGGAGTGTCTGGTTTGGCTTTGGTGGTTCTAAAGATTTTCCAATGTTTAGATATAATGTTCCGAATCACCAAGCTGTGATTTGTAAAAGTGTTAATACACACTATTCTCTCATCTCGTGATTTCTTAGGTTTATCTTCCAAGAGTGCTGACCTATTATTATTGAAGGCCTGTTTAGCTGCTTTTTAAATCAATTTTCTCGGATACCCTCTACCTTTGAGTTTTTTCTTAAGATGTTGTGCTTCTTTCCCATAGGATTGATTACTTGTGCTGTTCCGTTTCAGCCTTAAGAATTGGCCGTGGGGTAAATTATCTTTAAGATGTTTAATTTGATGTGAGCTGTAGTGCAGCAACACATTCTTATCGGTATTTTTGTGAAAGGGCTTCAAGAGAATTTTGCCTTCTTCATGATACAGAGTGAGGTCTAGGGAGTTGATGGAGTCTTGCTCAATAGTCATGGCAAATTGGAGATGTCTATTGAGACCATTTAACCATGTGAGAAACTCTTTAGCTTCTTCGTGTGAGCCTTTCCAGATGACCAACACATTGTCGATGTAACAGGACCAAGCCCTGATTTGTTGGTCAAATGAGTTGTTCACGTAGATAAATTGTTTTTCGAAAAACTATACATATAAGTCTGCGAGACTAGGAGCAATCATGGCCCCCATCGCCGTCCCCTCCACTTGTTGGTAGAAACTACCTAGGAATTCAAAGAAATTCCTTGTGAGTGCTAAATGAATGCACCACATAAGAAATGAGGTGGGGACTGGATCTTTATCTCTACGTGTCAAAATAATTTCTTCCACTTTTTTCTTAGGGTGTCTTGTTGGGGGATGTTTGTGTAAAGAGACACAATGTCGAGTCCCAAAAGATAGTAAGTTTCTCTGTTATATTGCATGTTCTCGGATTTATTAATGACATCCTTGGTGTCTTTTAAATATGATCTCATTGTTTTTACATAACCCTTTAGGTAGTGGTCGGCGAAGATAGAGAGCGGTTCAAGTATGGAGTTAATGCCTGCGACAATCGGACATCCAGGTGGCTTTGTAAGAGTTTTATGGATTTTAGGCAGGCAATAGAAACTAGGGACCGGTGCATCTTTGTTGATAAGGAACTCACTTTCTCGCTGTCTAATCCAACCCCGTTCTTTAGCCTTGGTCACTTTGTGTTCAATAAGTTGCAGGAGCTCTAGAGTCGAATCATGTGTCAATTTCCTATAGTAAGTCTCATTCTGCAGGTTGTCGCAGACATTAACTCCTTACTGAACTGACAGGAACTGAAGATGGTGTTCAAAATTAGTGTAACTACTGGTTACAGATACACTACATAGAAGTGCCACAGAGAATGTCATTGGCGCTTGAGGTGTCGCCCTAATTCTGGGAGGGGGACATGGCGAAAGTACCCAGCCATTTATGGATCACAATTCCTTATGAAGTGGATTTATAAAGAGCATAGGAGGAGTGAAGATGAAACTGAAACCAGGAGTGATTTTGCCAAGAGTGAAACAGTACCCCCTAACCAAGGAGGCAGACGAGGGCATCCATGAGACAATTACAGCTCTGATTGAGAGAGGCATTCTGGTACCATCGGAATCCCCATATAACACAGCGGTGTACCCCATGCACAAGGAAAATGGGGGATTATGGTGTTTTATTCAGGATTTAAGACCTTTTAAGCATATTGTAGAAGCATAGTCTACTCTAGCTGCAAACCCAGTGACAATTTAATTTTGTGCAGCATTCCAGCAGAAGGTGCCTGTTTCACAGTCATAGATTTGAGGAATGCATTCTTCTCAGTGTTATGTTATGTTATTACATTTCTATAGTGCCAAAGCCCTTAGGCATCCAGGCGCTGCCACAGAAGAGTGGAGCAGAGAGACAAGCTGGAACACAAAATGTACTCAAACAGTCTGGTCTTCAGCAATTTTCTGAAGACCAAGTGGTCCTCCTCCTTTTGGAGAGTCTGCGGCAGCTCATTCCATGTCCTTGCTGCAAGGGCTGGGAATGCACAACCATTTCCTCGAACCCTTTTATACGATCTACTTTAAGACAGCAGGTCTGTGCAGATCGAAAATTTCTTTTAGGGTGATAAATACCCACCTTTTCTTTAAGTTAAGGTATTGGGGGGCAAATCTAAAGATGCATTTGTGACATACTGTCAACAAATCCTTGCAGCGATTGTTAGCCAATGCAGCTCTCTCCAGGCTATGGATGTGGATTCATTCTGACCCATTTCATAAACCACACAAACTGAAGCGTTTTCCACCTTCTGCAGTTTCTGAATATTTTCTTTACTGGCACCACTCAATAGGGCATTGCAATAATCCAAACATATCACTGCCCTTACTAGTTTAGCCCGATTGTCTTTTGAAATGAAGGGAGATACCTGCCTTAGTACTTTTAGATTGTAGTTGGTACTTTTTACAATGGCTTCCACATGGGTGCCTGCATCCAAGCTGGCCTCCATGTAGGTACCAAGGGTTTTTACTTTAGGCGCCACCATTATCTGGCTGCCCGTAACCTCAAAGTTATCAAACACTTGGTCCAAACTATCCCTAGCATGTTGCGTTCCATGTATCATCAACTCTGTCTTTGTTGCGTTTAGACATAGCCCGTTATTTGACATCCAATCTTTAATAACCTGGTAGGCCTGGTTTAGCTTTTCTTGGTCTGGTGCATGGTTTCCGCTAATCTCTACCAGCAGCTGAAAGTCGTCTGCGTAATTCGTAAAAAAGAGACGACGTTCTTCCAACTTCATACACAGTGGGACAATATAAATATTAAAAAGCAATGGGGACAGACATGCCCCCTGAGGGACTCCACAGGTGATGGTTTCTGATTCTGAAGATTAATCTCCCAATAAACCCTTGATTTGCGTCCTTCCAGGAAGGATTTAAACCATTTAACCGCCTTCTCAGAGAGGCCACCTACAGAGATCAATCTTTTCAACAAGATTCCATGACTGAACAGATCGAACGCTGCCGATAAATCAAGTAAAACCAGCAGGCCCGATCTGCTCTTTTCCAACATGGACAACATGTGAGTCTGGAGATCTAATAAAGCACTTCAGTGCCATGAAAGCATCGGAAGCCTGACTGCTTCTTATGTAAAATGCCAGCCATCGCTATGTAGGACTGAAGCTGTATGGTTGTGACTTTATCAACTAATTTTAATAAAAACAGTGTGTTTGTAATCGAACGTAGGTTTGATGCATCTTTCGAATCTAAACCTTCTTTTTCTTAAAGTGGAGTCACTGCCACATCCTTAATAATATGTGGTATAATACCGGTTTTAAAATTGGCATTTACAAATCTACATAAAAACGGAGCCAAGATTTAATTGTGCTCTAAAATTAGCTTAGAGGGAAGGATGTCTCCTGGACAGTTTGTGGGGTGCATTATTTTTAAAGTGTTATGAATTTCTGCAATGGTCATCATGGAAAACCCAAATCCCTCAATAGATGGTATCTGGCTTTGATCTCCTGAATTGTTTATCACACTGTCATCCGTTAGATTTTCTTGATTTAAATTACAGTTAGCATCAGTAAGGATAGCTTTCTGTCTATCCAGATCTCCCTTGATCTTTTTTTGTGCACACTGGAGTTTGTCGGAGAAGGCTTTTTGGACCCGGATACAGTCCTCCTTCGTGGGTTTGATAGTATGATTGAGAGCTTTAGGCTTTTCCTTGTTGTTTGATTGCCTGCCAAATTTATACAATCATTAAAGTGGCTACTTTTTGCTTCAATGATTTTATCTTTATACTCTTTTTCCCTGAGTTTCCATGTTTTTTTTGTTTTCAGGACTTCTATCTTTCAGCCAGGCCTGCTCAGCCTGCCTCTTGTTAGCTTTCAAATGTGCTAAAGCTGGAGAGAACCATTTCCGGTTATTAGGAGCATCTCTGATATTTCGGGTTTTCAGATGGGCAAGTCTGTCTACCATAGTTGTTAGATCTTTATTATAATGTATAAGAGTATCTGAGTCATCTGAATCATCGATTTTATTCATCAGTCCATTCATGCAATCAGTCAGATCAGTTGCTGTAATGGTCTGGTAATTTCTACTTTAGATCTTAAGCAAAGGTTCATGTTGTAATTTGAGAGGCATAGGGAGTTGTAGCTGACAGGAAATAGAGAAATTATCAGACCATACGCATGGTGTTGTTACAATTTCCATCAGTACAATATACAATATACTTCCCACCCAGTCAAGAGTATTCCCTTTTATGTGGGTTCGTCCAGAGTTATAAATGAGGATATTATCATTTTTCAGAGGTTTCTCAAGCTCCAGGGCTTTCTTATTTTTAGGGTGTCCCTTCCAAAGATTCAAGTCTCCCACTAATACAACAGCCGAATTGGCTGATTGTAATGGGGATAGCACATTAATAAGGTTCACATAAAAAATGTAGAGGTTCTCCCGGCTGCCTGTAAATCAATACAAAGTTAATGCTGAAGTTAAAATTAGGTATGGGTTTAACGTGTAACATGTCACAGCCCTCACAGTCTATTTTAACTTCATATATACCAAGTTTTTTCTTACAGTGCCACTACACCCAGACTCACAAGACTTGACCAGCTTTATTTACAGAAACCAGAAGTGGAAACGTACTTGTTTGCCACAAGGGTACTGTGAGTCACCATCTATTTTTAACAGAGTGATACAGATGGATCTAAGTAACATACAGACAGAAAGTGAAGTTTTACAGTATGTAGATGACATTCCGATTTGCATTGAGACAGACGATGAGTGAAGGAGGGACTCGTGCACATGCTGACAGTGCTAGCTGACAAGGGGTACAAAGTGGACAAGGCCCAATTACAATATTGCCAGAAGGAGGTGCTGTACATTGGACCGGTGACATCCAAGGACGGCCAACAGATTGCCGCATGGAGGGCAGAGACAATACGCAAGACACCCCAGCTCACGACAGTAAGGGAGATGGAACAGTTCTTGGGGTTGTGCAATTACTGCAGAGGATGGGTCTTTGACTACAGCACATACACGAGGCCACTACTAAGCGCCCTGAAGGAAGCACAGAGGGGAACAAAGACACTGACATGGACCACAGAGATAACTGAGGCTTTTGAGGAACTGAAGGAAGACATAAGCAATGCTCCAGTGTTAGGGACCCCATACTATAAAAAGGAATTCTTCTTATTCTCGCACACTGACAGTGTTTTGGTGAAGGTGGTACTGACACAGAAGACAAGCATGGGCCATATGACAATTGCTTACTACAGTGGACAACTTGATGCAGTGATGAGAGGACATTACCTGTGCGAACAATCTTTGGCAGCTGCAGCTGCAGCCTTCGCAGTGGAGAAATCATCAGCAGTAACAATGGGGTAGACCACCACTTTATACTTGGAGAACACCCTCTTCACAAGACTGCTTAAGCCAACAAGCACATTGACACACAGTGGGCAGAGGGGTATGAGGTGATACTATCGAATGTAGGACTGAAGATAGTAAACTGTAAGACTGTAAATCCAGCGACATTTATGGCATACGTTCTCCAGGTAGGGGCTTATGCACACTGCTGCACATAGAACATAGAGATGTTCAGTGAGACACGCAAAGTAGAGGAGGATGCACTTGAGTGGGGAGACATGTTGCACATTGACTGTTCATCAACAATTGATCAAACTGATGGGATCAGACGTACTGGGACTGCAGTGGTAAAGCTAAAGGAGGACAGGACAAGTGAGGTGGTTACAAGTGCGCAGCTACCATCCCATTATTCAGCACAAGAAGCAGAACTTGTGGCTCTCATATTAGCACTAGGAAACAGTGTAGAGAAAGAGGTGACAATTTATTCTGACTCCGCCTACGTGCCATCAACAGTCCACTCAGGACTGGTGTGATGGCTCAGGAGAGGGTTCAGGAGAGGACATGGGACCCCAGTGCAGCATGCACTATTATTGGGCAGATTGGTTGAGGTGATTGCATATCCAAAAAAGGTAGCACTAAGTGCCAGGCCCACACCAAAGGGGAAGACCCTATTTCAAGAGGGAATGAAGCAGCAGATTATGAGGCAAAATGTGCAGCATATTTCGGGCAATTGTGGGAACTAAAGAGAGTCAAAAGGCCCAGGGAGGAGTGAGTAACATGGTGATGAAGGAAGGTTACAATGTACTACCAGAGACACAGATCATGGAGCTGCAGGAAGCTGCACCCCTGGAGGAGAAGGAGCTATGGGTAAGGAGAGGGTGCTCCATGTCTCTGACAGAAGCCTTATGGCGACAGAACAATACAGGGAAAGTAGTCATGCCATTAGCATTATTGAAGACAGAGTTAGCATAATTGCACTATCCAACACACACACATACAGGGAAGGAGGTCATTGCTACACGCATTGGAGACACGTGTTTTTGTCATAATTTGAATGAACACGTGGCTGATTTTGTCAGTAACTGCTGGACGTGCCAGAAGTTCACAGCAGGGCATACTTTGAGAGTTGTAAGAGGAGCCATACCGAAACCTGATAGCCCATTTCTGCACCTCCAGGTGCACTATGTGGACATGATTCAAGTTTGCCAAAGATACCGCTACATGATAGTGGTTGTTTGCCCATTTTATAGGTGGATCGAGGCCGGTCCCTGTTTACACGCTGATGCCCTTAGAGCTGCAAGTTTCTGATTAGGGAGATTATCCCGAGATGGTTCGTGTGTGAGGTCCTGTGGTCTGACAATGGCCCTCACTTCGCCAATTAACTGTTCCAACACATCACAACCCTGCTAGGCATTAAGCATAAATTCGCCTGTGTGTACCACCCACAAGGAAATGGAGTATGTGAACGTCTGAATGGACTCCTAAAGGAGTGCATAGCCAAGAATCATCAAAGCACCAAGACACATTGGTTGTATTGTTTACCCCTAACCCTGTTTGAATTGTGGACTAAGCCAGGGTTAGACCACCATTTAACGCCCCATGAGGTGGTGACAGGATGGCGCATGCATCTCCCCTGGCTCCTCCCACTATGGCAGTGGCATACCATGCTGTTAAGTTAGTAGGCAAGTCCGTCTTGAATCACCTACAAGACATCAAGCCCTACAAAGCAGTGGCCTCACCTGGCAACAGAGTCTCTGTGAAAGAAAAAAGCAATGGCTGTGGACTCTCAAAGTGGGGAAAAACCACAGAACAGGTTATCATGCCATGTTCTTTCTCGAGAAGGGCGCCTGCAACCTTTTTTGAAAAAGTCAGTGAACAAGGTGCAGGAAGAAAATGACAAGTGCCTGAAGGAGTGGGAGGCAAGTGCAAAGTTACTGGCATGGGTGGAGAATTAAGCTGTACCGATGCCAATAACCCCCCTGAAGAAACCAGCATTGTACTATCAGAATAATGGTGATGTTGAAGTTGGCGAAAACGTTGGATGCAAAACAATTGAACAACTTGCAGCAAGAGAGCGGGAACAGCAGTGCTGATGGATCACTACTGGGCATGTGGATCGAAGGCATATGAGAAGCTGCCACCCGAATGGGGAGGAGTTTGCTCATTGGTACACATCAACATGCCTTCATTGGTCGTACCCAAAAAAGATGTAAGCTCGATGAGTTCCCGAGAATGAACAACAATAAGAGGAGAAAGAGTTTGGTTGGGGTGACACAAACAGCCCAGGCGGAGAAGGTGGAGAAACAGGAAGGATTGAGCAGGGTGAAAAGAGGGGGGAATTACTTCTCGGAGGCATCAGAAACGGCACTAGATGAGATCCCAGCAGAGCACAGGCTGTTCAGCAGGACACAAATGTTCTTTGCATCAATAATACTAGGTCTACAGATGTACAACAACACCAATTGGTTACAGATCACTCGTTGCGAGCTGATGGTAACGATTAACTATACAGTGAATGGGTTGAACGCCATAAAAGAAGAGCTCAGAGCAATAAAGTTGGTGGCGCTGCAGAATAGATATGTTCTGGGTCTCCTCATGGCTATGGAAGGAGGAGTTTGCGCAAAGATAGGGAGTTCCTGTTGTATATTTATAGCAGCTAACGTTGAAGATAACAGAACTCTCTCATTTGCAGTAGCACAGCGGGCACAGATGCATGTGAAAATTGAAGATGAAGCACGAGGAACTGGGAAGGACAAGAGCTGGCTAGTGTATATATGGTCCTGGATGCCATCATGGCTGTCAGGCGGACTGATGTTGATAGCAGGAGCCCTTGTGCTGGGAGCAGCATCAATGTGTGGGATCGAGATCTGCATGGCAAAATGCAAGAAAACAACAGAAGTGGCCATCGGAATGCAGATCCCGATGGATGTGAACATAGGAGGGACGAAGAACGAGATTGTTGCAGAACGAGACAAGCTCAGAGCGAAGATTGCACAGTGTGAACTATTTACAGCAAGATCCCTGAAGCTGGATAATCCACATGACCCAAAGTTCTATGAAGGGAAGTGGGTTTGGTGCAACCCTGAAGAAGTGTGCTGTTACATGCACTGGTCATTCGATGACTACACAAACTAGTATGAACACCTTGAAGGAATAATGAAGATATGGCAGCCCAAAGCAAAAGGACTGTCATATAAGGATTTGGTTGACAAGTTCACCAGAGCGGGGACTAAAGAGGGATGTAGAAGTTTACCCCCAAATCACCCTCCTCTAAAATACATGACATGGAAGAAGGCCTGGAGATACCGTGATCGCCCATACTATTTTGGACCAATTCCCAGTGCTCCAATGATTGATAAGTATGTCAAGATTTACCCCCTCAGCCACCCCTACAGGCCAGGTGTGGTACAAATCTACACTAGAGTGGATGAGGAACCCCAGGCTACAACTAAAGACACCTCAATTTACAGTATCACTTAAAGCGCCAAGAAGCCAAGTTGCTGACGTCGTTAGAGACATCACAATTTAGCAGCAATAGACATGAAGCACACGTGCCATTTGCACTTCGGGACACAACACGCTCTCGAATACACAAAGAAAACAAGCGTATACTTCTATAATTAGAGGACAGATACATATACATACTGTCAATGCTTTTATTATTTTGCCATTAGTTAGATGCAGCAACACAGAAACCACAAGAAGCAAGAGAGCCTGATCAAAGCATGCAGATGTTTATGCACAAATAACTTTATGGGACTGCAGGAGCACCTATGGGACATGACAGCGCCAAGTGTGACTAACCTATGGAGAATATAGAATAGCATGAACACTGTAGGAACCGCATAATGGTTTAGTAGGGCTCTCAGCGAGGATCAAGCAGAGGTGAATTCACACCGGACAAGAGTAAACATGTGAGACAGGACCCGCTGTCAAGGCCACCAGATACGCGTGACATTCCATTCCCTGAACGACAGTAGCACCAGCTGCAGTAAATGCAACTAATTCTTCATAATTCCGAGCTGTACAGCTCCATATCATGGTCTCGGAACACGTGACCCAGCTGATGCAGACAATCGACAGCAACCAGCGCTGAGAAAGGGAGCCGATCTCACGCTACCAGACTGAAGCTTGCAACAAAGATGATACAATGTGAGACAAGTGTTGCATTGAGCAAACAAGCACTCTCATAAGCTAAGGTGGTACACACCAGTTACAATGCAGACACATAATCATTCTTATTACCTTGAAAAGATACCCCAAGAGCTGAGAACCTTTGTGGATCCCAGGCTAGGTGGATGTCAGCTCTAGCCAATCACAATTTAGTATCCTAGGGGTGGGTAGCAATGGGCAAGAACCAATGGTAAGACCCTTACACTGCAACATTGTAATAGACAGTGACTTGGGAATGGACCAGGCCAGCACCTGACATGGGAGAGCCAGCAGAAAAACACAAATAGTGACCATATAGGTTATTAGGCTCTTGACAGCCAATCCCAGATGTCAATGGAGAAGGGACCAGGTTGTGACGTCACTCTGACATAATACTAGGCCAAAGCTGGCCTGCGAGCCAGGAGAAGATGAGACATCCAGGAATTTCTTCTGTCCCTGTACTGATCCCTATTGGTTTTTGCTGTAATAAACCGCAGTTTGAACTTGTCATTTGACTGAGTCCTCAGTTTGTTCTTTGGAAGGTGTTGATCCTTCCAAGAGTCCGCAAACTCCTAGTGGTCCTCTGGCATACCTGGGAGTTTGTCCCAACACTTTGAAGACGGGTTTGTCCAATCATGTGTCGGGGGTGGATTGTAATAAAGTATCCAGGAGTGCTCTAACCGTTGCAAGCATGTATAAAAGATGTGGTGTGTTGCGACTTGGGTTAGTTTGGTGCTGCAATACCATCTAACTGCTCCCCAGATAAATGTACAATAAACTTGCTTTATGTACAATTGTGTACTCACTTCTTAAGTGGTGGACCTGTTTGGGTTAAGGTGATTGAAGGCCCATCCGCACACATAATATTCATGGCCATTGATTCCATAAAACTCTGGCTATTTGCACTTGTTCCCACCAACTAGACTGTCCCACTACCAGGTACAGCACCAGCCTTGGAAAGATTGAGCCCCAGAAAGATTTTTAAAAAATGGACACGGAAGACGACTTCTCCAACCTGCTAACAATTTCATCCCTCTGAATACACCTCTCAAACTCTAACCAAACACAACCACAAGCCTTTAAACGCAGCAATCCGCACAAACTTCACATCACTGCATCAACAAAACAAACCACACATAGGCTTGCACAACAGCACATGACGACTACCGACTGTAAAACACCCAAAGCCCAGCCAACGGACCCACCGGGCTGAGGCTGCCAACATCACATCACTGCTCTCTTGCACTTTTCCAGCTTATTCCCACTAACCTACCCCCACTCCCTTTTTCAGAGCCGCCAGAGCGCCAGGGGACCACTCCGGTGGTGATAGTGCGCAGTACAAATATCCTTTAACATTAACATTAACATATATGCACCCAGATTCTGGAACAAACTTCTCATGACTCTTAGACAACTACACTACCTCCAGAAATGAGGAAGAGAATTCAAAATCTACCTTGCTACACCTTATCTGCCTCCACCAAACAGACACCACCCCTCAACTTGCCCATTATTTTTGTTTGTCCCACTACATCGAACTCTTCACTGCCCTGATATGAGTGGTCTACAATTTACAAGCTTCCCTCAAATTAAAAGAACATTCTTCAATGCTCTTTATAACAGTGCAAAACCTGGCGCTTATGTCCATTGTGACAGTGTCAGTGCCCCCTCCTGGCCTGAGATATGCGGCCTACCAGGGCATGTGCCATAGCCAAAGCTACTATCCCAGAGGCGGGAGAGGGAGCTGACGGGGCCCCAGTCCCTGCCCTGCCCCAGCTGGGCCTTGTAGGCTCATGTGGGTACCATTTTCAATCACCAGTTACACTACTGCCCCTCTTGGTCATGATCAACTTTATAGATACTTGCAACCTAAAATAAAACTTGTGGTCTCTGCTTCATGTGGCAGTTGAGATGTAGCAGCAGGTACTGCTGCAGGTTAACATCTTTGGAGCAATCAAAGGAACCCAAATGTCTTAACCGAAAAATGACAACTTGCAAACATTAACCAAGATGTGGGTTTCTCAATGTAACACCTGTGCACAGCCTACATACTGAATCTGTGACCTATGGAGAAACTAGACCATACAACAATATACATAAACCACAAAATCTGCTAATTTTGTGGGGTGGTCACCCTTGGGATGTATACATTTTATGTATGTAATTCTCAAAGAATGTCTGTGAATTGGCGATATTTTTTATTTTTTTATTTATTCACATTTATAAAGCGCACAACCGGCCCCTAACCATTGTGGCGCTGTTGCAGTAGGCTTACTTAGTTGTGAGAGTAATACAGAAAAATGACAGTGAAGACAATAATAAACAATCATGGAAACAAACACACAGTAGAATTACAAGATAAAGGAATGGGTTGGCAGTATGTTCCTTGGTTACAGTGGAAGAATGTTGCGGTGTAAATAAGCTATTGACAGTTACAGATTAAACAGTTTCGTTTTAAGAGCTTTACGGAAGACTGTGTATGATGCTTAATTTCTGAGTGCTGTGGGCAAGGCATTCCAGTATTTGGGCGCAAGATGTTGGAAGCTGGAGCCTCCAGCTTTAGTTCTTTTGAAGGTGGGGACGTACACCATATTAGAGGAGTGTGATCGAATGGGTCTGGCAGATGTGACAGGAATAATCTTTTCTGATAAGTAAGAGGGGGCAGTGCGGGAGAGGCACTTGTGTGTGATGGCCATGGTTTTGAAAAGAATGTCCTCTTTAACTAGTAGCCAGTATACATCTTTCCTTGCCTGTGATAGATGTTCCCTTTTAGGGATGCTCAGTGCAGCTCAGAGGACATTGTTGTGAGTAACTTGTAACCTATGGAGGTTTTAGAGGTAGTACACAGGAGTAGGGCATTACAATAGTCATGTTTCGCCCCAACTATAGCAATGGTTATTGCAAGGTGGTTTGTGTTTGACAAGTAAAGTTTGACTGCTTTGATGATTTGTGTGGTGAGTGCTGCAGAGGATGCAATGGCACTAACTTGGCGCATCACGGACAGAGAGGAGTCAATAAAAACCCCTAGAGTTTTGACTGCTGGTGACACAGTAATTGGTGTATTATCAGGTTTGAAAGTCTTGTATTGCGGGTCGAGTTTGTTGAGCGTGTCTTTGGAGAATAGGTATGTGCACAGCCAGGTGTTCACTTTCAGGCCCTCCTCTTGTAAAAATGTCTTGTCCCAGGTGTGTAACAGACGTGGCAGCCCTGGTTTCCTCACATGCAAGTTCTAAGGCTGTGCCAATGAGTTTATATGGATCATGAATACAAATACTTTTATTTTAGGGGGACTGTTTTGAAAAATGAAATGTGCATGAAGCTCAGTGTGCATTATGTACTTAGTTATTCAAGCATGAAACCATTTTTATCCAAGTCATTTTTGTGGAATATAATGATCCATAGTCATTCCTATGTTCCCAAAATGAGCTGTGATTTTATGCAAAGCAGCTAGGAATCCTCATTGGTTCTATTTGTTCATGTCCCCTTTCTCATAGGGGTATTTCAGAAGAGTACAATAGAAGTATACCAGACATTTGTGATGGTCGGGGCTAAGGCCTTGCCAGCGGCGCTCTGCGTAATAAATAACACGCGGGAAACGGAGCGGTGCATGGACACGTCTTCTCTTTATTTTACTAAACGTTATCCTGTCTAAATCCTTCCCTCCCGCGTCACTTCCCGTCTCAGCCTCCTGCCTCCCTAATCCCAGAACAAGTGTCAACGTGACATCTCCCCCCATTTTAAACAGTCACTCGACCTAAGCAACAGGCTCTGGTCTGCACTTTATTCCCCATGCCATCTCTTCAGTGAGGCAGCAAGGCTTGTTTCTGGCTTGCTGTGGTTGCAAGCTAACCCGTTCAGGAGCTCCACTGATGCCTACGACCTCGAACTGATCCTCTTGGTCTGAGACTCCTGTGTCCTCCTGCTCACCTTAATAGGGGTCATCAGACGTGTAGTCAACGAGGATTTCCACTCTTCCACTTAGTCATCCGGAATCTGATAGTGGGACTTTCTTGAAATGTGATGAGTTGCGTGTGGTGGACCCACCAGTCCCTTGTGCCGTGATCATGGACCCCTTCTTTTCCGTGACAAGCAGAGGTTCCTCATGAGAGAAAGAGGTGTGTTTGTGTGTCTGTGGCTGTCTCACAGCAACAACGTATCCCACTTCCAGCTGTGGCTCTCGTGCTCTACGGCGCTCATCTGCAAATGCCTCCATGCGCTCCTTTGCAGCTCCGTCTCGCTCCCTTACTTCTCTGTCCACACTTGGTCAATCATCCGACAGCTTGGCTGTGGTAATCTCGTCCGGACGTCCCCTCCAAGCATTATTTCTGCCGGGGTCTTTCCGGTGGTACTGTGTGGTGTGCTCCAGTAATCACGTAGTAGTTGATGCAGTATCTGCTCATAGGGTTGTCCAGTGAGTTTGGCGACCTGCAATGCTCTCTTTAAATTTGCCATGAATCTCCTGATCATGCCATTCTCTTGGGGCCACAAGGGAGTGACCTTTTGATGGTGAAACCCAATGTACTGCTCGAACTTTGCAAAGCTGTGCCCACTGAACAGGGGTCCATTGTAAGTCTTCAGTACCTTAGGGACACCATAAGGGGGGAAGATGCGGTCTAACACTGGTATCAAACAATGGGACGCCCATTGACGATACAAACTGAGCTTCGGGGTACCTGGAGTAATCGTCCATGATGGCTAGCACATATTTCCCCCTCCCCTCAATAGGGCCAAAGAAGTTGGCAGCCACAGCCTCCCACACCCCATCAGGGAGTTCAGACATCTTCAATGGCTCCGGGTGCCTGTTTGGCGTGATGAGGCAGCAGGTGGGGCATGCTTTTAACAGATCTTCCACCATGGTGTCTAGATGTGGAAACCAGACTTTCTGGCGCAACATGCGCTTAGTGGAAACCACCCCCCCCCCAATGCCCTTGTGTGCGAGTTCAACAGTTTTTGCATCCGCAAGGATGTTGGAATTACCACCTTGCAGTCTTTTAACAGCAGGTGGTCGTCCAAGAGAGCCAGCTCCTCTTTCACTTGCAGCAGCCTGTCTACTTCTACTCACACATCGTCAATTGCTGCCTGCCCTCTTTCCTTGGCTCTCCTCCAGAGACAGGGGCAAAGTCCTTCGCAGATGATCTGACAGGCCATATCAGTCTCCACTTCTCGGGCTAGCTGAGCTGTGTCGATTCCCTCCGGCATGGCTTGTTGGATGAGGTACCGGAGATACGGGTCTGCCACTGACGGTTCAGGGACGCACCCCATTCTGGGGCATCTCGCCCTTCCCAGATCGGTGCACAATCTCGAACGAGTAGTCCTGTAACCTCAACACCCACCTCGCGATGCAGGGCGGCATTTTGGCTTGGTGGTTGCCGTACAGGAACAAAAGCACCTGATGGTCTGTCATCACTCAAAACGGTTTGCCGTATAGAAAAAGATAAAAAGTGTTTGCATGCACACACCACTGCAAGGCCTTCCTTTTCAGCCTGGGAATAGGCTTGCTTGGTTATGGAGAGGCTCCTACTGGCGTAGGCAACAATATGGTTCTGAGAGGGATCCTGCGGGTCCACTTGAGCAAGGAAGGCTCCAAGACCCACGGGACTCGTGTCCACTGTCAGATCTGTCTTCCGACCAGGGTCCTAATCGGACATGTTTTCAGCCCTGGCAACTCTCTATCTGATGATTTCACAGGTCCTCTGGCATTTGACCAGTCGAACACGTCATCTTGCTTGGTCAACGCTCTCAGGGGTTCGCTTATGGTGGCGAAATCCTTGATATAACGTGTGCAATAACTGGTGAGGCCTAGGAATGACTTCAGCTCCGATACATTGGTGGATGGTGCTGTTTCGTTCAGCGCTGCAACCTTTTCCGGATCCGGCATCATGCCATTTTCCGAAAAGATGTGGCCAAAGAACCGCAGTGTGCTTTTTCTGAACTCACACTTGTCTCGATTGAGTGTGAGATTTGCAGCTTCCAGGGCCTTGCATACCTTCGTCAGGGTTTCATCGTGCCTGTTGACATCTGTCCCAAAGACTAGGATGTCGTCGCTATAGTTTATGCAGTTCGGGATATGCTTTATAACATTATGCACCTCTGCCTGAAAGATTTCCGCCACTAGGATACTCCGAAACTCAGCCTCTTATATCGAAATAACCCCAGGTGGGTGACAAACGTGGTGATGTTTCTGCTTCCTGAATCAGCACCAGCTGATGGTACCCTTTCATCAAGTCCAACTTTGAGAAAACCCTGGCTTCGTTGAAAAGGTGAATCATGTTGGTGATGCGTGGAGCCATGTGCCTTTCCCTTCGTAAGGCTTGATTGGCTCGCCTCATGTCGACACACAGCCGGATGGATGGCTTTGGATCCTTTCTTGGGCATTGGCACAATAGGCGATACCCACATAGTGGGGCCCGTGGCGCTATAGGGCATACTGAGTTGTCTATGTGGAGTTTTACTTGTCTGTTTCTAAGTCTTCCAATACCCTTTAATAGACTGGGGTAGAGATTTGTGATAATTTTCACTGGGTCAATGTACTTGTGGACCATGATGTTATATAGGACATGTATGAGTCCCATGTCGACGGCCGCCTTCAAGCTGAGAATGCTGCCACTTTCATTTTCTGTCGCCAGAACGTGTATGGGCCCCTTTTTTTCTTGTCCTTTGTATCAGAACAAGCCCTCAAACTGCCCTTTGACGCTGCTACTCTCATTTGAGTTTTAACAATAAAAACACAGCATCCTCTCCATCCCCCATAAAAAATAGCCAGGTCTTTTTCTCTCATTCTGCTGCTGTGAGCACCAGCTTGCGGGGGGAGGAGGGCATGGGGGGTGTATCAAACACGGAGCTGTCAAAGCAAGTATGGCTCACAAAGAGAGCGAGACAGAGTGAGAGGAAGGGAGAGACAGGGAGAGAGAGAAAGCTTCCCAAATGATACACCAGGGACAGCTAGTACTTTACAATTGCTCATGTACTGTGGGTGACCAGTGACCTCAAGGCAAAACATTAAACGAAATCCCGAGCACATGACTTGACAGTGGAACCTGGCATTGAAGAGTTTAATACAGTGTTGTTTATGTTAGAAAAGCAGCAAAAGGTCTCCCAAAAACATAAGCTTTATATATTTACTTGTGACTGTAGGGGACACAACTCCAACCCCCAACCCCATTATACGATACAGGGGGGAGAATGGGACACCCCCGCAACCCCTGCTACCGTTGTAAGGTATAATGGGATTCTGCATTTTTCGTGACTTAATCCGGAGTTGCATGTGAGTGTTTGACCTTATTTCAAGATTGGAATCCCCCTGGCCTTGATCACCTGATTATGGGGTTTTATTTCATTTAGCGCCTTGCACGTGCTCAGTGCCCCTTCTCCCTGCCCCTCTGCTGAGCATCCTTGTTCCCCACCACCCACCCTCCTCCCATCTCTCACCCCACCCCTGATTGGACAACACAGACCCATTTGGAGCAACCATCCAGGGCAGCCCCGTGCCCGTGCAGCCCTTGCGGCTAAGGACCCCAAGGCAAAAGACAGCTCCTGCAAAAGCAGCTCCAGAACGCGTTGGCCTGTGTTAGCCTGTGAAGCCTGCAGGCGTCAACCAGCAGCCACTGACAAGGTAAGTGTGGTTCAGGCAGGGGCTGCAGCCATTACTGCACTTCACTAATCTGACCAACCCAATCTTATCCTATCTTATTCTTTATTATCATACAGTCTGATGCATACAATGCATAGTTAGTATACTACTCCTATCTCTCATTTAGCCTAATTGGGTTAGCTAGCCATAACTTGCATCTAGCCGGATTGTGTTAGTTAGCCATATCTCGCATTAAGCCTGATTGTGTTAGTTAGCCATATCTTACATTTAGCCGGATTATGTTAATTAGCCATATCTCGCATTAAGCTTGATTGTGTTATTCAGCCATATCTCCCATTTTGCCTGATTATGTTAGTTAGCCATATCTCACATTTAGCCTAGGCCTGGGGAGCTGGCTGCAGCGCTGTTTAAGCTGTGTGCTACAGTAGGGCTGCTAATATCTAAGATGGCTGCGAATCCCACATGTGCACTGCCTCCAGAAAACATGCAATAATGTAATCGTGTAGAAGTCTTTAAGGGCACCCCTACCCCCTGGTCTCTCACAGTACCTGTGGTGGTCTTGCCTTATTCTAAAGCGCTTTAGGGTGCAGGAAGATTGTGACCCCTTCCCAACATTAGTTAGCCATATGTCGCATTTAGCCTGATTGTGTTAGTTTGCCATACCCCACAGTTAGCCTGACTGTGTTAATTAGCCATATCTCGCTTTTAGCCTGTTTTTGTTAGTTAGCCATACCTGGCATTTAGTCTGATTGTGTTAGTTAGCCACATCGTGCATTGAGCTTGGTTGGCTTGGTAAACCATACGTTCTTAAGTGTCACTGCATTTACTGTTGTGCCCTCATTTTAGGCCACTCTCCCCCTATCCAGGTGTCCCAAATATAGGTGTTACTGCATTTACTGTTGTACATTAACTGTTGCACCCCCGTATTAGACCATTTCTCCCTCTATCCAGGTATCCCACATCTACTGCACTTACTGCACTTACTATTCTACATTTACTGGTGTGCCCCCATATTAGGCCTTTCTCTTTCTTCCTCTATCCAGGTGTCCCAAATCTTCTGCATTTACTGTGCTTACTGCATTTACTGCATTTGCTATTCTACATGTACTGTTGTGCACCCATGTTAGGACTTTCTCCATCTATCCAAGTGTCACAAATCTAGGTGTTACTGGAATTACTGTTTTACACTTAGTACTGTGCCCCCATATATGATATGGTATGATATTTTATTTGTATTGCGCTCGTACACAAGTTTTTCCGAGCGCGACAAGGCAAGGGAGGGGAACAGGGGAGAAACAAAACAACAATCTTACTAGGCCCAGTGACATTGAGAGCGTGCAAGTGCATGGGAAAGGGAAAGGGGAAAAGTGCATGGAAGGTGGAGAGTGGAAAGTGCAGAGCAGCGGAGAACAGACAAATAGTCATAGATACAAATACAAAGATAATGGAACAATAAACAGGGGTAGTGCAGTCAGCAAGTGGCAAGTGCTGTGTTTACGGCAGCAGAGCTGGGTAAGTCTGATAAGTGCATAAAAGAAGGAAATGGGGGGTGTGGGGGACTGTACGGGTACAGATATGGTCCCCAATTCGAGGGGTGGCCGGGAGGCAGTACAGAAGGGTGGCAGGGAGAGCAGGTACCTGGGCCCGGGGGACAGAGGGTGGCCAGGTGCACAGTGCCAAGAGAGAGCAGATCAGCAGGGCAGAGGGGAGAAAAGGCGGATGCAAAGAGGAAGGACTTGAGGTGCTTCCGGAACCAGAGATGATTCTCCACAAGTTTTAGAGTGGTAGGGAGGCTGTTCCAGATGGAGGCCCCAGCCGAAGACAGGGATCTCCCCCCAGCTCGTTTCTTTGAAAAATGACTGACCCTGAGGGAGTTAGAGGTAGAGGAGCGAAGGGCTCGGAGAGGGGAGGTATTTGCGGAGGGATAGCTGAAGGTATTTTGGACCCAGGCCCCAGAAAGCCTTGTGGACAATGCAGAGGGTTTTAAATGTAATCCTTGTATCCACTGGTAGCCAATGGAGAGATGTCAGAGCTGGAGAGATACGATCCAAGGGCTTGAGGCCAAGGACAAGTCTTGCAGTCCTGTTCTGGATTAGTTGCAGAGGGCGATGAGTAGAGGCAGGTAGATTTAGAAAGAGGCTGTTACAGTAGTCTAACCTAGAGAGGACCAGAGCCCAGGAGACAGTGAGCTTCTGGGGGAAGGACAGGAAAGGAAGAATGCCTCTGAGGAGGTGCAGTAGGAGGTTTGACTTTTTAGATACCTCTGAGATTTGGGCGGAGAAGGAAAGTGTGGAGTCAAAGATGACCCCGAGGTTCTTAGCCTCGCAGGTGGGGATAGGAGGAGGGACATTTCTTCCTCTGTCTAGGTGTCCCATATATAGGTGTTACTGCATCTACTGCTGCACATATACGGCATCAAGGCCAATTGTACTTGTATTCTATACCTGGTATTGCTGCTGTGCCCTCAATGTGAGTTTATCCCACTTGCCCCAGGCATCCAAAATCTAGGTGCTACCACCCTCTCTACTCAGCACTAAATCAGGGACTCTCTCCCACCTGGTAAATTCCCCATAGCTAAGTATCAACGCATTTACGACTTCTTGAACACCATCCTAGGCACCTCCCACTTACCAGACACCCCCAAGCTAAGTACTACTGCTGTGGCCTGTTAGTCAAGCTACAGGTGCCTCTTAAACTAATCACTGTATCTCCATTCAGACACCTTCACCAACTGTGCGATCGGACATACCGGCTCTCACACCTAGCACAACACCCTTACCTAGGTTGTCACTGCACAGTCGGTAGAAGCCCCACCCAAATTGCCTTTCCCCACTACACTCAAACCCCTAGGTCTCTACCAAATTCAATGGCTCGCCAGCCGCACAATCCGCCTCCCACAACATCAACCAAAGGACTCCAAATACAAACAAAAAGGAGAAGAAAAAACCCACACCTGAGACAGAAAGGAAATACAGCCAAATGACTGAACTGCGAGGGTGCACTACTCCTGGTTCAACAACCGCAACCAAAAGGACCACAAGATAAACACCAAAAACCAAACCAGATACACAAAGGAAATATCAGTAAACAGCCAAATCACAAGGACCTACAACTCCTGGTTCAACAACCGCAATAATAGATTCCAAAAGAACCACAATATACCACGACACAGAATGGGACAATGCGAGAGAAAACAGGAAGAAAGAACAAATCAAATGGAACTAAACTATGACACCCCGCCAATAAACACAGACACAACAATGGAACACACACCTACAAGCATGACAGAAAACAGAACAAACTCCAAGAGAAGGGAACAATCTTGGTACCTAGCACCATACCTCGCGACGGACCTCGAAACAGAACATCACACAACAGCCAATGATACTAGACGCTCTGGCAAGACAAGAGGAGTGCACTGGAAAAGACGAGAAACACACAGAAGGAGCAAATGGGAAAACAATGCCGTCACTCCTTATATCACCAAAACACTAGGACACCTACAGCAACGAATTACAGAAGATGAACCGGAAGGAGTCAGAAACAACCCAATACAAAACCTAGCAGATCTACACAATGATGAAACAAACCCCACTGAATACACCCCACATCGAGAGCAATAAGGAAAACCGGCAACAGAGCCAACATATGATGAAACCTGGAACAATGCAATAAAAATACACTGCAATCTTATCAAAGCTAAGATCAATGTCCAATATGCTACAGAAATCTATGATCTACTCTACGACGGCGGAATAGACATCTTTTTCACCACAGAAACCTGGCTAGACGACAACTACAAAGTCACACTACACAGCTGCCTTCCTCGCAATTTCAAAGGACGAGTTGCAATAGCCTATAAAGAACATCTGAAAATAAAAACAGACAACCCGCTAAACATCAGAAACTGTGAATCCCTCGTCCTTCACCTGACTGCTAACTCAAAAACAAATCTCACATTCCCATTCATATATAGACTGCCGACCTACGATGCAACCTTCATAGGCACCTTCATAGAAGCCATCACGAACATAGACATCAAACAAGACAAGACCACCTGATCCTCCTCAGGGACTTCAACATATGGTTTGAAGAAGAGAATGCTAACTCTGAAAAATCACTAATCAAGCAACTCGAGACAATGGGCCTCATTACGACCCAGGCGCTAATGGGTTAACGGCGCCGTAAAAGGCTGTGGCGCCGTTAACCTATTAGCGCCTAATTACGAGGTCCCTTTGCGGGACCCGACCTTAACGGCTGGTGTAAACCAGCCGTAAAGTAGGGACCCGCAAAGGGACGTTGGTGCTAATTACGGTGCCGCAATTTGCGGCACCATACTTAGCGCCTTCCCCATTCCCATTGAGCCCTATGGGGCAAAAATGGGAATGGGGAAGGGCCATGGAGGAAGGGGGAATTACCACCCCGCCAACCTTGGAATGGGGTGGTAATTCCCCCTTTCTCCATGGCGGAGTCGGTAACTTACCGGCATGGACCATGGTCTTCCGCCAGGGTCGTAATGAGGCCCAATGAAACTAAGCCAGAATGTAAAAGGAACAACACACACACAGCAGGACACACTCTTGACGCAATCTTTGCCAACATAAACCTGATCTCAACTGCACCACCAATACAAATACTATGGAGCGGTCACCTCATCATACCATTTGTGATACAACTACCAGCCAAAGCACCCGAACAGCCCCAAAAGCACCCCACAACCTGGAAAAGAAACTGGAACACCACCAAAAGCAGCAACTTAAAGGAACAACTGGAATCTTCGAAACCATCAACCGCAAGCCTGGACGGAACCGACCTAGACGAAAGAGCAGACCTAATCCAGAAATGGATTGCTGATACAATAGACAGCATCTCCCTGGAAAACCCCTTCACAATAGAAAGCAGTAGCAAGATGGTCACACCCCGCCTCAGTACAATGAAAAAAAAAACTAGAAACTGGAACTAGAATGGACAAACAACTATAAACAGGCATAAAGAATAAACTACCAAAAACAGATCAGAACATACAAAACGGAAATCATCAAGCTCAAAAAGAAATACTACAGCAAACCAATATCCAAAAAGAATTATTCAACTTCATAAATGAGATGAGAAACCCACCTGGTTGCAACAACACAATAGTACCTTCACAAAAACAATGCAACAACCATGCAGACTGTTAGGGAGAATTCTCATAAATGGCTAATTTCCCTTACCTAATGAGTCCCTCAGCAGCTTTGCTGGATTTCTAGGATTTATTTTTTCACCAGGTAAGAGTGTGAGCCTTTTTCCCGGTCTTACAATGTGTTTTGCTGTGTGTGTATTTACCATTTGTGTGATCTTAAGCTCTGGAGCCTCACCTACTCCAAGAGCACAATTTGTGTGTGTGTTACACAGCACCTTCAGTGCAGTAACACACGGTTGTCTTTTAGACTTCCCTCTGACTCCATTTTTCTGGGACTGACTACTGTCTCCCAGAAACATGTAAAGTGTCCATTAACTTTATGTAGTCTCTTTAAACTACAGTCCCAGTACACCCCATATTACGTGGAGTATTGGAAAGGGTTCATTCTTATCCCTTTTTGTCTGTGTCTCTTGGAGCACTGTTTCGCTCCCTTTAAATCAAGACTTGGCTATCATATTAGCCTCAAACATAAACCCGCTTGACCAAATACATTTTATTTTGGCTCCAGCTGGGTTTAGTCGTCATTTCTTTTGTTGAAGTCTTTCTTGTGTTCTTCTCTGCGCGCCAAACCGGGGTTGATTCCTTTGTTTGCCGTCTTTTCGCGGGCTTCTACCCAGAAGCCTTCCTTAAGGCGCCTGAAAGTCTGGGTAGGCAGGATGTGAGGGATGGGTCTTTGGACCCCTGCCAAGGGTTCCCTTGGTAACCCAAGTCACACTCCTGTATGATTGGCTAAGGGGACTGTCCTTCCCAGGACAGCTACCCTGCTGTGTGATTGACAGCAAGGCTGTATGAATGGGGGAAAACTGCATAAAAAGCAGGCCTCTGGGACTGGAAAGGCAGAGTCGCCACTGGAACGAAATAACCAACGAGGAGCTGATGTAAGAGGACCTGAACCGCCCGGTGAAGCCCTGCTGCAGGTTCGAATCGTCAGAATCCGCCGACAGAGAAGATCCTCCAGGAAACTTCTTCCCTTGAGCTGATGGGACCAACCAGTTCACCCAAACTGCAAGCCAGGACCCCTCCTCTGGTCGAATTTGCTGTACAGAGCTACAGTGGGCCGGAATAGCCAGGAATGTCAGACCCTGCTTGGGTTTTTAGGAGCACACCTTTTATTCGTTGCTTTGCTCTGCTGCTGGTTTCTTCCCTGGGTAGTGCAGGACCCTCTAGTCTTCCTACTTCATGTCAGTCCGACGGTCGCTTCAGGAACCGTGAGCCTGCAGGAACTAACAGGAACGTCCGCCTCAGCTACAGCTTCCTCTCCGTTTTAAGCTACTGTGCAAACCCGGTTGCTCGTTTCTTTCAGTCGCGGGGAAAGTGTGTGAAATCTTTCTCCAATCCGAGGGCTTGTCCTTCTCTTCTCTTTGAACTAACTTTTCTACCACCCAACCTCGTCCAAAATCCGCTGCGCGAACTTTACCGCAAACTACCCTGAACCATGTGATCTTGAGCAAAAGACTTTTATCCTATTGACTTTGGCCCTAAGCCTTTCCACCTGATTTTATCACTGTAGTTCCTCTTGTTCTATTGCCCTGAGTACTTACCTGTTTGTGTGGTTCAATTTCTATTAACTTTGTCTTTCCCTCCCTTTTAAATTGCTGGAGTGCCATTTTGCTCCCACTTCATTTTGAAAGCTTAACTTGTCTCGGATTTAAGGGAAGTGGTGTGGTGTATTAAGAGTGTGATTTTTAAACTGTTTATAATGGTGTAATGTTATACAACTGAAGAGTGAAATAAATGTATATTCTTTTACTTGAAAACTTCGAGTCAGTGTTTGCCTGAATCATAGTAATTGCTGTCCTTTGTCTAACTATTTGATACTGCTCACTTACTCTTGAGATAAGTCTGGCTGCTCAGCCATCGCTACCACTTTAACTGTATAGTACAGGCTTGTACCAAAGGTGAATTTGTACTGTCACTTGTAGTCTTAATTGTGTGTGCTGTTCCCAAAGGGTACTGCATATAATTCTGCCTAACACAGACCACTTCAAAAATAAAATCACTGACATACATCGGACCATACAAAGCAGACCAACCGACCAGACACGCCCCAGTGACCCTGGAACGACAGAATAACCTGCAAAACTTCACACAAATATCAGTAGAGATTCATCAAGCTGGTGAAACTTAGCAATAAAGCAGAATCGCCAATGGACCCCTGCCCATCAGATATATGTACATCAATACTCAAACAAGGCACACCACTGGAATACCACAGAAACCTCTTCAACCAATCACTCTCAGCGGGGAGAGTACCACGGTCCTTCAAAACCGCATACATCAAACCACTCCTCAAGGATACTACAAGCGATGTGGAAGACCTCTCTAACTACAGACCAATATCAAACATGCTCTATCCGGCAAAACTGCTAGAAGCCTATGTCTACGAACAAACACTGAAACACGTAAAAACACACCAACTGTTGGACCAGGCACAAGTCAGTTTCAGACCCATGAGAGGGACGGAAAGGGCACTTCTCTCTATCTGGGATGACCTAAAGACCAACGCAGACACCAACACAAACTCTGATTTGATACTACTTGACCTCTCCACAGCGTTCGACAAAGACAACCACAACATCCTAATCTGAAGACTGGAAGAATTAGGGATCACTGACACAGCACTGACCTGGATTAAATCATTCCTCTCTGAAAGAACAGAAACATATGGATACAACCATTCAAATGAGCACAGCGAGACACCACCTGTGGAGTACCACAAGGATCCTCCCTATCCCTTCTACTCTTCAACATCTACCTGACCCCACTAATGAACCTCATCAAAAGGCGTGGCATCACCTGTTAAAACTATGCAGATGACACCCAAATCATCTACAAAATCGAAGCTGTACAAGAGAAGAACACAACGCTAGTAGACTGTCTGAAAGAACTCTGTGATTGGATGAACACTAACAGCCTCAAATTCAACCCACGCAAGATAGAAATCGTGATCATATCCAAAAATCAGGAACGCAACTAATACATCCCATGGCCAAAAGAACTAGGAACAGCGCCCACACCATCAGAAATAGTCAAAAACCTTGGAATCCTAATGGATAACAAGCTAACACTAGAACCGCAAGTAAATGCAATAATAAAAAAAGCTTCTTCCATCTACACACAATCAAAAAGATCCTACCATTCCTCTCCTTTACGCTCAAAACACTAGTCATCATCTCCCTCATCATGTCCAGGGTTGACTATGCCAAGAGCGTATACCTCGGAATACTGAATTATCTACTGAAGAAACTGCTACGTATACAGAACGCAGCGGCCAGACTCCTCCTTCAACTATCGCAAAGCGACCACATCACTCCCACGCTAAAGATAATACATTGGCTGCCAATCAAAAACGAATAACATTCAAAACAATGTGCATAAAACACAGAGAACTCCACGACCAAGGAGCAGAACTCCTACAAAAGAAAATCACCATTTACCAGCCGGCCAGAACTCTCAGATCCAGTAATAAAATCTGCCTGACCACAAAACAGTACACCAGGAAAAAACGTGGTGGTTAAGCATTCTCCTGCCTAGCGGCAAAAACTTGGAACTCCCTCCCGAGAGAAATTCGAAACACGGAGGACTATATAAAATTCAGAAAAATCCTAAAAACCAGGATGTTCAACTCAAAACCGGACGAAAATGAATGAGCAACACCCTCACCCCTCAGAATGAACACACACCTCACAAGAGGGAGGACTGAAGCATACCACGAGAAGTGCAGGCAGTTTTAGAGACTTCCAAGTGGGAGGTAGAATCAGGGAGGGCTGGGTCGCCAGAGAGGGCCGTAACGGTGTAAAGAGGGAGATGGGAGCATCCAGATTGAACCTCAGACAGAGGGATAAGAGTGAGACCAGGTAGATCAAGAGCACAGGGAAAAGGTCCCACTTCCCCCTTCTCACCCTGACACACCCAAAAGAGGCAGAGGAAAGAGGTGGCAGGTGCACACCTGTATAGGCCAAGGTGCAAAACAGGTCAAGAAATAAACTATAGGGTGGGGACTGCCTCTAAATAGCTCTGCAGACAACCCACAAGCCTACATAGAATAAAGGAGGGAGATCCTCCATCACCCTAGAGCACCAGGGTTACGTATCACAAATGACCATAGTGTAGGAGGTATGATGGAGCGCCACAACTGACCAAATCCACTAATAATCTCATCCCTCTGCTCACACCTCTCAAATTCTAAACATAACACAACCATACCTATACTGCACAACAAACCGCAAACACTTTTCTACACTGCAACAACGAAACAAACCACCAATAGCCTCAAACAACAGCTACTGATCAAAAAATCACACGCATCTTCAGCGAATGGTGTAAACTGAACTGAAACTGCCAAAAGCACATCATAGCTCTCTGGAGTCTTTTCCCGCTAAGTCCTACTAGCTTACCCAACCCCCTTGCTTTTCAGATCCGCCAGAGCACCAGGTGACCACTGTGGTGCTGCTAGTGCGCAGTATAAATATCCTTTAACATAACATACCATAAATGCTGAATGCACAGTAAATATGGATTCGGCATTATTTTTTGTATTAAATGACTGATACCGACCTCCTAAGGGCCAGTCAACATGGTGCGCATTCCTGATCACTGGGTCAAAGAAATAGGAACACATCTTATCATCCTAAGAAAACTGAACTGATTACCTACCCCAGCCAGGATACCCCAGGATAGCTTGTATCACATACAAGGCAACTACCTACTTCCACACAAACCTCAATAGCTCAGGTGGAACACGCACCTTACAGAGTCAGACCATCACAGGGCTCAAGACAAAATTGGTGCACAAAAAACGGGACAAGCATTTTCTTTCTACCACCAGCCTTCTGGGACATTATCCTGGTTGCAAAATAAAATTATCCCAATGCCCTTGCAGTTCATGAAGGACCTTAAAATCCTGCTCTTCAGAGCGTAAATACAGAACACCGGGGATCCTCACCTCCTCCTCCTTGGAGAAGACCACTTTTCTTGTAATACTCAACCAACACCATAGAGCGCTCAGTTGTTCCCTTCAAGGATTGCACTAAATAAGGACAAACATACAAATACAACTGGGTAGATTGGAGGTTTGGATGTGCCCTGCAGTAGGTATGATCAGGGGCAGATCGATTGGCAAATAGAAGGGAAGTGCATATATATGTAGTGTCTTCAACATTCCTTAGAAGAAAATCAGATAGCAAACGTTTTCTTTTGAGTTCCTTAATGTTGCGGTGCATAATAAAGCTCATGACCTTTGCCTGGGAGACATCATACACTCCAAATGCCATCACATTATGCCTCTCTAACACTCGCCTATGAACCCAATTCTTCTTTGCCTGCACTCGCAATTCTGTCCCCCTCACCCACAAATTCCCGTGCTTCCTCTTACATAACTGCCCTTTCCATCATATCTTTGCACACCTCTTATATACCTGCTTCTCTGTCACATCACTGTACCCTCTCGTGTTCCTGCACCTCCTCTTGCATTCCCGCCCCATCACTCAGTTTCTTGCAGCTCCTCCCTTATCAGTTCCTCTAATATCTCACAACTTCATTAATATGCTCTTGCCTATTTTGATATGACATTCTCTCATATTCCTTCTCTAACATGCTCTTGCCTATTCTCATATGACTACCTCTTATATTCCTGTCTCATCTTTCATATTCCTCCAACTCCTCTAATATTCAGGCATCTCTTGCCATATCCCGCGCCTTCTTTAATATGCCCTTGCCTATTCTGGTATGACTTTCCCTTATATTCTTGACTCATCTTTCATATTCCTCCACCGCTCTGGTATTCTGGCACCTCCTCTCACATACCTGCTTTTTCTCCCATAATACTGTGCCCCTCTCACTTTCTGCGTCCTCGTTTATATTCCTGCCCCCTCTATATTCTGGTGCCTCCTTTCATATCCCCAGGACCTCGCTAATATGACTATGCCCCTTTTCATATCGTTGTGCCTTCCCTTACATCCCTGCCCATCTCATATAGTCCTGCCTCCCCTCTCATAGTCCTGCATCTCCTCCATATTGATGCACCCCTACCAGACTCCTGCACCTTCTCCCACATCCCTGCATTTCTTATTGCACTCCTGCACTGCCTCTCATGTCTGCACCTCCTTCATACACGTGCCCCGTGCCTAGTATCACCGCATCTCTTTACATCCCAGCACATCCTCTTACATGCATGATGCACCTCTTCTAATACCCCTTCACCTCTTAGCATTCCCCTGCACCTTGCTTCATGTCCCTGCACCTGCCGCTCCCGAGTCGGTGCACCTCCTCTTACTCAATGCACCGTCTTTCACGTGGCGCCTCATTTCGTATTCCTTCACCCCCTCTGAATGGTCACTCAATCCTGCACCCCGTTATTATTTATGTGTTTCGCTCTCGGGTTCCCACACGGCTCTTTACCACTGAACCACATCTAATGCAGGCTGTCCACACCCCGGTTTGCAGCCTCTCTCACATTCCTGCAGCTCTCCCAAATATCCCTGCACTGAAGGCAATATCACTCTCTAATACTCCTACAGCTTCGCGCGCATGTTCACGCCCCTTATCTAAAATCAACACATTCTTCTGCACTCCTTTGAATTTTCCTGAACACTCCTGAATGTCTGCACCGGTTCCCTGCCGGTATCCCACCCTCAGCTCTTGCTATCTCATGGGCCTGCACCCACCCGCTCCCACTCCATGGGTCCACCCTGGACCTCTCCTGCCCTCAGGTCTGGGTGACCTGAGATGGGAGAAGGGTGAAAGTAATCAGCCCTCTCCTCGCCCCCGGCGCCCACACGGGGCAGGGACTCGGGGCCTTGGTGCCCCCGAGGTCCCGGCGCTCACAAAAGACCTGCCTCCGCCAGCCTCCCTGAGCCCAGACAATTTACCTCCTAATCAAACGTCATTTACAGAACCTCTCGCAACGTCTCCCGGGAGACTCTCCACGTGCGACGCTGCCATGGCAACCGGGGTCTCATTTCAGAGCTGTCAGATTGCATTACTGTCTTCACACCTCCCCGTAACCTGGTATCTCCCTCAGCATCCCTCCCACCCGCTTCCCTCCACCCCGCCCTCAGCCTCGCGCCTCTGCTTCCCTGACAGATCCCCTTCACTCCAGTCGCTGCCGCCGTGTCGGAGCCCCCTCACTCGACTGCACACATCTCCCTCGCCGCCAGATCTGCGCGCGGGGTTCAAGGATATTTAAAACCTGGTGCCTCTCTGTCCTTTGCGCCGTCTAGACAGACGCCGGCACTCAAAGTTCGCAGCTGCTCCTGTCTTCTCTCAGCCCGTCGCCGACAATAGGCTCTTAACAATCCCGCCAGCATTGCATTTCGAGTACACCCTGGATGGTTCCTGACTAGGGGTTCGCGCCTCCTGGTCCCTAGAATCCGAGTGCCAGTCTGGAATATAAATGAGGTGTCTGGGTTTCCAGGTCTGGATCTTACCTCCTATGTCCAGCCAAGGCACGTGTCAGAGGAGACCTGATGGGGGAATGCACAGTTGGGCAGTGCCCAAAGGTCCTGCCTAAAATACCAGTCTTTTTGGACATTGTGTTCCACTTCAATGACTTATGCATCTGGTTCGTTTTAAAGACCCAATGTACATTACAAATGCACCGTTCCCACAAATATTCCAATACTTGCACCCCAGGTGCTTCTCGAAAAGTCACAAATTGTGATTCGACGTGCTTAATTATCATACCAATCCGGGGCCCACCTCTTTATTCCTTCCTCTTCATAACCCTACTGCTTGCCCCAACGTCACTCCCCGTCCCGCTCCCCAGTCTAGCCCCTACCCAAACACTAGACACACAAATTCCCCGATGCCACAACCACCCCCCCCCAATTTAAACATTCAGTACTCTAACCCATTTCTTCAATGAGTCTCCTGAGCCTAATTCTCGCCCGTTTAGGTCGTTCATACCTAATCTCGCAATGTCCAGTTCTGGGCACTGACTCAGGGTGAACTCAGCCCAGTCTGACTCTCCTTCATCACCTTTTTAGAACTCATCCAAAGAGGTCAAAGGTCTTGACCTCCTGAGGCATGCTCCTCTGCTGGTGGCCAGCCACCAGCAGTCTCTTAAAGTGTGAGGAGTTTTGAGTCACTTGGCGCTGGTCCCCTTCTGCCGTGATCATAGAGCCTTTCTTCCCCGTCATGATCAGAGAGAAAGTGGCGGTGTGCTTGCTGATTTTCGGTTGTTTCACAGCCACCACGTCACCAAGTCACAGTGATGATTCCGTAGCCTTTTGCAGGGTGTCAGCATTCTGCTTCATTTTCTCCTTTGCAGCTCCATTGCAAGCCTTCATGACGTCTTCATCAGCATATTTCTAAGCCTCCTGCATGCGCTGCGGTAGCCGCATGTGAAGACTTCGGCCAAACATGATTTCTGCAGGGCATTTCCCTGTGGAGCTGTGTGGGGTGCTCCTGTAGTCTCGAAGTAACTGGTGTAACATTTATTCATACGATTGTCCTGTGAGGTGAGATATTTGAAGGGCTCTCTTCAAGTTGGCCATGAATCGCTCAATCGTCCCATTTGCATGGGGTCACAAAGGAGTTACCTTCCTGTGACTGCATCCCATGTGTTCTGCAAATGTCTTGAAACCCTGACTCGTAAATGACTTGTCAGACTTTACTTTTCGGGGAATGCCATAGGCCGTGAATATCCTGTCCAGGACTGATGTTGTATGATGCACCGCTGTGGAGACCACCATCTGTGTTTCAGGGAACCCTTAATATTCGTCCATCATGGAATATTTTCCCCCTTCAATAGGTCCAAAGAAGTCAACTGCCACTTCCTCCCACACCCTTTTCGGAAACTCGGTCATCTTTAGCGGTTCTGGATGTCTCACCAGGACAAACAGCATGTAAGGCATTCCTTGAGTAGGTCTTCCACCATCATGTCTACTCTCGGGAACCACACGTTCTGCTGCAGCATCCTCTTCGAGGACATGATCCCATGATGCCCTTCATGCTCCAGCACCTGTCTCCTCAAAGATGTGGGCATCACCAGCTTGTTCCCTTTGAGTAGAAGGGTCTCATCCGACACAGCAAATTCGTCCTTCACAGTAGGAGTCTGTCCACATTCCGCTACACCTCCTCTGACTCAAGACAACTTCTTTCCTTTGCTCTCCTCAATCTTCCCGATAACAATCCCTCAATGACGATTTGTATGGCAATGTCCTTTTCCGGATCCTGGGCAAGGTTCACCGGATCCACCCCTTGTTGTATCGCTTGCTGTACAATGTTTCTGATGTAGCGATCAGCCACTGACGGTTCCAGCGAGTCAGCTTTCCTCAGATGGCGAAACAGAAAGTCGGCCAGATTTTCCTCTTTCGCCTAGCAGGAGAATGATGTAGAAAGCGTAGTTCTGTAGCCTCAAGCCCAACCGAGTTATGCAGGGTGGCATTTTCACTTGTAGATTTCATTAATGGGACTAATGCCTGGTGATCTGTGATGATTGTAAATGGCTTCCCGTATAAGAATAAATGAAAATGTTCACAGGTCCAGGCGACGGGCACTTTCTTTTTCTGCCTGTAAGCATGCCTTTTCCATCTTTGACAGGCTCCTACTAGCATATGACATATGTCTCTGTTGTGAGTTTTCTTGAGCCTTCTGAGCCAAGATGGCAGCAAGGCCCACGGGGTTTGCATCCACTGTCAGGTCTGTCTCTCTCTCTCTCTCTCGATATCAAAGTATGCCATATTTTCAGCCTCTGTAATTGAATCACAAACGGCTGTGAACACTGTCTGGCATGCCGTTGACCAGTGAAATGGCACCTGCTGTTTTGTGAGGCCTCTAAAATGTTCACTAATGGTGGCAAAGTCTTTAATCTGTCTTGTGCAGTAACGTGCCAAACCCAAGAAAGATCGAAGCTCTGAGACATTCATCGGAGGGGGACATGTCATTGAGTTCCACCACCTTCTTGGGAGGTAGCGTCATTCCCATCTCATACAAAATGTGGCCAAAAAACCGCAAGGGGCCCTTCCTGAATTCCCACTACTCCCTATTTAGGGTGAGATTTGCTGCTTCCAGTGCCATGCACACTCTTGAGAGCGTATCATTGTGTTTCCCCACACTAGTTCCAAACACCAATATGTCCTCTGTGGTTGATGCAATTGGAAATGTGCTTTATTATGTTGTGTATCTCTGCCTGGAATATCTCTGCTGCCTAAGAGACACCAAAGCTCAGTCGTTTGTGCCTATATAGGCCAAGATGTGTCACAAAGGTTGTGATGTACCGGCTCTCTGGATTTAGGACCAGCTAGTGATAGCCCTTGTTGTGATCCAGCTTTGACAAGACCTTAGCACCATTTAGTAGATGGATCATATTAGTGATACAGGGGGCCAGATGACATTCTCTCTTGATGGCTTGATTTGGCCGTCTCATGTCCACCCACAACTGGACGGCTTCTGAGCCCTTATTTGCACTGGCACAATGGGTGACATCCAAGGAGTGGGTCCCACGGCTGGCTCTATTATGTGCTGCTCTAACAGTGTGTGAAGCTTGTCCTCTACCTGTCTTTGCATGTTGACAGGGATGCTTCTGTAATGTTGTGCCACCGGCAGGACGTCTTCATCAATGTGGAGCTTGATCTGTTTGTTTTTTTAATTTCCCAATTTCTTTGAATAAAGTGGAGAGCAGTTGGTCTATCTTGTCCACCGTGTCTATGTACTTGTTGACCATCAGTCTGTATAGCACATGTGTTAGCCCCACGTCAATGGCCGTTTTAAAACTCTGAATGCATCCGCACTCGTTTGCCGTTGATATTGCGTGCACTGGAATCTTCCTCTCTTGTGTCTTGTATCGGTACATCGTTTCGAACTGGCCTATGCATGTTAGCAGGGACTTGGACCCTCAGAGGTAGATATCCACCACTGGCAGGCGAAGTCTGGGTGTTTGTGGAAGTGCCTTATATGTTTGTTCACTGATAAGATTCACTGTAGCACCCGTGTCCACCAGGAATTCCACCTGCTGCTCATTGAGGTGCATGAAGATTGTGGGACTGTGTTCCATGGCCTGTTGGTTTTAGAGGGCGTACAGGTACCTTTTTTGTTGTTGCTCTTCTTCCGACGAGCTGAGCTCTTTTTTTGACAGACACTGTTCAGCCAATATCCAACACAATGTCTTCACCTCCTTGCTGGCCTTGCTGCTGAGATGTGATAGTCTCTGCGGTCCTTCAATTTCTTGTCTTCTCCTGAATCATCCTCCCGTCGACCCGCATCTCTGTACCTCCCATGTTTCTGGGCTGCAACTTGGGACACCGCCGAGGTAGAAGCTGGTGCATGATCTGGGGGTCTGGTTGAAGCGCCACCTTCACTGTCCCATTTTTCTGGGTTTCTGGACATTCTGCAGATTTAAAATGGTTTTCGTCTCCACATGCTAAACACTGCTGCCGTAGGGCCGGAAACGTAACCTTGTGGGGAAATGCGTACCAGTATCTGTAACAAAATGGCTCCACTTGGATCTTGGGTGACACCCCCACCAGCTTCTGCACTGTCTAATGGTGTCCGGTGCAATTATTTCAGGTTGCCTATGGCCTCCACTGCTAACTCGGCAGCATTAAAATCTCTTCCAGTGTCCTGGGTTTTTGCAATAGCTTTCTCCTGAAGTTTTGTGATTTGCACCCCAGAATAATCTGCCTCAGTGTTTGAGTAGTTATTGAAGTCACAATGCTTGGGCTTAATCCTCATTCTCATCACAAATGCATCCATTGTCTCACCCTTTTGCTGTTTGGTGGCGTTAAAGAAATAGTGCTAATAGTCCACATTCAAGTGTGGCACTGGCGTAACAGGGGCCCCCAAACCCCTGCAGCGTGGGGGCTGAGGGTCCCGCTAGCACATGCCCTGGGAGGGGGCCCCATTTGGAGAATTTGTTTAAAAAAAATGTTTTCCCATTTTTTTTAATAACATTTTCTTTTTGAATTCACCCTGCCTTCATAAAGAAATTATTTCTGTAACAGAAATAATTTCTTTATGAAGGCAGAGTGAATCATTACAGGTCTGGCGGTAAGCCTGTGTCACACTCACCTGTGTCTCTGCAGGAGCAATGGACGAGCCTCCCTTGACCCCGAGTCTTCACTTCCGCTATTTCACCCAGAGGAATACCTTGATCTTTAGTAGGGTGTGCACTCCATCCTGCATTTGCAGGGGCGCGATTCACTCATGTGATTGGTGCCAATGTCTGTAGGCTGAGTTCAGATGCCAAACGCTGTTTTATGCCTTCACAGTGAGGCCGAGAGTTCAAGGCACCAGTTTTTTCACTGGCTACAAAGTCCTTCCCACAAGTGAACGTTAATTATGTGGTATTAGCGCCTCGAGTTTGGGTTCAGCACTACTGAAGACTTGGTGGTTAGGTAAGTTTGCACGGAGGCTTTTGGTAAGTATGCACCGCGTAGAGAGAGAGAGAGCAGTGAAATAAGTGTCTGCGTTATTGTAGCGAGCGCAATGAATAATGTCTCTTCTATCTTACAGGGTTTTGTGAGCTCGTGCAACTAACCTGGATTCCAGCGTCGCGGGAAGATTCGGTGAGTATGCGCAGTGTTACTGATGTGCACATGTTAACGCTGTTCTTCTTTGTTATTACAGGTGCTGGTGTAGAAGTCCCCTCTTGACTGGAGATAGCTGCGGCGTGGAGTAAGAACCAGGTAAGCTGAAGCTGAATGATCTGGAGCGGGTAAGCAGAAGTAGGATGATCCAGAGCAGGTAAGCGAAAGCAGGATGATCCGGAGCAGGTAAGCAGAAGCAGGATGATCCGGAGCAGGTAAGCAGAAACAGGATGATCCGGAGCAGGTAAGCAGAAGCAGGATGATCCGGAGCAGGTAAGCAGATGCTGGCTGATCCAGAGCACGGCAAGTGTGTTGCTGATATAGCTCACAGTAAGCAACACGAAGCACTGGAAAAATCTTGGGTGTGGCTTATATAGCCAGCCACACCCAAAGACTAGAGAGCTCATGAGTTATCATGCAATTCCTGTTTAACAGGAGGTGGTAACCAGGAAGTTACTACAAACACTAGGAAGGAATGAAAGGAGGGATTTGTTATGGGTTCTTTGTGTGCCTAAGCCAGGCCTGCCAAGCCTCCACCCAGCTTGCCCCAACTACCTGCCTGATACCCATGACAGTCTTCCCCCTCAAGACCTCTCTCAATGGTGTGTATGAGGGCTTTGGTTTCTCAGGATGGTCCCGATGGAATTTCTGCACCAATCGTTGGCATGCACGTGCGTGCTGGGTTCCCATGATCTTTCCTGGGGTCCGTACCCCCTTCCAGTCAATCAAATAATACAGGGTCTTTCTTACTTGTTTGGAATCTAATATGTTCTTTACTTCATATTCTGGTGCTTCTTCACCCACTTGTATGGGTGCGGGAGGTGTGGAAGTTCGGGTTCCTGGGTATGCTGGTTTTAATAGTGACACGTGAAATACGGGATGCATACCCATATGTTGAGGTAACGCCAGTCTCATGGCTGCTGGATTAATTGCTTTTTCTATTGTATACGGGCTGATGTATCTAGGCTGAAATTTCTTGGGACCCTTTAAAGCAATGTGTTTAGTTGCCAGCCAGACCGAGTCTCCCACTCGATAATCTGGGGCTTTTCGTCGATGGTGATCAGCGTTTCTTTTCTGTGTTTCTTTGGCTTGCTGTAGGTTCCTGCTGGCTTCTCTGGCTGCTTTCATGATGCTGGCGTGTAGATTCTTTACTGCAGGCATTGCAATCTTTTCTGGCGGATCGTAGACTGACATTCTGGGGTTTCGACCATATATAGTAAAGAAGGGTGTTGCTTGGGTTGATGAATGTGTTGAGTTGTTGTAGGCATACTCTGCCATCCATAGAATTTCTGTCCAGCTTTGGCTTGTTTTGTGTAATATACACATAACAGGGGATCGCCCCAAAAGTGGTACAGCTAATGAGGGGGTCTCAAACATTCACACAACAGAGTTTCAAAAGCTGTTAAAACTAAATTTAGAAAGCTGTAGTTGCAAATCATATGGTATCCAGTAGGGGTTATCCTAATTATTCTTACTTAAAGCAACCCAAGGTAGCTATGAGAAGCATAAAGCAATGTAATGCCACACTAAAAACGACTTTTTTCAGGAGTTTTTCTCACTAATTTTTATTTCACAAAAGTGAGTACATTTACCAAATACATAAAATTCATTGCTTTTAACAAATGCATGAAAATAACAAAAAACAAAAAACAATTTCATTTAATGAATGTGCTGATTAACTGTTTGAATGAAAACCAAAAACGTTATATGAAACAAAGAGAAAAAAGAAAGAGAACTATTTAGTTCAGTTAATTAAACAAAATGTAAATACATTTATACAGGTCTGCCAACGTAAACTTTTCACATTATTCAGGTTTGAAAAAGAGGGTTCTCAAAGAGAAAAAAAGAGAAAAAAATATGTAATTGGAGACAAAAGTAAGTTCCAACAAAGAAAGAGAGACCACTTTTACTTTTTCGGCGGGCCACCTGTAAGGCCACTGATGTTAAAGAACCGCCTTCCTCGGGGCAGAGTAAGTAGTGAAATTCCCCAAAATAAATATGGGGGGAATCCTTCAAAGGCAGGGGGTCAGGACGTCAATTAGACCTCGGAATAGAGCGTGGGCAGCATTAACTGGAGAAAATCACTGAGTATAAAGGAGTGTGGTGTACTCATCTCCAAACACAAAAAAAGTCTTGAATAAATCAAGCCCATTAATCATAACCGTCTTCAAAAGAAAAGGTGGATGCCACAAGTTGTTAGTGGAAATAACAGAGGTATCCGATGAATAATGCGGTAATGAATACCAGTCTCCTGGGAGTCGACGGAGCGATGCTCAAACTGATGTAGTCAGTGCCGGTGCCAGCAAAGGTCTGATAGCATTTTGTGTAATAGACAGTGCAAATACTGTTCCATGGTCCGGTTCGTGCGCTCGGTTTGACCGTCCGTTTGAGGGTGGTGACTAGAAGACAGACGGACTTCTACTCTTGCCAGGGCACAACATCTTTTCCAAAAATGAGATACAAATTGGCTGCCCCTGTCAGAAACGATTATGGTAGGGAATCCATGTAACTTGACGATTCGGTCTAGAAAAACCTGCGCCAGGGTCTGAGCTGAGAGAATACCTTTTAGAGCTATGAAATGGGCCATTTTAGAGAAGAAGTCCACTACCACGAAGATGGTATTATAACCTGAGTTAAGAGGTAAATCAGTGACAAAGTCCATTGATACTGTGTGCCAGGGCACTGGCGGAATGGTGATTGGCTGAAGGAGGCCGGCTGTTTTTTGCCTGGATGTTTTGTATTGTGCACACACCTCACAGGTGCCTATGTAGGTGGCAATATCTTCTCGCCAAGTTGGCCACCAATAAGATTTGCTTACTTTCTTCATGGTTTTGGCTATACCCGGATGGGCTTCTAACAGCGATTTGTGGTAGTCTGATATGATTGCTTGTTGCAGATCCTTAGTTGGAACGTAGAGGCGTTTTTGGTAGTATGGCAGTTCGTCTTGAATGGTGAATTGATCTCCCTTCGTGTCCCAAGCCAGTAGGTCTTCTTAAGACATATTTTCTTTTACTGTTTCCTGCAGAGTATTTAACGGAGATGGGCTAATGCAGTGGCCGAGAATTTTATGGCTGGGTGTGATCTCCACCGGGTTAGGGGCATTGTAGACTTCCTCTCCTGTGCCAATGCGGGATAACGCATCCGCTTTCCCGTTCTTAACTCCGGGGCGGTAGGTTATTACAAAGTCATATTCCATTAAGGATAGGGCCCAACGGAGCTGCCTAGAAGACTGAGCTTTTGCTGAGCATAAGTATTGCAAATTCCGATGATCTGTTATTATTGTGATGATGTGTTTTGCTCCTAGTAGGTAATGTCGCCATTCACACAGTGTGCTTTTGATTGCTAGGAGTTCTTTCTCAGAAATTGCATAGTTTAATTCTGCTGGGGAAAATTTCCTTGACCAAAAGGCAATGGGATGAAGGCATACGGTTTCAGGATTTTGTTGAGACAATACGGCCCCCATGGCAATGCTTGAAGCGTCCGTTTTGCTAATAGCACACCATCACAAGCCAAGCGGACATGCTAATAGCGGCATGGTAAAGTCCCCAAAACCCCTTACCGCCATGGCGCTAATACCGGCATCGCGAACCACCCGTTAATAGAACTGAGCAGTGTTCCCACCTGCCACAGGTGGACACAATCAGCACAGGTGGAGGCAATGGACACTGTGGCAGCACAAAAGGAGCACACCACACCCCTTCACACACCCCTTCCCACACCAAGATGGTTCCAATATTAGCAGCATTACATGGGCTGGAGGACATGATTGCAGTGCAGCACCAACAACAACAGGCAGCACAGGATACGCAGGAGGAGGAGGAGGAGGAGGGCAAGACAGGTGCAGCAAGCACCAAAAGGGCACCTAGTCAAACCACAGAGGCAGCCACCAATCCCCAGGATCAGAGCCAGTCCATTTAACCTAACCCCTGAGCAGATACACACCCTGTACCGTCTGGACCGGGATACCATCACCAGCATTGTGGACATGATACATGATGACATTGTCAGCCTCATAGACATCCAAACTGCCATCCCCCCTCTACTCAAGGTGGTGACTGTGCTCCACTTCCTGGCCACAGGCACCTACCAGCATACAGTGGGGCAGATGCATGGTATCTCACAACCAGTATTCTCACGCACGCTGAACCAGGTACTCAATGCCCTCCTGAAGCATGCACCTGAACACATATTCATGCCACAGACTTCCCAGGAAATCGCAAACACCAAAGTTGGCTTCTATTCACTGGCAGGCATCCCAAGTTGCATTGGGGCCATCGACTGTACCCATGTGGAATTGGTGGTCCCACATCACAATGAAGTAGTCTACCGAAACAGGAAGCAATTCCACTCCATCAATGTCCAAATGGTATGTGACGCTAACAAGATAATCACTCATTGTTGTGCCCGATTTCCCGGATCAACCCATGATTCCATGGTCCTGCGGAACTCAACCATACCACGCTACATGGAGCGACAAGCTGGACTATGTTTGTGGCTACTTGGTGAGTAGCAGGGCAAGCACATGGCAGTGTGATTGGGGGGGGAGATACATACTCCAACTGGGTGTGATTGGGGGGGAGAGATACATACTCCAACTGGGTGTTATTGGGGGGGAGAGATACATACTCCAACTGGGTGTGATTGGGGGGGGGATACATACTCCAACTGGGTGTGATTGGGGGGGAGAGATACATACTCCAACTGGGTGTGATTGGGGGGGAGAGATACATACTCCAACTGGGTGTGATTGGGGGGGGTGAGATACATACTCCAACTTGGTGTGTTTGGGGGGGGAGAGATACATACTCCAACTGGGTGTGATTGGGGGGGGAGAGATACATACTCCAACTGGGTGTGATTTGGGGGGAGAGATACATACTCCAACTGGGTGTGATTGGGGAGGGGAGATACTTACTCCAACTGGGTGTAGCCTGTCGTCCGTAGGACAAATGGACATACAGATGTACGCCAATATCCATCAGGGAAGGCCGCAATGTACTTGAGAAGAACCCGCATGCAATTATAAGCTACACAACATAGAGAACAATCCAGATCTACGAATATTACACATCCATCCACATCCACATTGCACATTATGCCACACCACATAATACACGATTCAGCAACATGGCGTCAAGATGGTAATACAGTATCAGCGCAGCACAACATCAATACAGAAATGTGCCCTTGAATGCATGCAAAGGGATCATCCCTAGCCATAGCATTGAACCACACACCTACAGCACCAGTGAAGTGATGCTACACAGCATGGCAACATCAATGTCGGAATGGCAGTACACTAGCAGTATGGTACCAAATATGCCTGCGCTCAGGGACACCTAAGACCTGGCCTCACCCAGGACATGTCAATTGCTGTTGGAGGCATGATTCGGGCATGTCCACTTGCAGGGTCAAGTACACCTTTGCACATTGCAGTCGCACAGATCGTCTGCATGCATGCTCGTAGTCGTGGATCACAATCAGTATGCATAGTTGATTTGTGTGACATGTACATGCCACTCCAGAGTTGAACAGTAACAGGTCCCCATTCTTCCCCCCATACAGGCGATGCCGGCTATCCCCTGAAGAGGTGGCTCCTTACCCCTGTACAGAACCCACAGAACCGGCACGAAGAGGACTACAATCGTGAACATACCCGTACCCGTGTCGTGATTGAGCAGACATTTGAGCTTTTGAAGACACGGTTTAGGTGCATAAGCAGGTCGGGTGGCGCTCTCCTGTACGGCCATGAGAAGGTGGCCAAGATCACCATGGTATGTGTCATGCTGCACAATATGTGTATCAGACGGAATGTGCCACTGCCCCCTGACGTTCAAATGCAACCACCTGATGAGGATGATGATGGTGATGAGGACGGAGGTGACGGGGATGCAGGTCATGCAAGGGGCGATGGCCAAGAGGGACGTGATGTGAGACAGCATCTGATCAACCAAATTTTCTGAGTAACATGGTTTCACTCTGTACGATGGATATGGGTAGAAATGCACTGGTGTCTGTGTTGAAGCGCACAATGGACCCTGTCACCAATAAAGTACACATACACAATGAAGAAGTCCAAGCCTGTGTTTTGATTAATCACCAGTGTATTAAGGAATTTAAAGATGTATAAGTGCATGTCCCCAACCATCCCACCACCCTTCCCCCTCCCCCCACAACAGTCCTGAAACACCCTTCCCTCCTCCCCCCACAACAGTCCCGAAACACCCTTCCCCCCTCCCCCCACAACAGTCCCGAAACACCCTTCCGCCCTCCCCCCACAACAGTCCCTTATGTGTCTGGCACAATGTAGTTGTCCAGATGCACGCATGGAAGGTTCACCCTGCAGTCCCTATTCCCCATTGCCACCACTAGCATTAGGAAGCTGGGTTGACGTGCGCCTGGTGGTGCGCGTGGAGCGGCGGAGGGGGCTTGTCTGCCTCGAACTAGCGGATGATGATGTGGCTGTCTGTCCGGGTGGTGGTGGTGGGAACTGGCGGTCCATCGCGTCCACTATCCGCGTGAGGACCTGCCTGAGTTGGCCAATCTCCCCACACAGCCTGTTGGTACAGGCCTCAATCACCTCCCTTGAGTGCCTGGCAGTCTCTGTTATCTCCCCCCTGAGACGGGCAGCCTCCTCCACATGCTGCCCAACCAGCACAGTTATGTCCTCTTGGCGCTGCCTGATGCTGGCCAGGTCAAGGGCACTGTGGCATTCTGGTGGTGTGGCTGCTGCGCCTTCCTCTGCTACCAGGACATCTGGTGAAGCCACCGGTGGGCTACTGAACCCTCCTATGTTGTCCTCGCCAGACTGGCCATGGACACTGGACCCAGGTGTTTCCTGTGGAGTTGCCTCTGGGCTTCCCGGGAGGTGTTGGGGTGTGAATTTCCATGGGGAACTCCATTGGATCCTCCACATCTGAGAGCGGCGCTGTGGCTGCCGCCTCTCCTATTGAACTTGTTGCAGCAGAGGGTGGGCCCTCCGTGGCTGGAATCTGTGGTGGGGGGTTGACTTCAGAAGGTGGGGCAGTTGTTGCTGGTGTGGACAGTTGTATGTTAGCAGTGGCGCTGCGCCGATGTTTGGCACTCTGCATGGGGACTCTTCTCCCTTTGCCCCTTGATGTCGTGGGGGTGTCCCCTGTGTCCTGTGGCCTTGGTTTTTTCATGGCAGGGGGTGCCTGAGTTGCAGTGCCAGGATCTTCACTGTCTGTAGGTGAGCCTGTCGGGGAAAAAGAGGGGGATGGCATTGGTAACGGTTCTATGTACTTCAAGCAGAATACGTCAATCATGCTGTTGTGAGCATTTGGACTTCATTGGTAGGGATGCAGGTGATGTGTCTGTTGAGTGGCTCATCCATGCATGGTTGTGTGTGGCACTTGTCTCTGGTGATGTGTGCATGTGTGTGTGTTTGGGTTTGACACTGACATGGCCAGGGTTGTATGCATGTATGGATGCGCATCCATGAGGTGATTCTGGGCTCACTGAACATTCACAGTGCATACTTTCATGTGTACACTCACCTCCATCTGATGTAGTTGCCACACCATGCTCCATGGTCCCGACTCCCTCAATCGATTCAACTCCAATCATGTTGGCGCAGATCTCTTCCCACTCCTTGAATTTTATCGGCGAATCAGATCCACCTGCTGTGGCTATGTTGTGGTTCGCAGACAGGATGCTTCTGACCCGGAGGTGGAGATCATCCCACCACTTTCTGCACTCCCGGACAGTGCGTGTGGTGGTGCCCACTGCACTCACTTTCAGGGCAACCTCTGCACAGATTGCCTTCTTGCGGATAAGGGTCTCCCGACGCATGTCGCTCGCAAATACCACGTCGGCATTCGCTGCAAGGGTCTCTGTGAGCATTGTTAGCTCCTCGGTGGTAAACTTCTCCTTGTGCTGGCGGTCGGTTGTTTTTTTAATAGCCTTAGGCATGGCGAGGGTGTCCTTGTGGCTTTCCAATAGCGAAGTACTCAAAACAGGTCCAGGGGGCAGAGGATGGCAATGGATTGTGTTTTTCAAGATGGCCGCCATGCTCCTTCCCGTTCCAGTGCGATGACGCTATTTCCGGTTCCACTATTTAACGGTGACCGCTAATTTCGATGGCCGTTATTAGTGGTGACCACTATTTGCATGTTGCGGGAGGTCGGAAGTGCTATCAGCGCTTTCATCGGGGCCGCTAAGGGTCTTTTTGGGGTCTTTAGCGGCATGGCGGTAGGGTCATTACCGGCATGGCGCTATGCTCGTGTCCGCGTACTCGTAATGGTACGCTATTAGCGGCCTCTTGCCACGGCGGACACGTTAATGGCGCCATGCCGGTAAATTGCGTTTTTTACTGCACAACGTGTAATGAGGCCCAATGAGTCTATTGTCTAACACATCTTGCTGGCTCCAACAACAAGAAACCAGCACCAACAATTGCAGCTTTGGGGATTAAGCCCCTTCCTTTGTGACAACGGATTATCCATTTCATATTGACTTCTATTGATGACAGCCACTACACCAACTCAAATTATTCAACATTGCTACTGAATTTACAGGCTTTTCCCAACACAGGTTTTTAACCCTATCACAACCGAGATATCTTTTCCACATACCCAGGACCATTGCATTGACAACAACCCAGGAGGTCGAAACACGTGTCGGCTGACTTTTCTAATAGCAAAATAAATGCCAAGATGTGTTCAACAATAGACTCATTGTCAATTATATTGGAACAAATTAGCCTATCCTAATACATGAGATTTGCGCGTTGTATGTAATTTCATTCTGTTATCTATTTATCACCAGTTTGTCTGGTCCCCATGACTTGTAAACCAACCCCTATGACTGAAGCTTCAGTTTCCCCACAGTGAATGGAAGCCTACAAGCATGAACATGAATAAGAAACTACAAAAATATTTCATCAGACTCAAAATTAAATGAAATGCATGACAAAGTTATTTTTTAACACAGCTTTCTCTGCCTCCCCATCATTTCTAATCACACCAAAATCTCATTTAAATCACTTATTAAAACCTTGTATTGTCCTAAGAAAATAGTGACAAAGCTAGTGGGCCTCATTACGACCCTGGCGGTAAGTAGCCGACATTACCGCCATGGCGTAATGAACGTTTACGCCGTGGACCGATGGCGGAAAGAGCGCCACATTCCGACCCATCGCGCACGAGCATTACGCCATGGCGGTAATGTAAATAACACCATGGCGGAAAGGGCCCCTACCGGCATCGTAATGCCGCGCAAGGTGCACTACCGCCACCCATCTCAGCGGCCACCGTAATTAGCTGTCACCGTAAAAAGCGGAACCGGAAATAGCGTCATCGCGGCGGAATGGGAAACAGCACGGCGGCCATCTTTAAAAACACAATCCATTGCCATCCTTCCCAACAACACCAGATCCAACCCTGACACCTGTCCCAACCCATCACCCACCCACTTAACCACCCGAAAATGCCCAAAGTTGTCAAGAAGGCATGCGATCGCCAGCGCCAGGACAGATTCTCCCGGGAGGAACTGAGCATGCTCGCTGAGACTCTACAAGACAATGCAGCCGTAGTTTTTGCTACACAAATGACCAGCCGGCGATAGCCAAAAAGAAGGCCATATGGGCCCTGGGGGCAGAGCGTGTCAGCGCGGTGGGGACCGTACCCCGCACCCCACAACAGTGCAGGAAGCGGTGGGATGACCTTAGGCTACGCGTAAGAAGCATCATCTCCGCCAACCGCAACCTTGCCCTGGCTACCGGTGGAGGTTCTGAATCCCCACTGAAACTCCAACCGTGGGAGGAAATATGTGCCAGCACGATAGGCATGGAAGGCATCGAAGGCGTCAAAGGGATGGAAAGAGGAGTACCAACATCAGGTGATGAAGGTAGGTGCCTCAAATCAAGACATGCCATAGTCACTGAAGTCCATTCATGTGTAGCACAATGTTGCCCTAGAGTGTAAATGCAACACATTAGCTGGACACTGCCCACAGCCACATGCGAGCTCCACCCTTTATACATGTAGCATGCACACCCTAACTGCCGGCACCCACATACCTCCATCCTCATTCCACACAAAAAGGAGACAACCTGCATGCCCCTGCCTCAAATGTGCCTCATCTACTGACCAAAATCATGTCAATCATTGTCATTCCAATGTCAGCAGACCCATCAATAACGCTCTCCCTCCTTTGCTCCACCACAGGCTCAGAATCATACCCCGAGGACGAGGACACCCCTGCGACAATAAAAGCCAAGAAGGCCAAGACGACCATTCACGCACCCTCAACCTCAGCTGCAGTGAGCCAGACCCCACAGCAAGCACAATCCACTGCCAGCAAACAGGACGGCCCACCGGCAAGCACCCCAGTAGGCAGCAGGCCAGCAGCAGCAGCACCACCTGTTCCAACATTGCCTGCCACAGAAGGCACCGGTTCTGTGGCCAGCAGCACCATTGGAGAATCAGCTGCCATTGCAGCATGCTCTGACTCAGACTTTGAGGAGCACGACGTCAGACGCCCCACTGACCTTCCACATTCCCCCTGTTTGTCCCATGCCAGCCCCCATGAGGATCCCACACAGGGGCTCACAGAGGAAGAGGAGTGGCCATCTACCCCATGCCTAGCTCTAAGTCCACAGGAGGGGAGCAGCCCCTCCATCACACCACCGGCAATGGGCATGGCCCAGCAGGGGCAACAGTCCCTTGAGGACATCATTGAACGGCAGCAACAGCTGTCCACGCTACTCACCGAGCATGCTGCGGAATGTGTGAGGGCTAGGGCAGCCATCGAACAGGCTACGGAGACCCTAAGGGCCGAAATTGCGCGGAGCACTGACACCCTGAGGGATGCAATGCAGTCCACGTCAAGGGACATTTGTGGCGAACTTGCCGGGGTGCGCCGTGTGCTCTCAGAGCTCTCCCACACCCTACAGGCCATGTATGCACGGGAGCAGGCAGGGACATCCTCCGCTGCCAGTTCTGCCCAGAGCAGCCCCGTCCGACGTTCAGGACAGAACCTGCGCTCCACAGGCAGGGGTGCCCCGGGGGCCGGGAGAGGGGGCTTGTAATAGCCTATGCCCACTGTTACAGGCATCTGTAGACACTCACAGGGGGTGTGTTGGGGTGTGCAGGGGGGAGGGGGGAGGGGGTGTGTTGGGGTGTGCAGGGGGTGGGGGTGTGTTGGGGTGTGCAGGGGGGAGGGGAGAGGGGGTGTGTTGGGGTGTGCAGGGGGGAGGGGAGAGGGGGGAGGGTGTGTGTCACAACAATTTATGATTAAAATACACTTTTTTCTTTTTCCGAAATCAAATGTGTGGACATTTTCATTGCATATGTGTGCTTTATTGGTGTACAGTCCACAGTGTGCATGTCCCAGAGACACACAGTGCCCCAAGTGCCGTCTCCATGTGATACACACCAGCCGTGTGTGCTAGAAGCATTGGTCGATGATATTTTGACGCATTTCACGCCCCTCCTGTGCATCGCCTCCTCCATGAGGTGCGGCCCCATCTGCACCCTCCTCATCCTCATCGTCAGGTGGTTGCAGTTCTGCGTCAGGGGGCAGGGGCACATTTCGTCTGACGCATATATTGTGTAGCATGACACATGCCATGACCATCTTTGCCACCTTCTCATGGCGGTACAGGAGTGCCCCACCAGACCTGCTGAGGCATCGGAACCGTGCCTTCAATAGGCCGAATGTCTGCTCAATGACCACACGGGTACGTGTATGTGCATGGTTGAAGTCCTCCTCGTGCTGGTTCTGCGGGTTCCGGACTGGTGTAAGGAGCCACCTCTTCAGGGGATAGCCTGCATCACCTGTATGTAGGCGACAATGTATGTGTCAGTCATGACGTCTGATCAAGAACATGATGTGCCACCATAGCTTGCATCCAACTGTTACTTTGGACCACTTCTAAATGCACTAATTGATTCACACAATGCGACCAGTATATGCTCATGGCTCTTATGGCCTGTTTTGCATGCCATCACCCAATGTATGCAGAGGGGTGGAGTGCATTGTGAGTGCCCATCCACTGTGTCCGTTCATGCCATTTGTTTTGTTGGCCTGGCACGTGTCCTGTGATGTCAATGCGCACATCATTGCAACATTGCTGTGGGCCTCACCATGACCCCAGTGAGCAATGCTGATGTTAATAGGGACATTTTGGGGGCCCTGCTGTCTGTGTAATGGTGTGTTGATGTTTCTGTCCGTCATGTGCCTCCTTCGTGGGCAGTTATGGGGGCAGGCCTTTCCGTTGATGGTGTTTGGTGACGTGCATGTAGGTGCATTTCATTGTTGACAATGTGGTCTGAATTGGTAGAATGCACTTGCAGATGGTTGTGTCATGGTTGGGACACAACCTCATTCACATGGTAGGGCTGCATACATTGGATATTGGCTTTACTGGTGTTGGGTGGAGGGTATGATCTGTCTCCGTTCTCTCTGCTACTCACAGCCAGGTGGAGTATGCATCATTCCCCCCCCTTTCAGCCAGGTGTAGTATGCATCACCCCCCCCCTTTCAGCCAGGTGGAGTATGCATCACCTCCCCCCTTTCAGCCAGGTGGAGTATGCATCATTCCCCCCCCTTTCAGCCAGGTGTAGTATGCATCATTCACCTCCCTTTCAGCCAGGTGTAGTATGCATCACCCCCCCCCTTTCAGCCAGGTGGAGTATGCATCATTTCCCCCCCTTTCAGCCAGGTGTAGTATGCATCATCCCCCCCCCTTTCAGCCAGGTGGAGTATGCATCATACCCCCCCTTTCAGCCAGGTGGAGTATGCATCATTCCCCCCCCTTTCAGCCAGGTGTAGTATGCATCATTCCCCCCCTTTCAGCCAGGTGGAGTATGCATCATTCCCCCCCCTTTCAGCCAGGTGTAGTATGCATCATCCCCCCCCCTTTCAGCCACGTGGAGTATGCATTGGTACGTCGTTCACCTACCCACTTCACATTTCCATGGTCATGACATTAGACTCACCGAGTAGCCAGGATCTTGGGCCTGCATGTCGCTCCATGTAGCGTGGTATTGTGGAGTTCCTCAGGACCATTGAATCATGGGTTGATCCGTGGAATCGGGCACAACAATGTGTGATGATCTTGTTGGAGTCACAGACCATTTGCACGTTGATTGAGTGGAATTGTTTCCGGTTGCGGTACGGTACCTCCATGGCATGTGGAACCACCAATTCCACATGGGTGCAGTCGATGGCGCCAATGCAACCAGGTATGCCGGCAAGTGCATGGAAACCCACTTTGGTGTTTGCAATCTCCTGGGCAGTCCGTGGTAATGAGATGTGGTCGTCTGTGTGCTTGAGGAGGGCATCGAGCACTTGGATAAGCGTACGTGAGAATAATGGTTGTGAAATGCCATGCAAGTGCCCCACTGTGTGCTGGTAGGTGCCTGTGGCCAGGAAGTGGAGTACAGACACTACCCAGTAGGGGTGGGATGGCGGTTGGACTATCTATCATGCTGACGATGTCGTTGTGTGTCATGTCTACGATGGCGTTGATGGTGTCCCGGTCCAAACGGTACAGGGTGTGGATCTGCTCAGCAGTGAGGTTGAATGGACTGGCTCTGATGCGTGGGATTGGGGGCTGCCTGCGTGGTGGCACTGGCTGTGCTGGTGGGGCTTGCTGGCCCTGCCTTGCCCCCCTTCTCCTCCTGCGTCTCCTCTGTGCTGCCTGTTGTTGTTGTTGTTGTTGTTGTTGTTGTAGTAGCACTTGCATTGCTATCAGGTCCTCCAGCCCCAACATTGAAAGTCGTATTGGTATCATTGTGGAGTGTGACTGGGTGTGGGAAGGGGTGGGGTGTGCTCTTTTTGTACTTCCTGAGTCTGTATTGCCTCCACCTGTGCTGTTTCTGTGCACCTGTGGCAGCTGGATTCACTTTACATGGCCATTTACGGTTGGTTCGCGATGGCGTACTTAGCGCCATGGCGGTAAGGTATTAACGGGCTGGGTGATGGCGTTAGGTGCATGTCCGCTTGGGTCGGCATTCGCATACCTTTCCGCCATGGCGCTAAGTACGGTGTGGGAGGTCGCGTGCGCGCGTCCTTGGCGTAGATAGCGGCAGCGTTGACTACGATGCCGCTAATGGCATCGTAGTTAACGGTCAAGGGTCATAATCGGACCTAGCGGAAAACGATGGCGGTAATCATTTACCGTCATCGTTTTTCGCTTAGCACCAGGGTCGGAATGAGGCCCATTGTCATTACCAGTTACCTATTACCATCACTAATCGCATCCCGTTGGAAATGGCTTGATTGTGAGATATGTTAAACCGATAAGTCTTCCTTTCAAGGTCAGGTGCAGTGCTGGCTGTTTGTCTTTGATGTGAGAGGGGCAGAGCAAGAGCCGCCTGGGGACATTTCTCCCTTGCCAGACTGTTAAGTCAGCCAGTTTCATTCAAATTATGTAGGGGGATTTACATGTTTCTCTGCTATACTTCTTTAGACACCTTACAACAGAATCCCATGTTTTAACCAACTACTTTAAAGTATTTACAACTTGTCGATGCAAATCTTGATACTTGTGCAGCATCAAGGTTAAGAATTTTGCATATGCAAAATAAAGAAATCTCGCCCTGTACTGAAAAACAAAAGTCAGCACCCATGCTTTGAGTCACTTCATAAGGACACGCACATTGTCATGCTGGGGCACCTTAACCTTTAAAACCCCTCTGCAGCAAGCAACCTGTCTTAAACTTAACTGCCTCCTATCTTACGACTCCCTCTACTCCACCCACAACAAACCAACCACTATGGCAGGAACACTTTTGACCTTGTTTTCCTCTCTAATGCACTCTCCTCTGATGTCTCCATTGACCCCTCTTCCTCTGTTCACCCCATTGTTCACTTTAACATCTTGATCCCTCCTTCTTATACTCCTCATTGCCCCTCTTAAATGACTATGTCAATTGCCGTGATGATGTGCAGACTTGTGTCCTGTATCGTTCTCCTATTCATTGACCAAGGTTTCTCTGACATTCACTATGCACTTATGACTCCATTTTGCCAACACTATCCTGCTCACACATTTACACCTTTCTGTCTCCATCCTCAGCCTTGAATCACTTCTGAAATTCAGACCCTCAAAACAAACATGCGCCATGACCTATGATGCTGTCACTTGTGGGGTGAACATACAGACCCAGACTGAAAGCGGTTGAGAGGCCATGCAAGGCCCTATTATAAGAATAAAGCTGGCAGATGTTGAAACCCATTGGAATAGTTAGGCCAGTTCCAAACTTTGATTTCCTACATAAGGCCTAGCGAAGGAACACAAACGGGCCTAGTTCAACTTTACCAAAATGGACAGGCGCTCAAGTGAAGGGAAATGTGCCTGGGAAATGCACACTACTGGAAGTGCCCAGGAAATGGAGAAAACACGCCTGTGGCTGAAATGCTATTTTTTTCTAAAATATGAAAAGCTACAATTTCACTTAAGGAGTGTCACAAGACTGTGATTCGGAACTCTAAAGTGAAGTCAAGCACTTTGCATTGGTCACAAATAAAAAACATCATGCAAAATGACCTGATTTAAAAAGAGAGGCCTATTCTTCTTGTAGAAGTGAACACTGGTTCCTATGTTAACTGTGGCCAACGGGTGAACAACACCGAAAGTGAACTTATATCTGTTCAAATATTGTAGGATAGAATGACTGTAGTTATGACAGCAGGCAAAGATACAGTACAAATGTTACATGTAAGCAGTGGTGTCGCCAGGAATCATATTTAGGAGGGGCACAGAGGGGGCCAAAGACAAAAGTAGGGGGGCACAGACAAAAGTGGAGGGGCACCTATGAAAGGTAATGTGTGATGTCACAAGCACTCCTGCAGAGAGGCTTTTGTGCACAGCAACTACCCACACCCCACTGCACCTCCCCTCCCATCAGAATGCAGGCACAAATCCATTCAGTGATTAATGGTCCATCATTAGCAGTTTTGTGCGCTACATTCTGATGGGAGGGGCTGCAAGCTGCACTGCACACTATGGAGGTCACTGTGCAGAAGCTAGGCAGGAGCACCTGAGAAGTGGCTCATGCTCATGTTCATACCGATGTTAGAATGCGTGATGTGTAGACATTTGCCTTAGTGAGTGTCACAAATAACATTGTGAACAGAGAACACGGTCACTGCTCGCCTTAGGTAGAGGGGGCACAAGGGGGTACCAGGATATCAGAGGGGGCACGGGCCCCCCAGGACCCTCCATAGCGATTCCACTGCATGTAAGCACATCTTGTCAATTTAAAAGGCTATCCTTTTAGAATTATGGATGCAGCTTGTGTTTTCCCACTGAAATGAAACTGTGACCTCAAGACCTTTGGCTGAGGCCCACTAGGAAAGCAGGCCTGATGTTCAGCTTAAACATGGAAAGAATTATAAACAGTAGATCAGGATTGTGGAGGGTACAGATAAGACGCCAGCAGAAATGGCCTTTAAGCTCAGGCCTCCCCATTAACTGTGCAGTGGCTTCGAACTGAGTCCTTTGAAGACAAGGGCAGTTGTCCGTGTCATGTGACTGGGTGGAAATTAAACTTACGAGGAGAGGGGAGCTGGATGTGAAACTGAGGGGCCCATGGGATGCATTGTCTAAGATTCTCTACTGCTTTTTCCTTTATAAAAAGAAAATTGTGCATTCCAGTGAGCTCATCCAGGACTCATATGAAGGGGTACCAAAAACCTGTCAGTTCCATGTGCATATTAACCATGTGTGATATATATAATGTGAGTTAGAAAGAAAACCATGATTCAGGGGAACTGGGAAATTGGTGAGGTGATATATTGAAAAATATGCCACTTCACAATTCAAACATTAATTTCACAGTCTATCAGCTCAGGAGCAAATCGTGAAAAACAATAGCTCCTCCCAGGAAGGGTGTGCCGAAGTGAAATTAGTATTTCCCAATTTGCCATAAAATGTAGAATTTAAAAATATATATGGTCATGCAGTTATCTGAAAAATAATGATAGTTGCCATGCAGGGAGATTTGAAGAAAACCAAAATTATAAGCCAACATGTCATTTTGGAGTGATGCATTTTTCTCCTCCCTTCAGTCTCCTTAATCCACACCTTCCAACTCCTTGTCCTATCAGCAGGTGGGAGGGGAAGGGAGAGAGGTAGCCAATCCATACCGTGGGAATATTGATAATGTGTAAGTGTCATCAGCACTATATAGTATCAATTTCCTATCTGAGAGGGGATTCTAGCAAGGAACAGCAAACCCGAGAGACAAGGAGAGCTACCAAATCCACTGGAGTGCCACCTGCCAGTAGAAATGCTGTCTACCTCAGGCTGCCTTAAACCTTGCATGGGAGGCAGAGACAGAGAAACCAAGAAGCTAACCAGGCCTGACATTGGAGGAGTCAGATGGGGACTGGGTGCTGGTGAATATCCTTGACAGAAGCCTTTGACCAGGTCTGTGCTTTCCCATGATGAGCCCTGCTGTTTCCCTGAGTGCCCAATAACCAAGGTCTCCCATGTAAGTAGATTGATTCAGATGACAAAAAGAAGTGTGGGGGGATTCTGCCACCCTTCATCTCCTTCTTGCATATTGGGTGGGGGGACAAAACTGTGTAGACCCTGGCCATATTTCACTAAAAAGATAACTCAATTAATTCCTCATAGATAATGCCCCTATCCATTTAAATTGAATTGTGTTGGGAACTACCTGCCTTAATCATGTCCATTAACTGTGTAGACCCTTAGCATATTTAATTAAAGTTAATTCAATTAATTCCCATATAGAAAAGTTCACAGGATAAGTTTTGTTACAATTCAAAACGAACAAATGTCATGCCCAGTGTGTTACAGCTGTTCTAGTCAATAAAGTAATTGGGTGACCCTATTTTCGTGTAACCCCTGTCTTCCTTACAGAAGAGGGGTGTCCTTAACCCCAAAATAAGAATCCCTAAAAACTGCCTTTCAAGGGAATGTAGTGTCTGCAAAACGAATGTTCCCATTCATTCCCAGAAGCCCACAGCCCTGCATTTCATCCGAATGAGTGTTGAAAAATGATTTCCAGATTGGGTTTATTTTCCAAAACCCTGCCATTCAAATAAAAAGCAAAAAACAATTTTCCCATTAAGTTCATTTCCCAAACCCTGCCTTTCTAATAAAAAGCCAAAACGATGTTCCCACTGTATTCACACTCCATGTACTTCACCTTCAAACCAAAGGGGTCATATATAATTGATGCCTGGTGAGTGGGGGTTGCTGGGAGAAAAGAGCATTGGGATAGACTAAGCAATCACTGTGTGTTTTAAAATGTTTCGGTTAATTTGCAAAGAAATCTGATGTAAGTTGTCACTGCTAATCTCTAAATTCTACCGATGTTGTTGTAGTAACTGAAAGTCTATTAGAAAGACATGTCCATGAATTGATGAAAGTAAGTTCAAGTTGTGATCTTGTATTGTGCCATGGAGTTGGTGGCTGCTGTCCTTGAGATTGGTTTATTATTCATTGTAGTAAAATTTAAATAAATATATATATATATTATTATACATCGGCCTGGTTCCTAGCTTACTGGTGGTACAGAGGGTATCTGCTGAATGGTATTATATAGGTTGGAGGCCTCACTAAAGTTGAATCTGCTAAGCGCTTTGTTGTGTGCCACTTTGCTCAGGGGGAAAAGGACACACAAATGATGGGCACCTACCCAACTCCTAGCCAAGAGAAATCCCCTTGCTTCCCTAACCACTGTACTAGACTCTGCCAAATCCTCCTACTTCACAAACCTAATCTCCTCCCTTTGCCATCACCCTGGCAAACTTTCATCTACCCTCAATCTTTTCTCACACCTCCCAAGCCAATATCTGTAGACTCCTCCCTTTCTCCTAATGACTTTGTCACAGTCCTCCTACTTCCTCAAAGCCTCCTCACAGCCCATCATCCTTCTCCTTTGCCGGCTCTATGATGTTTCCCTGCAGACCAGTTGCCTGGGCCTGGTTTTACTGCTGCGGGGAAACAGCTTTTCCTTTCCACACCCCATAACCCCGCCGTTTTCAATTCAGGAGACAACCCCACCACCTCTATTCCCTCCCCCCAGATCCAGTCGGCTGCTCAGTGGGCTATACCCCTGTCCCTGACCCTCTCCCAACATACACACACAGGGACCCCATAAACACATGCATACACCCCTATCCTTCTCCAAACCCACTCCTTACCTGGCACCGATGCTGCCACGATCAGCCCACTTCCTCCACATGCAGTAATGCATGCGCAGTTCCCTGATAGGCCGCCATCCGGTGAAAGCGGCCTTTCTGTCGGCCTTAATGTCTTCATCCCAGGACCTCAGGGAAGCACCCTCGTTCCATATCCTTCAACAGAGAACTGTTATAGCCGTGTGCTACCCTTTGTCCTGCAACTGCACAAATGAACTAGTCTCCCATTTCTTCTAACGTGGCTTTTCCTCTTTGCAAGCAAATCTTCAATAATCATCATTCCAAGGTGTCTTCTCAAGCCGACCCCGTCTCAGAAGCTGAATCCCATGCCAAAAGATGACAGAGGAACCCTTCATCGCCGACATCATGGACAGCAGCATCTTCGCCTTTCTGGTCCTCTCGCTTAAATACTCCTTCCGGGAACCACAGAATCATCAATAATTGCCAGCCTTGGAGTCTCTCCTGCACTGGTGTGTCAATTCTGGAACCTATGGTGGTTGCCAAACAATGCACACAGTGACCGCCTCTGGAAACCGCAAAACTGTCCTATCTTCGCATCAATCATTTCAAGGTTCCCCCTTCATCAGCAAGGCGGTCTTCTGTGGCTTAATCTTTACCAGAAACCCCACGAATTTACCTTTTGTAATTTTTCGCAAAAGGTGACTCTTCCGCAAAAGCCTGCCGAAATGTAGACTAACTGGTCTTTATTTATTAACAACTAAAGTACACATTACTATGTTGTATAGTAATCGTAAAATGTTCTGAAAATACAGTATTGTAATCGAATTTCGGTTTAATGTATACTTTAATTACAATATAATGCCAATAATGGATATGTAGTATACTCTTCAGAATAATCATATAATCTGCTGCCAATGACATCAGAATTAGCCGAGTATAATTGAATAGGCCATCTCCGATTTCAACATATTATACATGAGGAAACTGTTTTGCTGCTCTCTCTAGCCACAGCTTACCTTCCCAAACCTTCCACCTATGCCTGTCTCCTCTCCTCATCATTGGCCCATCTCAGGCCCAGCTCAGGCCAATACACATTCTTTGCGCAAATCGCATCCCCTCCCCGGACCCAATTCTCACAATGAAGCCCATCTCTGCCCTAAAGCTTGCTGCCCGAAGCTCTAACACCACCTGAGGCTGATCGCTCGATCGAGGCCCATCCACCCTCCAAGGTCCATACTCTCCCCATTCCTTCACCGAGGCCCAGTCCCACAGGAGGCCCATCTCCTTGGCATGGGCCAACCCAGACCCCAAGGTCCACTGAACCCATGACCAATCACTGCCGCTCCCTTAGCGTCAAGAGCCTGCTCAGTCTGTTACACAGTGGTTCACCTAAAAGTCTGCATTCACTTTCATTCCACTCCATGCCTAGCCTACATTGTCACAAGAGAAATCGGTTATATGCGATCTTAACGGCCACAAAAACAGAGTGGTACATAACAGAGTGGACAAAACATCGAAAACACAGATTTTTTGTTGATTCTTTTAGTTGTGGTCCCCTGCTAAGCCCCTCTTTTGTCCACACTTCTAAAGCCACCCAAACCCCGTCCCGACCCATTTTAACCCCTTACTCCACTACCCTTTATATATTTATTTGATATTTTCAGTGTTGTTCTGTGTTATTGTCCGTTCTGTTATGCACCACTCTGTTTTTCCCCCAATAAAATGACTGGATACTGAGAAATTGAGGAATATTTTGGCATTTCTTGCTTTGACATCATGAAGAATAAAGTACCACCCACAAGCACACTGTATCAGCATCAAAACTCACCTCGAAGTTCTGCTACTTTTAGTAGACGAGCAATATACAGGGAGGTTGCATTATTATACAAAGTATTTCAAAACCCCATGATGACATACCAATGTCACACTGTTTCTTGGGAAAAGGTGGAAACATGTGATTTCACTTAGAACTCTACTCAGTACTGGAAGACAGGCAAAGGGAATAAGTGACAGGAAGGATGAGTGAGAGTCAGGAGTTCAACACAAGATGTCACATGAAGAGGGTGGATGAGAGAGCAGAAGAGTGAGAGGAGGAGAGAGTGACAGGAAAGAAGGGAATGATGGGAGGGAGATAACGACATGAGGTATAATAAACGACACAGGAAGAAGAAAGAGAATTAAAGTAGGCAAGAAAGTATCATAAAGGAAAAGGGTGTGGCAGGAAGGGGAAGAAAGAGATTAAATAAGTGACAGGAGCAAGAGAGCAAAATAGATCACGGGAGGTGGAAGGAAGGGACCTTAGGAAGTGGGGAGTGGCAGGAGGGGACAGGTAGCAAATAAAGTGAGTGAAGGAATGAGAGAAATGGCCCAGTGCCAGGCAGGAAAGAAGGGAGCGAGAGGAGGGTGAATGTCATGAGGGGGAACAGACAGGAGGAGAGCAGAAAGAGGTGATATTGAGGGGGAATATTTAAGGAGGTCGAAGCGACAGAAGGCGAGGGTACAAGGAGAGAAGTTGAACAGTTGGCTTTGAGCTTTAGTATGAGAAAGGTAAAGGAACAGACAGGAGATAGCATATGATGGGAGGGAAATTATAGCCGAAGATGATGGCATGCAACTGGGTGGATAATGGGATGCAATACCAGAGGTCATATGCAGTATGCCTGCCATTTTAGCAGCCTCGTCGCACATGGCTGTAAAAGAAGAGTGGATGGGTAGGGGTTGTTAGAGGCATGTGCCAAACCTGTGGGTGTGAATACAGGACAGAAGTACGTGAGTGCCAGTATAGCTGGCAATAACACTTGGGTATGTGCTTTGTCTGGAAGGGAGAGCCCAAGATTTGATAAATCACAAGACTGACCAAGCCGGTTCCCACTGGCTTGGGGGAGTGTGTGATAGAACTGTATCGTAGGCAGAGGTCGAAGTGGGCAGGAGTGGTCGGGAGCGGTGCTCCTCTACTTGCGATGGTATGTCAGGCTCATATGGGATTGGTGGCCAAGAAGGTGTCAAGTGTGTGGCATCTATGTGAGCAATATAAGGGAGCAGGAGATTCAGAGGTGAGACAGATAGTTGGGGAGTAGAAGGAGCTTGGGATTAATGACAAGTCTTATGTTTGTGTCTTAGTAGCACACTGAACCAGTAGAGTTTTCTTCTGTTGGGGATCGGTGAATGGGTTTTAGTCATGTTAAGAATGGCAGGTGAGGAGGCAATAACGGTATATGAAAAATAACAGGAGCTCAAGAGGATCTGAGTGCGTGAATGGTGTAGAGGAATCACAATCAAGGAGTGGCTGGTTGTTTGGAAGGGTGTAACAAGATGGAGTGACAGAAGGGAAAGAAGTGTCTGTAGTGAATACGGAGGGACAGGAAAGATTGATATGGAAGGGGAGGACATTGTTGTAAAGGGTGGGGCAATTGGAATGTTGAGAGAAAGAGCAAAGACAAGGGTGGAGCCATTGGAATGAGTGATGGGGAGGAACGGATGTTGGTTCTGGATTGAAAGGAAAGGTGATGCTGTTAGGATGATATCGGACTAGTATTTTCGCTAGCGAGATGTGAACAGTTAAGGAGATCTCTTAGTCCAGGGAATAAGCAACATCCAAAATACCTTTATGTGTGGGAATTGAAAGTCAAAGTTAACTAAGAAGAGGGAGCTGTTACAGATGGTGTTTGTTTGAAGGATGTCACGGAATGGCACTACAGCTTTCCATAGCTTTGTGAAGTAAAGAGCGGTACATCATTCTCTGAATATTTGATTTGAACCCTGGCCAGAAAGTAGACTTCCATTGCCAGCTCGCTGCACAATGCCTAAGCGTGCACTCATGAGAACATCAACTAAGCTCCACTTCGGACACTAGCTCTGTAGTATGACCTTCTAACATACCTAGCTTTATTTTACCTATGCTTGAGAAAAAAATAAACAAAAAACAATCCGAGCCAGGACTAGTGTTGGTGTTATCAACAATAGTCTGTTGGGAAAGAATTGCTGCAGTCACAATGTGTAAGACTACACAAGTCTTATCTGCTTGGTTTTAGGTAACCCACCTTTTGGTATAGGTATGTACTACACAAGTTGGTAGTGTGAATGAGCTGCCAGGCCAACCTCAAGAGGGGTACATGTGAGCTGTAGAGCTGACAAGAGGAAATCAGTCAATACAAGTATCCAGGTAACACTTATACTCAAGGTTTCAGTTATAAATTATTATGTTTCTTTTTAACATCAGTTTTAAATAAGCATTCTTTAAAAAGGCAATTGATTGTAAAAATTCAAGTAAACTTTGAAATTACTTTTCAGAATTAGTAAAGCTAGTGGACAATCTTTGGATATGCTTCAAGCACTTCTCTTACACCCTGAGGTGACTTCAATCACAAGGATAGTATTTTTTTTTTATTAAAATACATTTGGTTTATTTCTTAAACCTTACATTTATACATGTTTACATTACATTGCAATCTTTTGCCTTCGTTATATTAGGGGTTTTCACAAAGTCTTCAGAGGCAATTTCATTCAAAAAATGAACAATCGTGGTCACCATTTTCCTATTGTTGCCCATTAGGATATCAGACCAGCGTTCTTCAGTTTTGAGTCCGTTTGGGGCAGACGCATATCTTTTTCTGTATGTTAATCGGTGCTGATTAAGTGCTTCACATTCCGTTATTATGTGGCGGATGGTTTCAATCAGTCCATTAATTGTACAGAATCGACAGTCAGTACTCTGATTTTCATTTTTTTTCCATTTTCCTTTTATTTGACGGGTTGGGAGAATATTCAATCTGAGTCTGAGGAATGTATCTCTGATTTGACGATCCGGAAATGAATTCAGATAGTGGGGCAATTGGTTTAATGCTCTTGATTCACCATCGCATTTCAGATTTAGCTTGTATACATCTTTTATATTTTGGTTTTCAATCCATTCCATTCTTGCTAATTGCTTTTTTGCATGTTGTGGTCTTTTTATCAACATGTCAAGCGGAATATCCTTTTCCAGGCTTATATTCTCTACTGCCTTTCTCCATTTTGTGAAAGTCTTGTTGTTGGACTTCATTTCCGAGGTTCTTAAGATGTCCATTGCCGGTATGTTGTCTTCGGTGTGCAATTTCCGGTAGATGTCTAGTGTTTTCCACATGGCTATTGATTGTAAGGACTGTAGGCCAAGCTCATAACGTGTACGTGGCATAGGTGTTGATTGCAGGACAGTGAGAGTTTTTCGCCAGAAGATGGCCTCTAGCTGTACCCATATTGCTTGGCCGATATTGATCATAGTTTCGGCTCCATATGATAGTATCGCTGTCGCTTTTGTAAAACTCTACAACCGTCTTCAGTGAGAATTTACCAAACTTGCGATTAATAATTAGTGCTTGTCTGGCCAGGGTTCTGGCCTTTGATTTCAGATGGAGAGCCCACGGAAGTTCATTCATTGACTGACTGATCAAGATTCCAAGATATTTATAGGTGACAACTTGTTCCAGTTTTTGTTTTTGAAGATAGAAAACTGGAAGTGGCTTTTTCTTTGAAGTTTTCTTGATCAATGTCATGATTTTTGTTTTGGTTTTGTTTATTGACAGTTCATTTCGATCCATATACTCTAGTGTGTTGTTTAGAGCAATTTGCAGTCCTCAGGTTTTTTTTGCCAGGATTATAATGTCATCAGCATAGATTAAACATGGTACCGGTCTAGCATTAAGTTTAGGCGGATTTATGGTGGATGTGTGGTTGCTTTCCTCATAGTCGGATGTAAACAAATTAAATAATGCAGCAGCAAGAGGGCATCCCTGCTTTAAACCGTGCCATGTGTTGATTTTGTTGGTTACTATGCCATCGGTCGACATTCTCACCTGGATCTTCGTGTTCGAATAGAGGGGCTTTATCGGCTCGAGTATATCCATCAGACAACCCCTCTTCTCCAATTTCTCCCAATGCAGATCTCTGTTGATTTTGGTCGAAGGCCAGACTTAAATCCACGTAGACAACATAAGTTTGGGTTGGTGAGTGGTCAGCTTTGTGCTTCAGTAAATTCATGATTAGCAGGTTAGTACCGGTGCCCACATTTCGGACGAATCCGGGTTGACATACAGCATGGTGGGTTGTCTGCTTCGACCAGGCATTTAGCTTTGTTAGAAGAAGGTTGGTAAATATTTTCCCCAATGGGTCAAGAAGGGTCAGGGGATGATAATTTGCAAGATCTTTTTTTGAGCCGTGTTTAAATATGGGGATTATCGTTGCCAATTGCCATTTTGCAGGTATTTATTTAGTGCAATTAATGAGATCGATGATTGCTCCACAGAAGGGAGCCCAAATTTTTGGGTTCTTTTTTAGTATCACATTTGAAAGCCCGTCGGGGCTTGGGGCTCTTGATGGATTGACTTTCTGTATCGAGTTTTCAAGATCGTTGGTCTTGTATCTTATTTTCCAATTCGTTTAATTTAGGAGAGATCTTTTTTGTCTATATTCGAGTGTTAATGTTCTTTCTTTGTAAAGCTCTGTAAAATAAGCAGTCCAGGCAGTTTCAGGAACATCTACTATCATGGAGTCCTTTGAACTCGGATTGGGATTTAACAGTTCCCACAAGCGTCGGGTTTTATTGTTTTTGAGGACATCCATCATACTCTCTGCTTTATCTTGTTCTTGTATCATTTTTGCATTTTTTAACCAATTTTTGAGTTTTTGTTTCGCTAATTGGATTTTTCTTTTTTTGATTGATGGGGGTTCGTATTGGACTCTCTTCACTGAAATTTTCTTTTCTTTTCTTTTTTCAGCAATTGATTTGTTGTAAATGTATTTGTGCTTCGAGTTTTGATGTTCTTTCGGGACGATCGTCAATTTGAATTGATTGAGTAACCATCTGTAATCGACTTTGTGGGTGTCTTCTAGCTTAGAATTCTTGAAAGTTTCCGTCAAGATTCCTAATTTTGCTTGTGATATTTTTAGACGGTTCATTCTCAAGTTCGTCGTCAGGGAGGAAATGATGATTTGTCGCGGACAGATTCCATTTATTTCCCATGTGCACTTCAATATGTAGTGGTCGCTGGAATTACTGAATAGATTTACCGCATCTTTAATTGTTTCAGAGATTCCTTTTGTTGTGTAGCAGTAGTCTATGATTGTCTTCATGTTTCCACTTGACCAAGTAGGTGTAGGTTTGGCCGTGTCGCTGTTCACTGCGTCAAGACGATCAAAATTCCGATTTCGTGACTCCGTTGACCATCTTAGTGCTCGAGGCGCAAGCAGATGTTCCTCTATTTCCTTTCCTCGCTCATCGTATAGGTGGAAATTGAAGTCACCACATATGATGTGTTTGATACGTTCATGTTTCTGTGTGGTCTTGTCAATCATAGAACAGTATCAATTACATGCTCGTCCTCTTGTTTTTTCGGATTCCAGTAAAGGTTTGTTATACTGATTCTACTTTTCCTACCTTCCTTGCGTTGTTTGCAATCGCTTTTTCAGGATTGTGTTTTGTGCCCAACACTCTATATTTGCATATTCAATGATTTCATATGGTAGGTCCTGTTTGATCAGGGTAAGTAGCCCAGAAAATGGCCTTCCTGTCATTCTTGCAGTTGCAGGGTTTGTGTGTGTAAAATAACCTTCGCAGGTAGGGGGCTCAATGAGCCATGTCTATTGTAGACATATGATGTTTGCTTCATTCAAGATTCCCTGGTCATTGTGAAATAAATATGAGTGTCCCCGTGTGTTCCATGACTTCAATCACAAGGATAGTATTTGCATTTATATATCACACAAATACTTTGGTAAACTCTGAGTTGCGGAAAGGAAGTGTTAAGGGATGTAAAAAAAAGGTTTAAACAGTTTCTCAGAACATGTGAGGGCAACAAAATCCTCCAATGAAGTCTAGATCAGCCTTTCCCAGCAGTAACAGTATTACACAAGCTACAACCTATGTGGGACAAGCAATATCAAAGTCAATGGACTCAGAAGAGTGCCTTTAGGGAGCGAAAGTCTTTTGGACAAAGTCTATAGTTCTGATGCACTTCTTGGATAAAGAGTCTTGCACATAGTAAGAGAGTTTAGAAATATCACTGTAAGGAACACAAGCTGTTAAGCATGTGCAAAGGGAGTTGAAATCAACTCATAAAGTAAGCAGGTGCAAGTCTCAAGTGAGACAGCATGACTTAAGGCAAGAAGGTAAGTACCCCTAAGCCCGAAAAAGTACCTTTGGTTAGAAGAAAGGGGTCCAGCTGGATTTTGTCTTGCTACAGCCAAGCAGGCCCCGGTTCCTGAGCCTCCGTCGTGGAGACATAAGGGCTCCTGCGGTGGTACTCAGGATGGCTGTTGGCAGCTACGTGTTTTCTTCGTTTCAGCAGCACTTCGCAGTGTCACCACTCTGTAAACAGCACTGGTGCAGAATGATGGACACCGGTTGGACTTTCCTTGCTCCCTCAGTCCGGCACGCTGGTGAGGGGACTGTGGATCAGGATTTGTTGCTTTTGGAAGGTCCTTAGGAGGTTCCTGGAGCTTTTAACCAGATTTGTTTCCCCGGCAGACGTTGCACTCGACTATGGACACTCGGCCCCTGGCATTGGGCTTCTGCAGCAACAGAGAGGCACAGCAAGTCGTGGATTGCGTCAAAGTGGAGTTCGTCTCTGTGATGCTGGAAATGCATCGGAGGTGCAGGGTCTTCGTATCCTTGTCCTTTACTGCTTCTTATCGTGTGTTCTGTCATGTTTTCCGTGCAGGAGTTCATGTGGGACTCCTGGCGGTGTAGCTCTCTTTCTTTTGGTTTGGTGAACAGACCCGTGGGATACCCTTATGGCACCCCTGGGTGGGGGTACAACCCTGTGCCCCTAGTGTATGTTTTTGGGCACCTGTGGGTGGCCCACAGAGCAGGGTATGGGCTGGTGGCAGCTCCATGCTGAGTTTGACAGGTGTACGGAGTATCCTCCATTTTGGGATACCCCGTTCCTGCCATTCGGATCAGTTGATTCCTGATGGAAAACAAGATGGCCCCGGTGGCCTCTTGCTTTCTATTACCCATTACCTTGTTTTCCCAAAGTCCTGGGAAGCCCTGACTCTGTCCCTTCCCCCTGACTGGCTGTTGGGTGGAAATGCCATATATGGTGTTGTTGCGAAGGCCCGGCCAGACTAGCTGTAGCCTTCCCGGTGATGTATGTTGTGGGTACCTCCTGTGGGTGGGACCTGGGTGAATAGAGTGTGTGACGAATATGCATTCTGTGTTGTGGGTGTCTAGTATCTGGTGGTTGACACAATGACTGAGACAACCCTGCCCGAAACCGGTATGAATGCAGCTTGGAGTGTTGAATGGCTTGGTACTTGTCCCAATACACATAACTTGTTGTGAGTGTCTGGAGAGAAGTGAATGGCCTGAATACCTCGTGTGCCTGATTGGCTGCCTGCCTGCCTGAATGCCCGTAGTCGTGATTGGATGCTTGAGAGTGACCCAGCGGAATGCATGAGAGATCAACAGTATATCTGGGGACCTCTCACTGCTAGGAATCGTGTTCAGAAGCTGAAGTCCACTACGACGAGTAACTGGATTTACTGACGCTTGACCTTGAAGCCCTGCTGGACGAGAAGAATTGCTTTTGCTCTCCTTCACAATCTGAAAGCTGCTGTGCCTCTAAGGACTGACCCAGAGAGGACCTGGTAAGGCGTCCTCTTCCCGAGCTACGAGGGACCATCGTGCACAGCTGATCTTTGCCAAAGCTCCCTGGTAGACAGACCTTCGACAGGCTGCCGATCCGATACGTGGACTGCTGCGGAACTCCAAGGAGAAGCACTCGGACTGTTGTCCACCACTGTCGACGACCGCCGTCGCCGACCGGAGGCGCCATGCTCCCGTTTGCCTAAGAACTTTCATTGATCATCGGACGCTCTCGCCTGCATCGTGATCCGCTTGTCTCCCGCTGGAGAAGGCCCGACCGTCGACGCGCCGAGGAGCATCCACCGGTGGGTTTCCCGCCACCTAAGGACCACAGAGAATCCGACGACTCGACGCCCTTGTTGGGCCACAGTTCTTCATCATCTCTTTGCGGTCCAGAACTATCGTCACTGAGGTGCCCCGCACGCCTCTTCCTTGCAGGACGCCAACGCTCTGTCGTCGAGGAGCACCGCTAGGAACGAAGCTGCCACTTCACTGCTGTAGTTCCACCTGTTCACTGTCAGACGTTCGACGACCCATGATTCCCACCTTAAAGGGAGGGCACTCAAGAAGGGCAGTCGATTCCCCGACACCGAACGCCAAGTTCCCCGACACCTTTCAACGATCCGTGGCTCCCGCCTGAAAGGGAGGCACTCAAGAAGGATCGGTCGACGCATCGTCGGAGAACTCTACTCCACCAGGTACATTGGGGGGGTAAAAACCTTAATAGGAAGAAGTGAGACTATTGAACATATGGACTGGGCTTGTGCAATATATCTTATTTTACAGGTTGCCCAGGTGGGGGGATCTCCACACAGAACTGTGTCTAGGGTATGGGGCCAGTATTCTGCCTATTGTTTCAACCATCTTCCGTTCCTTCCTATCTCTATTGCTGGTTTCCTCGTTATTAATCTGTGTGACATTTTAACCGTACAGTTGATGCACTTTAATGAGATTTGATTACATTAGTGGTACCACTTCAGAATTGTATATATTTATCATTATTGACTTCCGAGTACAAAGTGCGTTATTGTGATCGTGTACATCCCCTTGAATATTAATTATATAAAGACTGTGTTTTCAGTAATACAGTGTGTGGACATTCCTTTGTGGGGGTTCGGGGACTACACTGTACTTAAGAACCAGCCCGCATCACCTCCTGAGAAGCTAGGCCTTGATTGCTCGTCCATTGCTACCTTATAGAGAATCTTGGCTGGGGTCTCCTGTGCCTCTCCTCTACCATATAGAGAGCGGAGGTACAGACACCCCCTACCTGTCTTTACAGTCTCGCGGTTAGTTGGTCCCACTAACCCAATGGGAGAAGTTGTTCCGTCCGGAGCTTCTCTGTCGAGGTGAAAAAGAAGGTCGCCACATAAGCAGGGCTTCACCAGGCAATTCAAGGTCCAGGAGGTTGCAGCGGACTTCTCTTAGTTTCTTTGTCAGATGTTTCTTCCAGTGGTCGTCTCTCTCTGTAGTCCCAAGAACCTTGCCTTTTATGCAAGTTTTCCCATTCATGCACAGCCTAGGGTGTCAATCACACAGCAGGGACCAGCCAATCAGGACTTGTTTCAGTCAGGCATTCCTAGAGACAAAGGGCACGTCACATCACGTCCTTCCAGACACAATGGAGCCAGGGGCGGGCTTCAGGGCTGAAGCCTGCCAAAAGTAGAACAAAGGGCTCAATCCTGTATCAGCGCACAGAGTAAAACCCAATTAAAACCCAAGAAAGACACCACAAACAGAAAATGGAGAAAAAAGAAGACAGGGGCCACTTTGACAAAATGGTCACCCATGGGTGCTGTACTGCAGCTGCTAAGGGTACAGCCTGCAGTAGTAGAAAAGCACAATGGTAGGATAAATTAAACCACTGCCACCAGCCATTTAAAGTAGTGAGGGTAACAACAGGGTGTTTAATGGGAAAGTAGGATAAGGGGCTACTAAGTAATCCCCCAGCACTCCACGTAAAATGGTGTGTGCTGGACCTACAAAGAGAAAAGTCAAGTAAAGTCAATTTCACTTTACTGTTCTTGGGAAGGCTAGTTCACCCAAGAAAAGGTATTACAGCCTTAAGAGAAATATGAGGATTTCTCAGTGGCACTGCACTGAAGGTGCTCTGTGTCACCATACACAAAGCAGATGCCTATGGAGTTTGTCAGACCCCCGAAACAGTGAAAACACAAAATCCAAATCAGGTAAAAACACATGAGAGAGGGAGAAAAAGGTCCCACTCAGGAGTTAAAATTAAAAAATCCTAAATCCAGCAAAGGAGTTGGGGGTCTCTACGGTTGAAGGGGATCAGCACAGAAATGAAAATTGTCCCTAACATAGACTACACCAGAAGCATACCCCTTAGCATGCTGGAAAACCTTCCCAAGAAACGGCTACACATCCAGAACACAGTGGCACGGTTATTACTCAAAACTTAACAGGAAGGAATTACACCAGCCCTAACTTAGAATGGAATCCTTTTCACTTCAAAGCACTCTGCACCCTCTGCGTCATCAATAGGACTCTTTAGGGCTGTAAAGCCCAACACATCCAAGGAAATATCACCACGTAGCAACCATGGAGAACGCTGAATCCAGCAGCTGCATACTTCTAATAATTATTATTATTATTATTATTATTATTATTATTATTCCAAAAACGTGTGATACGCCAGAAAGCAACACACAGGATCGACCTTCTCTTTCATCTCCGCAAAACTATTGTTGACTCTCTTTCATAAGGAAACAGTACAATTCAAGGACCAGAAAATACGAAATACCTGTTTCTTCAACAATCGCACATCAAATTTCACAGAAAAAGACACTGCAATATTTTTGCGCCCGTACTTTGATCTCTGGTGTCCTATCATACTAAAGCAGCTAACCGATTTGCTGCTCTGCGCCCTGGGTAAAATTGTTTTGCTGTGATTCTTCCATGAGACCCAATGCCGCTCGTGCCCTGGGTTACCTGACAGCCAATCATAATTTGCACTACATATTCGAAAATATTTTCTCTCAAACTTGTGGTTCAGGGCGTTATTCCTAGAAATGCTAGAGGACTCTGCCTTTTCTGTAAGCCCTCCTCTATGTTCTCATCAGGAATCAATTTCAATCATCTGCTAGGTACCCACCCCTGCATGTTCCCTTCTTCCCTCTGTGCCTGCCCGCACAACTAGCTGCTATGCCCTGCCCACTATCAAATATGCAAGCCTACACCAGGATGCTTCAGGGTGCCACCTCTGGGGTGCCTCACAGACCTGCCTAGTCTCCAGGTTTATCCCAGAGACTTTGGGTTTTTACACTCTACTCCGGGTCCCCGGGGAAGAGCATGGAGTCTCTGGGATTTTCAGCCCTTCGATTAACTGACCACACCTCGATGTGATTGGCTACAAACAGACTGATAGTGGGCAATCAGATCGAGGTGTGGGCAGAGAGAAAGTATTGAGCATAAATCTCGTTCAGATTGGCATCATTTGACAATTAATTTTGTTTTTTTAAAAATGTGGGCTGTGCGGGTGGGCGGATAATGGAGAAAATGTTCATGGCATCCAATGACATCATCCTCCAGGTTTTTCTTTCACAAATGTAGGCAGATCTGGTGCCTTACCCAACGAGAGCTGCACCACTGAGATACTGCCTTAATAGCACCCTTACTCAGATATCGGCATGAACTCGGCTGAAGGATGTGTAAAATTCCCCACCGGGCCGCAAACCAAACTCCCTGCACTAATCATTGTCAATTTCTGCACTCACACACGCTATACGCAGACCAATTAAGCCACTTGCACTCGGCATTCAAAATATCCCTTCCAATTGACTTCAAACAACAGAACATCCCACCGCTGCAACCAACTTACATACCACACCCTGGCCATTGCATCTTACACTAGGTTCCCACCCACCAACATGAATGCGTGTCCGCTCTTGGCGTGGAAAACACAGGCTCCGGGTACTTCCAGTCATGGAACACATAGAAACTGACCAGCACGCAGAGCTTTGGTTACTTCCGGTCAGCACACACCAGCACTACATCAATGCTATCTAGCACAAGCTCTCAACTCACAAGCATTTTGTGGGTATCACCCGTCATAGAAATAGTTAAATCGCCCACCAAGCTCCTTGCCCGCCCCAATAATTCAAAGGGCTCTCACCCGCCTGCTAAAGGGCTGGCCCCACGGTGTGAGGATGCCCGGAGAGGCAGGGCCGGTCGATGGGCCCATCACGCAGCCGGCAGTGCCGAGCTACAATAATCACACCGACACAGTTGTTTGACTCCAACTGCTGAGCAGGAGACTGCTCATGTCTTTCATTAGAGCGGGTCAAGTCTGCACACACGTGACCTTAAACATGTAACTGAGCGCGAGCGCTGTGACTCAGTACTTACTTCACAACACAGCCCAAAACAAAATAGTCTCTTTTCACCCGCCATGGGGACCTAAAAGATTGAGAGACATGCTAGCATGTTTCCTATCTCCCCACTGACCTTAGCCATCCCGCTCTTTCTCACAACTGCGGGAGCACATGGAGACCATGCAAATGGCAAAAGTGTGCATTTTCTATCGCAGTAACATAAACACAAAGAACAAAACTACAATAAGAATAATAATCTTTAGTTTTTGTTAATTTGTAATCATAACTGCCTCATCATTATGCATACTATTCTGTAAATAACAGACACATTTTCATATTCATGTCATGAAAGTGTCCTTGCTCCCCCTTCACTCCTCTATCGTGAGCGGAATGATTAAAAAAAGGACGCAGGCCGTGTAGCATATATTATTTGCATTTAAACGTGCCATTACGAGTATTTTCCGTTTTGAAAAATAACAATTCATGATTTATACACCCGGCACTCTGTGTCCCCGGATAGTTCTCGTGATTTCCTTATCACTAAGGGTATTGACGCTGTAATGAACTGTCTCCCCCAGGCCCCTCCTCCCCTAGAGGAAGACTGGTGGTTAATATTTAACAGGAAATGAGCTATAAATACAGGGTATGGGCCTGCTAATTAAATAAGTAGAGTTTTAGAGGACCCCTGGGCCCAGGAGCCCTTTGTTTAAATATGATTGATTGTCACAGCCTGAGTCTGGCTCCAGCCGTCATTCTCTCCGTTGGTAACTTACTAAAAGCTGCAGTGAAGCGACAGATAGGGGTGAGCTGACGGATGAGCCAGGCACACGTAGGAGGCGGGTCACGTGGTACATGGTCTGCCACACCTTCCAACTCGTATCCTCCCCCTCGGCTCTAGGGTTCGTTTCCGCTTCCTCTCAGAGACGGTCACCTTTCTGGTTTCGTTGCCATCCTCTGACGTGTTATTCTCGGATTTCTTAATTTTTCAACTATTATACCTCTCTCTCACTCTCTCTCTCCCTTCAGCCGTTAGTGATGCGTCTCATTCTCTCCCGCTTAGAATACTCTGCTGCAGTGATGTAAATTGCTCAAAATGCCAAGAGTAGCGGAAGACGGAAGTGACATTTGATCACAGGCTGCAATACATTACAGACAGTGACATCACTGGACCTTTTGCCATGTGACCTTTGACCCTGATGACATCAGAGGACGCTGCATTACTGATGTGAAAAAGCTACAATAAGCATAGAATTAATAAAATGACCAATATGTACTAAAGCAAGCAAAAGGCTGAGTTGCCATCCATATATGATAGGGAGTGTGTTGTAGCCCCCAATGATCACACAGACCCTTCAGTGTTTGGAATTATGGCTTTAATGTGCAAACCAATGGCAGCAAGTCGCACAGTTGCTACTTGCTGCATTGTAAGATAACTGTGTACACACATACATATAACAAAGAGTGGAGGTCTGGTAAGGTGGGAAAGCGTTCAAGAGCCTGATGGTGGGCTCTGCAGGGGAACGCTCGAGCTACTTACCTGCCTCACGCTCCGAATGCTGGCTTCTGGAATCAGCGTCACTCCACTCCTCGCGTCTCGTGAGAAGTTAGGCTCTGTGCCTTCTCGCAAGTCTTTTGTCTCTATAGAGTAGTCTCTTGAATCGCCACGGGCTCATTCATAATATGCTCGTAACACAGCTAACAGGGCCATCATAGGCCAGAGTCCTAGCCTGCATACCCCAGTATAGCCTCCTATACCCAGTTACTCCAATAAAATACTCATCTTATGTCAGTTATTAGCCTTAAGTAAGAGGTGGAGCAATCTTATGCTAAGCACAACCTCACATTTCTATAATGTGTTATATGTACTTTCCTATACCTTGGTGCTGCCATGATATGCAAGGTACAGCCTCACATTCCCAGGTACCACCATTATAGGCCAAGCGCTACCTCAAACACCCATGTACTAGTCATCATAAGTAAAGTGAAGCCTCACGTGTCCAGGTGCTGCCATTGCATGTTAAATGTACCCTCCAATGCCTGGTTACTGCCCACTTCTGCCAGATGAAGTCTCAAATATGAAGTACAGCCATCATATGTAAGGTACAGCCCCCCTATCAAGGACTTGTCATCACATGCCAAGTGCAGCCTCAAGTACACTTGTGCTGCCATCATATGCCAGGCAAAGCCTCATATTCCAGTTATAGTAAGTTAAGGGAACGTTATGGTTAAGTTGCACTAATAAAAACCTATGGAATTCAATGGACAAAACGTCACAGGGACGTTATGGTTACAGGTAAAACTGAAAAACCTCAGAAATTCGCCAATTATTGTAAACTAAGCAACCATAACTCGCGCCACCACCGTGCGCTGATAAGACTAACACCCATGGCATCAAAGATGACATCACAAATGTCATTGATGACATCACATATCTGGCCCACTTATTTTTGTTCACTGAAATATCTAGGCCAAGTGGTTTTGTTCACTGACAGAATATTAAAATTCAAAAGGTGCTGTATATCTAGACCTTAACCTTGTCATATGTACTTTCCTTAGGGTTTGGTGTCAGCTCATGGCGCACATACATGGGGCAATAGACAGACCTCAAACACACAATTCATGTGTTTACATGAAGATAGACTTTAATGCTATAAACATTTTCTGCTGATGCTGTTTATTTCTTCCTTACTTTAGTTTCCCTGTATGTGCCTCTGATTTGTAAGCATTGTGGTCTTCATATGCATTTTTTGGACTAGCACAAGTGTGTAGTAAGTCTTGAATTGTTAGCTAGTTATTACATGTTTAACATTACACAATCACCCCTGACATCTTGTTACCAACATTATAAACAAAATCCCTTGTAGGGACTTTTCATCAAAATTAATTTCACATGTGATGTCAACAGTGATGTCATCAATGACATTTGTGATGTCATCGTTGATGTTCTGGGTGCGGGTTTTAGCAGTGCACGGTGGTGGCGCGAGTTATGGTTGCTTAGCTTACTATAACTGGTGAATTTCTGAGGTTTTCAGTTTTACCTGTAACCATAACGTCCGTGTAACAACATTTTTCCATTGAATTTCATAGGTTTTTATAAGTGCAATTTAACCATAACGTCCCTTTAACAATGTTTTTTCAATGAAATTCATAGGAATTTATTAGTGCAACTTAACCATAAAGTCCCTTTAACAAAGTTTTTTCATTGAATTGTATAGGTTTTTATTGGTGTAACTTAACCCTAACGTCTCATTGACAAAGTTATTTTCAGAGAATTCCATGGGTTTTTACCAGTGCATGCTATTTTCCTACAATTTACTAATATCATACTTAGCCCGATATAGTACATTTTTTGTCCAATTTACAACGTTTCTCCTTAAAACTCTGCCATTTCCCACCTTGTAGCATCATTTTTAACACTTCTATGCTTTTTCCACTGTTTTTGCTTCCGTCGACGTCTGCAAATGTCTGACGTCACTGTGGACCTTCCGGACAGTGCCACGTGACCATACATAGACGCAATACGTTTTTCCAACATTTCCATTAGCATTTTGTGTTATGCTAATGGAATAATGTGCCGTTCATCACCCGTTCCAGGGACTGGAATGGGGGATAACGACCCGGCAGTGCAATTTATCGGCCCAAGCAAAGTATGTCTGTGTGGGCCCTGATGCCTGTGGGCTTTGGTGCATTATAAATAAATAAATAATGAGGGCTCCGAGCCATTATCCTCCATTGTAACCTCTGCAATGGGGGATAAAAGTCATTAGCTCCCCTGGTACCCAAAACGGGAACCCGGGGTGCTAAAAAATAGATGGTTCTTCCTACAGCGGGACGCCTGTTGCGTCCCGCTGTAGGAAATAACAAAACTTATTCCAAGATGGCCAACATGGAAAAAGAAGGCGGGGGCTCAGTACAGAGCCACTCTTCCCTTTCCATGGCAGCCTGCAGAAGGCGAAGTCAGAACCATATGACCATATTACCACAAGCACATTTTGTTTCCATTTCAAACCTATCTTACTTTCGAAATTTTTTATCACATAGCCGGTCCCAGGTGGACATGGCCACTTTAACACTATTTTTCATCCCTCACGGTCAAGGCCAGTAGCCAGATTGTCCAGGTCATGACCTTATACCATGACCCGGACGATCTGGCCACTGCCCATTGCCACAGGCTATACCTCATTCACCAAAGGTATATCACTATTTTTTGTACCTACATTATGACACTTGTCAAAAAATAAAAACCATGCTTTCAAGTCCTTGCCAATGCTTCTTACAAGAGTTTGCTTGAAATCCACCCATGTTTTTTTTTCAAAAGTGTCAAAATGTATGTACATACAATAGTCATATAACTTAGCCCCCAACTTGACAAAATCCATTCAGACTTTACACAAACTTTCACGGTTGGGTCTATAATCTTTCTGAAAACTTTTGTCCACATTCATCAAATGGCAATAAAGTTATAAGCCATCTAAAAATGTTGAGACCCCCTCTAATTTAGCCCCCTCTTGAGAAAATCCCACAAAACTTTACAAAAACAGTGCACCGTGGTAGCGCGAGTTATGATTGTGTTCCTTATCATAACTGGTGAATTTCTGGGTTTTTTGGGTTTTTGATGTTTTGGTTTTACCTGTAACCATAACGTCCCTGTAGCAACGTTTTTCCATTGAATTTCATAGGTGTTTTTAGTAGTGCAACTTAACCATAACGTCCCTTTAACAATGTTTTTTGTTGGTGTATTGCATAGGTTTTTAGTAGGGCAGTGGATCCAGAAAGTTCCTTCAGTATAGATTTTTCAGTGAAGGTGATAGATTTTTAGTAGCGCAACATAACCATAACATCTCTTTAACAATGTTTTTTGTTAATTTCATAGGTTTTTAGTAGGGCAGTGTATCCAGAAAGTTCCTGTAGCATAGTTTTTTCAGTGAAGGGGATATGTTTGTAGTAGTGCAACGTAACCATAACACCCCGTTAGAAGTGGTTTTGTTAGTGAATCTGATAGGTTTTTAGTAGGGCATTGTAACTAGAAATTGAAGGTGTACATGTTAAATGTTGGGGAGTGTGGGAGTGGTTTTTATTTTTCTGTTAACAATGCATGGTGAGTCTGTGGTACACAGTACTGTATCAGATGGCTGCAGGGGAGTAATATGGAGGTTTCATAGGGAGAACACACCTGGCTGGCGTATGTGCAATCACAATGCAAGTTTCCGTAGGACTCAGTACTGGCTGCATCTTCCAATGCACGTTTCAGTAGTTGTGGGAGCACACGTCTGTCAGTTGCACAGCTATACACATGCGTAGGGCATTCTCTGTGTGCTGGTAACACAGCCCCTGTCACCAGGCCTACAGATTCATATGGTAGGCTGTGGCATTTCAAGCAGTCATGGCAACTGCGTGGGTTGCTGTGCAGACCTACTAATGTATGGCTGCAGCTTGCCTGGCTCTATGAGGCCCACTGAAAAACAAGGAATAGCAACCTCCAATGTACGGTGGGCGTGTTAAATGTCGTATTAATTTGATTGATGTGCTGCTTGCCTTTCCATGACCCGTGAAACAGACACACCATCTCTGCAGTGAGCACTGTGACTGAAAGTGTCAAGGGTTTGCTGGCGGGTCGAACAGTTGGAGTAAACATTTAATTGCAGGTGTAACAGTCTGCAGTGAGTCTGCAAAATGGCAAAGCTGGTGCACCTTGGTCACTCACATACAAGTGCATGTAAAGAGAAGTAAACAAACAGCACATTCTTCGGAGTGCAAAGAATATCACTGGTGGTTAGAAAAGTAGTGCAGTCGCATGGGTCTTGCTGAATACTTCTCTTCCTGCTCTACGTGATGAAGCTGCATTTCACCTTGTTGTAAACATTCTTTTATTTCAGAATGTATTTATGTCCGTAAATCCTGGTCCTACGGCTAATGGCATACCATGAAGTGTCTGTACTACATGTGACGAGAACTGAAATCAAAGCACAAGGCACCAGTGGGCAGGGTACTGCCCTTCCAACAGTGCATGAGGATAATTTCATGTACAGCATTCTGCACAGCTGCTCCGGCCACCAACAGGAACAGTCATGTAGGGCAGCGGATCCTTAAAACATCCTTGCACACCATAGGCTGCGCTGCAGACCCTTACCTGGATAAGGGCATTGTATTGTGCATGTGCTGAGATGCGATGCGCGACTCTACAAATGGAAAGTACTTGGAAGTGCTTGGGAAGGAGCGGTCTGGTAGCATGACAATGACTGACGGCTATTTAAGTGAGGGCCACCCAACATTTCCCTCTCTTTGTGCACTTCTCCTATGTTATCCCTGTAGGTGGTGCCCCTTCCGTACCGGGCTTTGCCTTCCTTTTCTGCTGTGTGGTGTGTTACAAGATCAAAATAAATGGAAAGCAACTGGAAGAGGAAAAAAAGTTAAATGAAAAAAAGCTGCTTTCAGAGTTGGAAAGGCACAAATAGACGTCTTCACACTGTACTGCGATTTCTCCATTCCCGGACGAAATTAAAACTAACGCAGCCACATCCATGTCTATGTAATGAGAGAACAATTTATGCTTTAGATCGGAAACATACGGATGACCTAGGCAAATGCCTCCTTCATCGCAAACAGTACGGAAACTCTAGTAATATATTGTGCACTTTTCCCTCCACAATGAAGAACAATAATGGTGGCATGATCTCACAAACACAAACCAAAAGCAGTCACTGCATTGCAGGTACTCCATAGCAGTTCAAATCCACATAGTAGAATCCAAAATGAGCAACCAATGCACAGTGTGTTCCATTCATTTTCAATCAATGTATTCCAAACTCCCCCAAAAACCGTACACTGTGGCGCATGAAGCACACAGCCATAACTGCAGCATCTGCATTTGTAACGACAAATACACTATGTATAACAATTTGTATGTAAAAACCACACCCAGAAACCTTATTCAGCAATGCCGTAGCGTGCACAGGGCCATTGCTATGGCCGCCATCTGCAAAAGGGCCGGATGTGGCATGTGCAACCTTGTATCTTTCGCGATGTCCGTGGACTTATCGTGCTGTGCGCGTGGGAGTGGGTTAATAAATGGGGTAATAAATGTCAACCAGGGCAGGGGGTTTTGTTTGCAGTGGTGGCTCTCAAAAGAGCCGTTTTGTATTTTTCTTTTAAAGCTGCGTCCATAGAACAATTTATTTTCCGGTTTTTATAAGTGTTTTTATTTGTTGTACTTCGCCTCACATCTTACAATGGCGTCTTTAGTGCAGCCTGTACATTGGAAAACAAAATGTCATTGCCACTGGACTACAAAGAAATGCCATTTCCATTGAAAAGGTGCACATATTGATAACCAATGTTGTCATTCTCACAGGAGTACATCCCCGCAGCACGCAAAAAGTTACACATGCTTCTGTTGATAAGACGCCTTCCGACCTCTGACTGACGACAACATTCATTGGAATAGGTGTATAGTGGACTTGGTGGTGTACATGAGAAAAGCACCTTCGCAGTGGGAACAATGCGCTTCACTGCTTTCATCATCTTTTTGAGTTGACGGTGCACATGTGAAAAAGCCATGGAACCCAAAAGCAAGCCTCCATAGTTCACAACCACAACGTGTACAGTGGCACAAGTGGCCACTCATTGACATTCTGCAAGCAAGTGTCCGATAACTACGCACATCTACACCGTACCACAAAGCCTCGACTTCCTCCAAATTCAAATTGGCAATAAAGCCTCTTTCCATGGCATACTGGCGCAGATCTAGCACAAATCGATCACCCACTATGAAAACTGTGTGTCTCACCATCTCTGCCAGACTCATTACACAGAGTAATGAAACAAAATATGGCCGTCCTTTCCTGTGATGCATACCCTGACCACCTGATTGGACAATTTCCACAGTCGCATTTACATTGGCCAACATGGTGAGAAGCGTAAACTGTGGCACATGCACTCTCCATGTAACACTATCAGTTCTGTACAACAGTCCCCTGCGTACCTACCACACCCAGATACGTTGTTGCGCAATCCCTCAGCCTCATTTCCATGGCCACCATTCTGAAAATCCCTGGATGCGGCTTTCGTGCTGCATGTGTGCGGGCTGGAAGCAATGTCAACCAGGGTAAGGGCTTTCGGCTGTAGGCGTGGCTCTGAAAAGAGCCGCTGTGGGTTTTTCAAAAAACCTTTGTTTTTTTATTATCTTCTTCCACACAAAGAGCTTGTTTTCGGTTTCATAGAGTAGTGTACTTTCTGTTCCTCCTCAGATTCCTACAGGAACCTTTTGAATGCATCTTGGAGATGAGAAAACAAAACACCATTACCAATGGACGACAATGAAATGCCATTTGATAGCAAGACCTCTGCATTTGCAGAACTAATGATGTCGTTGTTACAGAAAAACATGCCACGAGCACACAGAAATTCAGACATGCTTCTGTTACCCAGACACCTTCCAGCCTCTGGCTGGGTAGAACAGACAATATAAGTGGTCCATAGTCTTCTTGGTGGTATGGTGTTGAAAACCACCTGGCCAGTGGTAAAAAGCCTCTTCACTGCATTCATAAGCCTCTTGAGTCGACAGAGCAAAGGTTAACAAGACACGTAACCCAAATGCAAGCCGCCATAATGCATGATGATAACATGCACAGTGGCGGAACTGGCCAGGTCTCTGCAAAGTGCATGCATAACGGTTAAACTGAGGTCATCGACAGCGCACCACAATGCGTCCACTGCTTCCAAACCGAAATTGCCATGAAAGTGTCTTTCATGGTCATACTTGCGCAGATCTATCACAAAGGCATCACCCAAAGTGAACACAATGCGTTTCTCCATGTCCACCAGCATCACTACGCACAGTAATGAGTACCAGTATTACTGCCCCTTCCTGTGACCCACACCCTCAGTACCTGATTGGATAACCCACACACTTCCATTTTCATTGGCCAGCATTGTGAGAAGCGCAGATTGTGGCACGTGCGCTTCCCAAAGTACTGTGAGGGCCGCACCCCAGTAAAGCACGAACAGTCCTTCTTTTTTTTCCACTATCCTCTTCCCACCACACCCTCATTGGGTATTGTTAAGTAGTCACACACGCATCCACCAATGCCATCCAAGATGTCAGCATCTAACACTGTCAGTTCTCCACAAGACGTCATATGGACCTTTACAAATTCAGCCTGCAAGTGTGCTGTTATTGGAAACCCGTCCAGTGGAAAGTTCAGTGAAACATTGCAGGATTTGTGCATGCATATTCATCCACATGAGCACCCATCACCAGAAAATAAAGGTATGGAGATTTTTTTGGCAGTATATTTACAACTCTGTTATAAGTGCCTCTGCGCACGATATCTGCCACTCAGCGTCCATTATGTTTTTCAAAAGCATAGTGGTTTATCCCCTATCTCCTACCATGAAGTGGCACTTCAATGGTATCGGCTTGCAATGTTTTCATTTAGCCATATCATACAGTGTAATAGCGAAACAGGAACTCTCTTCTTTCTTTCCGACAATGCTACGAATTGTGTTCGCCACTAACACATCTCCTACATAAATCGTAAAAATATGGCATCAAAGCCACCACTGAATGTGTCTTACCAACCTAAAGGCAGTTCCCAAAAGGTCAGTGTATGCACGGCTGTGGTTCTTTGTATGCTGCACTATTGCCACAGATTCTTTTTAAATCTGCCAGCTTCTACTCTCCACCCTCAGCAACTCATCCATAAGAGGACTGTGTGACTTGTCCTTGGTCAAGGCCAGGGATCGTATCTCTACTGGACTAAAATGTCTGCAATAGCTCTCAGTGGCTGCGAAGAATAAAATAACCCTGTGCATTATGCACAAGGCCTTCTGGTCCCTGGGACCTCAATACCTTCCACTTTCACTTCCTAATTTCTCCTTGCTCAAGCTCTTCCCTCATCTGCCTCCTACTCCCTCAGGGTCATTTGTTCCTGCACGCAAGCAGTTGGAGTTAGATGTTTTTCTTCTGCTGGTGCCTCCCTCTGCAACAGGCTCTCTGTCTCCCTGGAACTTGCAGAGAACCATCTTAGGGTCTGGAAGAACCTCAAAACCTTTCCATGTGCTTCTTCTTTTTTCCCTCCTCTGCCCTGCTCACTTCCTGCCTAAAACTGCTTGTGCACTGGTTTCCTACCCACTCTCTAATCTGTACCCCAGCCCACCCCCTCCCGATAGTTCCACCCCTGCACTGGCTTTCTGCCAACCCCCACACTTGGGGATTGTTTTCTGTAACCCTAACAGTCCAACCACCACTTGATGTCTACACTTATCCCTGCACTTGCCAGCACCGGCTGTAGTGCCACTTATTGCTATTTTTTGTTGTTCTCAGGTACTCCACTGTGCTCTCCCCCTTCGCATTCACTTGCGCACTCTCAGTGTCACCTGGCCTAGTGGGATCAATGTCTCTGTGTGACCTCTGTTCCGCCTCCCTTTCCTCGTTGTGCCTTCACACACTTGTGTGTAGACGTGGTACAAATGCCACAGCATACCATATCACAGTATATCATATTATGCACACACTGCATTTATAACAAGATGCCTCCCACATACCTTGTAGACGTCACAGAATGGTCTTTCCACTGTAATCCATGTACTACAAATGTTGGAAAAGTGCTCCCACAAAAGCAGCGCGAATGTATGTTAGAAACGTTAAGCAAGTGCATACAGTGCATGCATACAAACAGGATGCCTGCCACTTCCCTTGAACACTTTTGCCATAGCCTCCTACATTTCTCAGTACAAACAGACCTACTGCCACATTGTTTGTGTACACACCACAACCAGCAACCACATTACACAATGCCTTAGCCTCCACAGTGCCAGTGCCATAGCTGCCATCCTGAAAAGAGCCGGTTGTGGCACGTCTAATCCTAAAAGTACAGCAGAATCCGCAGAGTTACTGTGTTAGAAACAGGAGGGGGAGGGATGTAAAACAGGGTAGAGGAGTGTGGCTTTAGTACTGTCTCTGAAAAGACTTATTTGTTTTTCGTTATTTTTTTGACAGGTTTTTGTTATGTAGGTGCATGCATACATTTTTTTTGCGTTCTCTCTCTTTCACTGACTGTCTGTTTGCTTCTGCTCCTGACATTTCTATCGACTGAAGGTCAATGCTTCTCTTACATTTCTACAGGAGTCTCTGCAACACTTTGTGCAGAGTGGCAAACAAAACAACTTTGCCAATGGAGGTAAAAAAAAATGCCATTTCCTTGGAACCACTGGAAATCTTGCTGGTTATTAATGCTTTTATAGGCGGTGCAGAACATCGCAATACTGCACATAAAGTCACACATGCTTCTGTTTATCCAGTACCTCCTGACCTCGGGCTGTGGACAGAGTACACAGGCATGGTCCCATGCTCTTCTTGGTGTTATCGATGAGAAAATCACCTTGGCAATGGGAACCATCTTTATCACTGCAGTCATCAACTTCTTTAAGTGAGCGAGCAAACGTGAGCACAACATGTACCCCAAATGTAGTTCTCCAAAATGCACGACCACCACATCAACAGTACCGACAGAGGCCACACATGTGCAAAGGAGATCCATGCACTCAAAACCCCACTCAAATACAGTGCACCAAAAAGCCTCCACTCCTTCCAATTGGAAATTAGCAGCACAGCCACTTTCCACGGCATACATGTGCAGATCGTGCACAAAGGTATCACCCACGATTAGCACTCTGTGTCTCACTATCTCTGCCAATGTCACTACATCGCGTTTTGGGTGAAAATGTTACCACCCTTCCTGTGAACCACACCCTCCACACCTCATTCGATAATCCCCACAGTTCCATTTGCAAGGCCACCATGCTCAGAAGGGTAGATTGTACCACATGCTTCTTCTGAGCTACAGCAAGTGCTGCACCCCAGAAAAGCAGACACAGTCCTTCTTCTGTTTCTGTTACGCTCACCTGGTATCCACGGGGACGCCACCCAGCCCTGGTTGGATGATTTGCACTCTCAAACCCTCTCCCGGTCCCTTGTTAAGGCCTCTGGTTAAAGATAGGTCTGCAATATAGGAGAGCTGGATCAATACCAGATTGTCTTTATGTTTTTCCCACCTCCTTTGGCCTCAACTCCTTCCTCCCCCTTGGGCCTTCTCCTCACCTTAATATTGTAAGAGGTGCATTCTCCGTCCTGCTCCTCGTGGCAGGGCCGCGTAGATGTGGGGGGCGAGCAGCGTCCAAGTTACTTCACTGGTGCAAGCCCCCTGTGGGTATCCAGGCCTGCTGCGACTCCATAGGTTTGCTGCTTTACAGTCTTTATATGCAGTTCTTATGTTCCTCTTAGTTCGAATAATAATGTCTTGCTTCTTTCCTTTTAGGTATGGAAAGGTATTTTGGTGTTGTCATGCAGTTTGAAGATGAGCATGGGCCGCTAGGCGAAAGCGCAGTGTGCGCGATGCTGTCCGGTGAGTAATGCGTGATGCTCAGCACTGTTTCGCCTTTTATATTGCTAACCTGTGTCTTTTCACTTCTTGCAGGTTGCGATGTTCCTCGCCGAGCGGCGTAATGTTCCAGCAATGATACTGACCAGGAGATGACTACCCTGGTAAGTGTTGTGTGGCTTTCTTCATTCGGGAGGAAACGTGAGTAAACGCTTACTAATGCTGTCTTTCTTTCTCCTCTTTCCAGGTTATGGTATTCCAGGATGCATGCAGTGCCGGATATTGGAGTTCGTACCTTCAGGTGAGTGGAACTGAAGTCATCGGTGGATTGAAGACAGGATACTGTTCCAGGTAAGTTTCGTAGTGTTCTTTCTCTCTCTGCAGGTTCTTGGTTTCAGGCAAGCTGGCATCAAGGAACTGGACACGGTGAGCGTTACGCTGCCCACAGCAGAATAATGCAAAGCATGTTCTGCTGTTGGGTGCGGTTTAAATAGTCTCAGGTAAAGTAGTCCAGGTAAAATAGTCCCAGGCCTGTCACACCCAAAATAGTCCAGGTAAAGTAGTCCCAGGCCTGCCACACCCAAAAGACTAGACCGCATAGCTCAGTTCCTTGTAACTGAGCTATGTGTGTGCCTCCATGTTGGCTGACCACCCCCAAGTTAAATAGTCCCAAGTAAATACTCCTATTCTAATGTTGGTCTTCATGATGGTTATGAGCCTGGAGTCTTGGATGAGGTTTTAAGGCCTTTGACCTGGCCCTAACTGGAAGGCAGACTTGCCAGTGAGGGCCAGAGGCAAGGGTCAGGACAGTTTCCACTATTACATTTGCATTACTCCCTCATTAGATAGTATGAAATAGGCACACAACCATGTAGCAATCACATGCAAGACCACTGCATTGAACACTATCATATCAGCACTCCAGATGCACCGTTACACACTCACAGTACACGTGCACTTAGTGATGCTGATGAGTTCTTCTCATGGCGCAATGTGTTAAGACACTTCTTCAAGCAAGTGTCCTGTACAGGGCATCCCATAGCAAATGGAAATATTAAGAAATTGGTCCCTAATGTACGTGTTCACTGACCTATACCATGTGCTAGTGAATGCATATTACCTCCCTTTGCTTTTCCCACCAAGTGTAAAATGTTCCCGACAACCACTCTTTAAAGGTCACCATCCTCAGAGAGATGCAGAGTTAACCCTGTATGGTGGCTTTATGTGGTGCTGGGTGTGCCCAAGGCCTAATCTCCTGGGTGCATGGCCTACGGCCTTTGGCCATGTACCCAAAAGTGGATGCCTTGCCCAGACCCTGCACAACATATTGGCGCAAGGATTGGGAACATTTGCCGCATGCCGCAATCCACAAATGTACAATACGATGGGTGGTATAAAGGGCAACCATACCAAAGGCAAATGGTGACATGTGGCTACCTACTGTACAATACATGCAATAATGTACACCATATGGTACTGTATGTATATCAGTTTACTTGTGTTGTTCTACCACGTTTACAATTTCCTGCCCCACCATTCTTTAAACTTCACCTCCTTCGGAGACATGCATACTTTAAACTGCATGCCTGCATTATGGTGCTGTGGCTATGCTGCAGGCCTAGGCTCTTCGAGGCTTGGCCTACGGCCTTTCGCCATGTACCCACCAGTCTAGGTCTTGCCCACACCCAGCAGAACATAACAGTGTCATGCAGGTGAACAAGTGGCTAGGTACATACCATGCAACCCTACCACTTCTAAGTACCCAGTACTTCATCACTGCACCCAGTGGACACACTACATGACGGGTCACTCCATGAGGTCCAGGCATGCTGTAGACACTCTAAAATGTGCTACCAATCCCCACACCCATGGAACCAACATTGTGTACATTGCTGTGCCATCAGTGCCTACAGAAACAGATCACCTCACCAGCTACGATGCTGTAACGCATACTGCCTGCAGTCCCCACACAAGGTAGTCGCCTGTGGAGGCAGCCGCAAATTGGCGCAATACACACAGATACTGCAGACACACAACATTCTACTTCCACCTACTGACATATATCACATGAACCACTTCTAATTCCCCCACCCTCTCCTTCCCTTCTTCCCACCACCACATGGCATAAAGTATGTTTGTCAGTCTCTTCCGGCGCCGCACTGTCTTCGATACACAATGGCAATGTTTCCCAAAACCTTTGACGCACAGCACGCTTCCCTCCAGCCAACCACCGGCCACGTCCAATGTTTGCCGACAGCACAGCGTACCGCAGGCCAATGAGACTTTGTTCCGTGAAGCGAACAGGAAAATGGGTCTGCATAGCAGACCCAGATCTCACACATTTTATGGGACGTACATTTCAGTTCTTTTCAACAAAAGTACTGGTCCAATTTCCGCCAAACACACAAAAGCACGCTTTCTGTCCCAAGCCGCCACTCCTGCCGTAAATTTGGTGACAATCCGTCCAGCCATTCGGCCTGTAGCCGTGCTCAAAGTTTTTCCCTATTCAGTCTATGGAGAAAAAAAAATGTGGGACCGGCCTATAACTTTGCTCCCCCCTGCATGAAACCTCACCCAAAAGTGCTCTTCCTATGGGTTTAGCAATTTAACCATAACTACACGGCCGCTACCGCGGGCCGTATAATATAATGTGTGTATATAATAAATATATGATATATGTGTGTATATAATATATATATATATATATATATATATATATATATATATATATATATATATATATATATATATATATATTTATATATATATATATATATATGTATATATTTGGTATGTACATGGGTGGATATGTGTGTGTCTGTTCGAAATGTTTAGCATACTTCCCAACATGCTACAAACCCGAAATGTGGAGAAACAGAACCTGTTCATTGCTAACAGGAGACCCACCAGCACACTCTTATGGGGATAGGAATCCCGTATTAACTCTCAAAACGGTATTCTGGGACAAAAAATCCACAGGACCAGTGTTAATATTACATTAACAGAGTAATCACATTAAGCATGCCTGTTAAATAATCATTTAGTTTCTAGCAATGGGTTGCAATGAACTGTAAGTATGTGAAGGTGTCTACTACCAAATAACAGACACTACACTAATTAAATTTCATTTTTCATTTTTTAGTATTCAAATCACAATAGTAAATAAAGAGGAACGTCAATTCTAATACACCATTGACATAACGATTTCCCAGCTCGAAATTAATACACAATCCACTTGAAATGCAGTGGTAAGGTACATAGTTGTGTTATTGTCACACAGAGATGTAATCCACATTCCTATATACATTAAAAGTCTGAATTCTGATCCTAATAGGCTCCTCAGGATGTTATGTGTATGCCGACAAGTTTCGGATATAATCCGTCTTCAGGGCCTGGTGCCTATTGTTCCTTGTGAGATTCATTTCGGTTTTCAATGCTGTCACTCATTTAAAACCTGAGAATAAAGGTTGAAGGGTCTTTTACTAATGCATTAGTAAATGTTTGTCTTAAGATGCTCTTGGACGTTTATCCCAAAATATTACTGATCTTGGGGTCTTGGCCAGTGCATGTGTACAGATCCAAGGTATATTAATCCCAAATCGCTGGTCTGGGTTGCGAAAGTAGGCTGGTTGCCCATACTTGGTAGAGTAACAGTGCATAGCATGTAGCCGTGGGGCGAGAGAAGGAGCGATCGTGGTCGTTCCGCCAATCGCCTAAAAGAAAGGTAGGTCATATTAGAAAGTGTAGCGTGGATGCTAATGTACTCACTGAGGTACGACCGTTATGACGGCTCCCCGTGTGAGTGAGCAAATACATGATTATTCAGGGCTCATGATCCATGGTGGACGTTAACTGCTAATATACCTTGCGGACCCCCCCATGCTATGGGGGCCCAATGTTATAAAAGGTATTGGGTGTATAAAGCATCCCTGCTCGAAGATTCTACTCCTATCGAGGGTGCAACGCTCACCTGCCGTTGCTTCCACCGCTCGTCTGCAGTAGTGAAACTGACTCGCGAACGCTGTGCAGTTTGTATATCTTGCGGTTGCTGAGTGACGCCCACGCATGTGCGGTGTGTCGCAAGGCAACCATCTTGGTGTGGGTCTATTGCTATGGCAACGTGCCACGCTGCCATTACGGCATTGCGGATTGAAGAGTACAATTTAACTCGGGTATCCTGTGGGCCATGACTGTGTGTGATGTGGGTGGTATGTATGGGTACATAACTAGTGACAGGGGGTGGGGCTCGCTACCGAACAAAGTCGGTTGGGCGCCCCTAACGCTGTCTGATTCCAAAATGCAACTGTATTGCCCATGGTACGCGCGTCATCGGGCACCAGAAAATCATTTGTGCACGGTTATATATATAACCTAACTCCGTCCACACCTCTGCAAAGCTAGCTATTACATGGATTGACAGATTCATCAAGACCGTACAGTAATTGTTATTCATACAAAAGGAACAACGTGTTTCAGGACTCTTAAACATATTAGAGTTCAAAAAAATTCACTTAACATTTTTACATGACTTGTTGAGAGATGGAAACTTAACACTGCAACCATAATGCTAAACCACAACACAAGTGTGTCTTAGAAACCACAACCAGTAGTGTAAAGACAATAGTGGTGAAAAGGCATCAATTATGAAAATTGCGATGGATTAAACTCGAGTTACAATTGAACATAAATGTATCAATCATATTAGCACATAAAAACACTTCCATAAGATGTAGCAATCAGCTGAAAGACATCATAAGACAAAAGTTCAGAGTGTCCATTGATTCTGTAAGGCAAGGGGTCTATTGATGCTTTGTTCATGGGGTACATCTGCATTGTTATGTGTCACTTGCTAATAAACACTATAAGGTTCATATCCAAAGTTTTTTAGTGAGGCAAAGAGGCAAATCAAACAAAACACATGAAATCGGATTCACAATTCATCCCTCTTGGGAATATACAATCAAGTAGGTCTATCCACAGTAGTTCTCTCTGCAGAAGCTTCCTGTTCAAATCTCCACCTCTGCTCCCTATTGTAACCTGTTCTAGGATGACACATTTAAGTTGTGCAATGGTGTGATGGGCCTCCAAAAAATGCATGGCCACGGGTGATTTCGGATACTTGGTCCTTATGTTGGACTTGTGCTCTATACATCGAGTCTTTGCTTTCCTCGTGGTCATGCCAACATAGTAGTAACCACAGGGACATTTCAGTGCATAAATCACATTTTTAGAGTCACATGTAGATGAATGTCTCAGTGTGATGGGTTTCCCAGAATATGGATGCATGATTGTATTGCCCGTAATTATGTTGCCACAATGCTGGCAGTTGAAGCATGGTTGTGTTCCTTTAAAAGCCCTCCTATTGGGATCAACTTTATGTACTTCTGCTTTAATCAAGCTATTCCATAGGGACTTGTTATTCCGATAAGCAAATGTTGGTGGCTCCCTGAATAGGGTTTGTAGTGTTGGGTCCATCTGCTGCATGGGCCAGTTTTTTCTAATGATCCCTTTGATCTTATGGCTCTGTGTGGAGTGTGTTGTAACATACACCAGTGCTTCTCCTTGCTTAGGTGGTTTGGGAGTGAGGAGAGTGTCTCTCTCGATAGTATCTACTTTTGATGCGATATCTGAAATAAGAGTGGGGCTGTGTCCCCGTTTCTTGAATTTCAACTTAAGGGTTTCTGATTGTTGCCTGTATTCTTCATTCTCTGAGATGTTTCTTCTGTAACGAAGGAATTGACTTAATGGCACACTTTGGATGGTACGTTTGGGATGGAAGCTTGTGGCCATCAGAAGGCTGTTACGATCGGTAGTCTTGGTGTAGACTTTAGTTTCCAAAGAATTGTTCTTTCTGTAGATCTCAACATCAAGAAAGTGTATATTTGTTTTGCTTGTGCAGTTTGTAAATTTAATGCGTGGATGCATATTGTTCATCAGATTGAAAAAGTCAGTAAGCTCATCGCTTGGACCAGACCAGATCCCGAAGATGTCGTCGATGTATCGAACATAGAGTAAAAGGTGTTGTGCCCATCTCGGTGTACTAAGAACATTCTCATATTCCAGGTAATACATACATGTACTGGCATAAGTGGGTGCCATTGCAGCGCCCATACTCGTACCCGATAACTGAAGGAAAAATTGGTATCCAAATTTGAAGAAGTTGCTCATTAGAACAAGTTTCAGAAGAGTGAGGATAAACAGTCTGTCACCTAGACAGCTTTGTGAGCGTAGTAAAAGCCACTCTACCGCTTCGAGGCCTGTCTCATGCACAATGTTCGTATAGAGGGATGTGACATCCATCGTAAATAGTGTATCCCTCCCTTCTACAAACTCGACATTTTTCAATCTACTCAGAAAGTGCATAGTGTTGTGTATGTAAGTTTCTGTGTTCTGGATCAGTGGTTGTAAAACTCGATACAAGTATCGTGCTAATGGTTCCAGTATACTGTTTGTGGCAGATATGATTGGCCTCCCTGGTGGTTTGTCCAGCCTTTTATGGATTTTCGGTATAATGTGTACTACCGGGATGATTGGATGTTGGTTTTCCAGATAAAGTCAGGTTTTTGCAGAGATTACCTCACGTTCTAGTCCTTCATTCAAGACTCGCTGAATTGAGAGTGCACATATGTTCCGCCAGATCATGTGGGATCTCCTTGTAAGTTTCAAGGTCTGCCATGTGGTAGGTTCCGAATGTGCCATGTTGGTAGGTTCCATGGTATAGAAAAAGTAAAATGTATAAAATATACATTTTTCTAATTTTTCTTTTTACATGTTTTTTAAGCAGTCTGCAATGCTTCGGTATGTGTGTGTGTCTGATCGCAATGTTCAGCAAACTTCCCAATATGCTACAAATCTGAAATTTGGCATGTGGGTAGGTTTCATGGATTAGACAATGTAACACGTATAAAATATAACCTTTTCAGATTTATTTTATTTTTAAAAGGTCTGCAATGCTTACCCCTTCCATATGGATTTTCTCGCTATAGTTCTGCCGTAGTTCTATGTTCAGTGTTCCTAAAGTTCATTAGTTAATGAAAACATCAGCAGTTCCTTGTCCCTAAACTTTCCACACTATCAGCATTCGCGCTGACAATAGCGGCATTCACTTTTGAAGTCATGCAGGTGACACAAAACGGTGCTTTTGTAGTAATGCGTGTGACCGGCAATGGTGCATGTCTCTTAAATAGTGTCCGCAATGACGTTGTCCAGCACATGGTGGCAAATCGCTCATGATAATTACAGGAAGCTCATTTGCCACAGAAGTTTATGAATGAATGCTACCTCAACAGTACGAAGCTTACATACTTCAGCCGTACACGTACGGGTACAGCACTTCAAGCTTACACGCTTCAGCCGTAGAAATTACTGTGTGAAGCACGGGTACATCTGCTAGTCATATATAAATTATAGTCTCAAATGTTCAGGTGTTGTCCTCATATGGCATGTGTAATCTCAGTCATAGTGTCAAGTACATGTCCCATGCATATTTATGAGCATGTGTTAATATAAATGTCCCTGTAGTCAAGGAGCACAATGTACTGAGAGTGTCCCTGCATGTTAATGAGGCCGGGTGTATGCTCCTGAAATGTAATGAGCTTGGTTTACTGTTAATGTGCCAGTAGTTAGACATAGATTGCAGTTCCTTGGGCCAATATAATAGCCAGCTCAAACTAAAAATAGCCAGTCTTTTGGGCCCGGAGGTGTTGGTTTGCTTGAACATGGCAAATATCCTTATGATTTTTTCTGAAATTCCATCAGTGGCCCTATTAACCTCTGCGGACTATTCTTTACTTTAGATGTAATTTGGTGAAGGAGCTTTGTTTTCTCCGAAAGAGTGAAGCTGAGACTATTGGGTTTTGATACTCTGCATTTGCATTCCCATGAGGAGAGTTGCAACAAGCACTCTTCAGGGGGTGGTCTTAAAAAAGGGATCAACACAGGGACTCAGGGAATTAGACAAATGATTAACTGTAATGACCACTTGGATTCCAATAAGACAGATTGGGCCTCAGTTGCATCAACCTTGTGGAGAAAAGTTGTCCTGTAGTTACTTATGGAGTGAGATTCCTCTGGGAAGTCTGATCTAAAAATGCATTTTATATCTTGGAATTGTAGGGGAAGTCAACATTTGTTTCTTAATCCAGAAACAATGCAGGTTCTAAAGGAAGCAAATGTCATTATCCTACAAGAGACATGGTTAGTTGAACCGCCAGTGTTAGATGGTTATCACGTATTTATCCAACCAGCGAAATCAAGCAAGGTCCGTAGAGCTTCTGGGGTGCTGTTGATTGTGCTCAACTCTATAGTAGGTATACGGGTTGTTCCCCTCCCTAACCTGCCATTTGGGGTAATGGAAATTTCAGTAAAATCCCTCGATTCCAAATTGTGCTTATTATTGTTGAATGTATATCGGCATAAGGGAGTTTCCGATTTGAAGAACTTCCTAACAATTATCTTTGGTTTGGTTCAAGCTTGGCTAATTAATATCCCAAATGGCAGGATTATTATTGCAGGGGATTTCAACTATAACTGTTTTTTACCTGGTGTGAAGTGTGAAGTGTGGGAATTGATACAGAATATGGTACCCAATGATTTGAGATCTCAAGTGGGTATGTCCTGGTCTTTGAACATGGAAGCTTTAGGCCTTTTCGCTATAAATGGATATAACCGGGGGGCTTAAATGAATCAATCGACATGGCACAGAGGTAATAGCTCATTGACTTTGGACTATATCGTTGTAGATTATTTTTTGCTAAATAGCTGTTCGGATGTTAAGGTCACAAAAAATTCTTGGAGCGACGACTGTACTCTTTAAGCACAATTTAATGTACTGATTACCCGCAGTTAGGTGCTCCGAATGCAGAAAATGATACCTAATTGTGCTGGTAATGCCATCAGGTGATCTGAACCTAATACGAAGATCTTGAATTCTGAATTGGACTTGATTATGTGACAGACTCCCTTGGAATGGAAATTGGATGTTTTTAACTCTCAGAACTTTGGTATTTTTATGAACGAGATGGTTAATAGAGTGAAAACTGACTCCAAATATGGTCATAAAAAGCTGTAAGTAATACGCACATTTTTAACGAAGAATTGGCACTGGTTGAGAGGGAAATGCGTAGAGAAATGAGTGAAATTAAGGCTCAGTCAGCTGATCAGTAAACGAGTCGATCTTGTTTAAAGAAATTAAAACAAAAGTACAGAAACTACTGTAAATCTAAGCAGGTCCAATTGCTGCAGGAAGATGCTGAGCAGATGTTGCAGATTCTGGTGAAAAACAATGTGTGTGCTTTTTGGGCTCTGATTAACAACTTAGAGTCTGCATCCAAATTATCCCAGCTGAATGCGGTCTCGGAAGATCAATGGTTTAGGTTCTTTGCGGACCTCTATGGGTATGAGAGATGGCATATAGAGAATAAAGCTTTGGCCGTGAATAATAGCTTTGATATCTCGTGCGATCTTGAACTGGAGATCGAGGCTATATGGGATTTGTTGAAAACATTTTTAAAATCCAATGGTCGGGGCCACGAATAACACCTCGAAAGCAGACATTTCCAACTGGTCACCTGCCCTGATGGTGGTCTTTGGGAACATCTACAATTCGGGCTGTTTCCAGAATCGTGGAGTACTGCCTATGTCATGCCAATATTTAAGCGAGGTTCCAGATCTGATACCAAAGACTACAGGCCGACTTCTCTCATTGATGCTGACTGTAAGATTTTTGCCTCACTCTTACTGTGCCACTTGGAAAACTGGGCAAAAACCACTCAGAGATTAAATAAACTTCAGACTGGGTTCCATCAAGGGTATGCCACTAATATTAATGGTTTAATTGTGAGGGCGATCCAAGACGCTGCATGGTCTGATCCTACTTGTTGTACATATGTGGCTTCGATTGACCTCTGAGCAGACTTTAATAAGGTTGGCCGAAATAGATTGTAGATGAAATTGGCTGATTAGAGTCTGCCTACGGGTCTGTTGAGGCTAATGATGGGGGTCAATGGAAATGCAGGGATTTGTGTCCGATTGAAAAAGAAGGCAACTTTTCCAAGTGTATTCGATCCTGTGGAGGATTAAGGCAGGGATGTGTTTTAGCTCCTTATCTTTTTAATCTTTATGTTCCTGATGTTGGAGACAATGGGCCCCATTATAATGTTGGCGGATCCGGTATGAACAGTGCCGGTAAGGCACCAGCACCGTTCATACTGTACCGCCGAATTACGAGTTCTGCTCGCGGGTGCCTGGCAGCCCGCCAGGTCACCCGCGAGCATAACTCGTAATTGCACCAGCACTGTTATCAACGGTGCCGGTGCAACCATGCTCTCTACCCCCATTCTGCCCTATGGGGCAGAATGGGGACCGAGAGCCTGGCAATACCGCTACCAGCGAATGGGCAACTACCGGTCCATTCAACTCGTAATGGGCCGGTTATTTCCCAATTGTGGGTGGCGGTGCCGGTAGCGAGTTTGGCGGTAGCGTGCCTGTGAAACAGGCACGCTACCCCCAAACTCGTTTTGAGGCTCAATGTCTCTGAAGGTGGTTTGATAACTCCTAAAGTATGACGATGTAAAGTGCCTTGGCTAGCCTACGCTAAGGATTTATTCATCTTTGACAATACTACAGTTGGTTTACAGAGATAACCTGTCATTTCTCCAAATGTGCAAAAGAAAATGTTCTACTGAATAATCCTACTAAAACTAGGATTCTGGTCATTTCTAGAGGGAAAAAGTAAAGTATTAGGAAATGGTCACTGTAAATTCCGCTATTGGCACTTTTTAAAGTTTTGCTTACCTGGGTTTTAGATTATGTGCCCAACCTGGACTGAAGAACATGCAGGAAAGCTTCTTGAACCAAGCTATGATCCTCATAAATCAAGTTATTGAAATGGACAGAAAATGTGGTTGATTTTCTGTCAAACCAGTATTAAATTTCTATGAAGGTAAAATAGTCCCCAAACTTATTTACGGACTCGAATTAGTTAATGACACAATTTTTAAATTACTGCATAAAATTGAGGCCAAGCTGTGGCGTGATATTTTAAAGGTGTCAAACGCTATCCCATTGGCAGCTATGAGATTTGAACTGGAGATCACCTCATTAGGTGCACGTGTTCAATGGCGTTTACTATCTCGTTACCTTAAATTGATCACTCCAGTTCCTAAATCTGCATACGAGGATCTGGGAGTTTCACTCACTAAGGCCAATGTACCCTTGAAAGGGAGCCAATTATTATTATCATTAAGAGTTAAATGTGAATCATTATTGTCTAACATTGCCATTGATAATAAAATACTAATTGAGAACCCTGATAAAGTAAAGAAGGCACTTTATGTTCAAGACTGTGTGATGACTACTGACAAGTTCAACTCCTATTCATGTATGAAGCACCTAAAATGTGACCATAAAAGGGTGTGGGACTTTGTCATTTATATTAACTCAATTTCCAATTCGTTTTTACTGTTCTATTTTACTAAAACTGCATTGGAACTTAGTTTTGACTGAACAAGTTTTAATTAGGAGGCATGAAATCACCCAGTCTGAGTCCACTAGCCAATTCTGTAACGAAGGCGACATGAATACAGCTAGTGTTAGTATGCAGTATGTTGTTGGATCGTAGGAAGGTTTTTGTGAATAATATATTATCCAGGATCACTACATGGGATTAGCACCCAATATGAACCAGATGTTTAAATGTTTCTAATGTAGATGCCGGATTGGCGGTGGCAGGTTTGATCAAAACTATGAATGTACTGCAAAAGAATGTTCTTAACTTAATTAATTTGTTGCCAATAACATCTGGAACTTGTACATTGTTTTTTTAAGCCATTGCTTAAACTGTATTTTGAATTTAATTGCAGAAAATGTATTTTAGATGATCTTAATCGATGTAGTCTGTGATCTACAATATCTATGGTCTTCTTGGATTGGGTCTTATGTTTGCGCCTTTTGTTAAAAAATCTTACTTCTATTAACTTCTTACCTGCTACAGACTTTTGTATGCTGTCTTCTGTAGCTTCCCGTAACACGAGGCGAGGCCACGCGAGTATATGTTACCTACCTATTTTGACCTGTTTACTGATGTATGCAGCCACTTGTAACATGAGCTGTGGCTGCGCCAGTACTTGTAACCTCACCTTCTCTTACATTTGTATGCTGACGTTTGTAGCCCCCCACAACATGAGGTGAGGCCATGCCAATACATGCAACCTACCTATTTTGACTTGTTTGCTGATGTTTGCAGCCACCTGTAATTTGAGGTGTGCTGGGACAGTATATGTAACCCTATCATTTCTTGATCTGTATACTGCTTCTAGCTTCTAAAAAAGCCTGATAGCTCTCGGAAGGAAACTATACTATGTAACCTGCATAAGCATTGTATGTAAAATGTCCTAGAAATTACGTAACAAACTCCTTAAGCAAAAAGCGCCCAGATGCCTCAGGGTTAGGTGCGCTATACAAATGTAAAAAATAAATAAATAAATAAATGGTGCAAACTTTTGTTTTCTTTTTAGCTATTATCAGTGTTGCACTCTCCTATTAAGTATGAATTTTGTTAATTGTATACTTTTCTTCTTTTCACTTTGTAAAGGTTTCTTGTAAACCGAAAAAAAACAATGCATTTGTAGAAGTAATACTTTCACAGTGGATGTGAACATATGGAACAGTCCCCATCCAGCCATCCATCTATCACTGTGGAAGCTATAGTGGTTCTGCTGTGGATCTGTTTGAAATACTCTGCTCTGCCATAGTGCACCTATGACTGGCTTCTCTGTGGAGCCAAGGCCTGGTCTGGTGATGCTGCTGCCCAGTCCTGACGTGGCTGGATCAGTGCTGACTGACAGTCCTTCTTCGTCACAGGCTTCCTCTTCTGCATAAGAATAATCAGCACCAGGAAAGAAAAGGGAGAATTTTAAGCAGGGGTAATCCCAAGGTGGGGACCACTACCTTCGTGACCAGGGATCAAAAGCGTAGTGTGGGGTTTAAATTCAGCGCCAAGACCCAAATGAATTGCCCCTGACCACATTGGGCCAAAAAATCCCGGAATATTGAAAGCACACTGAAAAGCCAGAATGCAGATTTAAACTGCCAAAGACCCCACCAGTGTGGGCAGGGAAATAAAAGTAAAAATTAAATGGGCCCTCTGTTTGAATGGTCAAGCCAAAAACCAGATGCCTAATTTCCAGTACATGGGCCCGATACCTGAAAGTGCAGCTTTGCTAACACAGAGAAATAACATGGAAGAAAGTGTGCATTCTGCGGCATGGAAATGAACATGTACAGATAAAAATCCACTGCAGAACTAAATTCAAAGGCACACATTAACGAAACTGGTGGCTACAGAAATGCTGTTTTAAAATATTCTGCGAGAATAAAGATGGAAGCAAAATGAATATTGTGGGATGCAAGACTATTCAAAATATCTATATTATGGAAAGAAAAATGCATTTTAAAACACATTTTGTCATCGGAGCAGATTTTAAAACTTGTGTTTAAGTCTAGAGACCTTCCCCATATCAGATTCAAAGCCCAAGCAGTGACCTCCCCCCTACACTTACAGGACATCTGGGAATTCCCTTGAAGCTGTGAAGAGACAGGAACTTGTGCCTGACCAAAGTTTTAATGTGATGAACAGATGGCCACTCAGTCAACAAAGACCAGTCTAATGAATGTGAACCCTGAATAACAGTCAGAATTAAAATTCAATTTGTGGTCTCTCACCGAGCACAATGAAAACTGACATATTACAGAAGAATGTTAATGTAGTGGGTGTGAAGTTGTACCATCTGTTCGAATTAGATAAGGAAGCACATTAGCTTTGAAAGAAAGATACATTACTTTATTGCAGGTTTGTGTCAACAAAGGCCAGAGGCCAGACCTACATGCAGGTAATGGGAATTGAAATGTGCTGTTTGATTGAACTAATAATATGTATGTAATTAATAGAATGCCATAGTTTATATAGAGGATCATATTCGTATATTAACCTTATAACCATGGCACCTACAGAAATTGTTCAAATATCCCTGAAAAGCTTATGAAAAGCCCCATCTGATAATGCAACTGCCCAAAAAATCAAGAGTTACAATCTCAAATGTGATTATAGCTTCCCAGAAAATGTTATGGAAGTTAGAGTTGTGAAAATGGTAGCTTACAAAATTGGATGCCTATATATATTATTTTGTGATGATAAGTGTTATATTTTTTGAAGAAATTGTCAAATCTGCCATTTGAACCTGCAACCATGTGCAGGCATGGGACGCCATGCATTACATCTGCTATGATCAGACCAATTCAAAAGTATATAGTGTGTGACTCTTCTTTGTAAATTGGAAAAAGGTTGCCATGTTGAAGATTTTAGGTTAATAACTGGAGTGTTCAAAATTACAATTTCGAATGGGTGGAGTTATGCCTTCCAGAGGTGAAGCGTAGTAACAAAAAGGAACCAATCAGAGAAAAGGGGCTATGCTTTGTTTAAGGGGAAGGACAAATAGATGTCCAATCCAAATCATGAGCCAATAAGCTGGCACCTCATAAATTAATTATTTTGGAGTGTGATTAGGGGTTTAATGGGAAAAGGGGATGTTTGCTAAAATGAGGATTGTCAGTCCAAAATGAAGAGCTGACTAAAAAGATGAGAGCTGCCTGAAATGATCTGAGCTGTCTAAGCTGACTGGAGGAGTTATATGAAATCATTGGGAGACAGGAGGTGAATGAGGCCAGGACAAAGACTAATATCTGATCTGGAGGGAACCAGAACAGAGGGATTGATTCTAGAGTCTATCCATAATTGAGTCTGGAGGGGCAGTCTTACCAGATCCCTATGTTTTTCCTTAGATGACTCTGGAGCTTGATGACTTTTCTGAGCATACATCCAGAGAAATATTCAATGTAAATACCTAATCCCAACAGAACAAACCATTGGTGAGGCTCTTATTAAATTGGTATCTTTTCCCAGATAGGCATTTGTGGGGAGGGCATCCAGGAGTTGATCCCTAGCCATTGTGATTTATTAATAATTAATTAATTCCTACATAGGTCCAACTGGGTTCCTTCCTCTCTTCTATCTCTCTCTCTACCTGTGGTTTTCCCCATGGGTCTAACCTCTCTCCCTGGCTGTTCAACCAATACCTGGCTCCTCTCGCTGCTCTCTGCTCCAACTTTCAGTGTTATGCAGATGACACTCAGCTCACTTTCTGGCTCCCCTCGGCCACTTCAACTCCTTCTCTCATTCCTGACTGTCTGTCTGCAATTCAGGAGTGGTGTGCCGCTAATGATCTCTGCCTCAATGCCAGTAAGATGGAGATCCTCCTCATCGGAACACCAGCTCCCTCCTTTCCTCTCTCTCTCTGGCCGCCCACTCTGGATCCTCTTCCTTCTCCTACATGTGAGGCTAAGAACCTTGGGGTCATCTTTGATTCCACCCTCTCCTTATCTCCTCACATTTCTGACATCACAAAGAAGTCAAACTATCAGCTGAACCCCCTCAGAGGTATTCTTCCCTTCCTCACTTTCCCATAGAAGCTCAATGTCTCCAGAGCTCTGGTCCTCTCAAGGCTGGACTACTGCAACAGCCTCTTTCTAAATCCTCCTGCCTCTACTCTCCGTCCTTTACATCCAGAACAGGACTGCAAGAGTTGTCCTTGGCCTCAACCCCAGGTATCGTATCTCTCCAGGTCTGAAATCTCTTCATTGGCTCTCAATGGTGGCAAGCATCAAGTTCAATACCCTCTGCATTGTCCACAAAGATTTACGGGGCCTAGGCCTGCACTACCCCCAACTTTCTTTTCCTAAGGGTCTCCCTTCTCGAGCTCTCCGTTCATCCACCTTCAACACTCTGAGCGTCAGCAGATTTTCTAAGCAGAGAGTTGGGGGCAGATCTCTTTCTTGGTTGGGGCCTCCCTCTGGAACAGCCTCCCTTTCTCTCTCAAACTTGAGCAGAACAATCTTCGTTTCCGAAAGCAACTCAAGACCTTCCTCTTCGCTTCCACTTTCTCTCTTCTACTCCCCTGCTGATGACCCATTTGTTTGAAGTGACTGGACACCTTGCCACCAGCTGAATTGGTCCTAGGTCCCTGCCTGTCAAGCTGCACCTCACACTGCCTCTTGGCCCCACCAGCACTTGTGGTTTATATCTGTAACCCTACAGTCAACCTCTCTCTGCACTTATGAGCTACCCGCTGGCTGCACCCTCTGATTACCGGCACTTAGTCACCGACTGGCTGAACTCTGTTACCTGCACTTCTCCATCCCTCTCCCCTTTTGCACTTCTCCATCCCCCCTTTTTGCACTTCTCCCCTCGCCCCTCCCTGCACTTGCATGAACCAAATGACACAAGGCCTAGTAAGATCGTGTTTTGTCTTCCCTTTGCCTCCCCCCCATTTTCTCGTCGCGCCTAGATACACTTGTGTACAGGCACGTTATAAATGCCATATCATATCATAGCCAAATGACACAGGGTTGTCTTGGAGAAGTTCAAAATCTCCAATCTCGCCCCAAGTGTGATTAATGCAAAGTAATTTGAGCCCACCTGTATCTCTGTTGCAATCTTCAAAATGTCCCTTAAGGGAAGGGCGAGGCAATATGAAATTTCAAAATGTTGAATATATCCTGTGCCTTGCATTAAAGCAGACAGGGTGCGAAATACCAATTGAATATCTGAGTCTGTGCTGTTCGGGGGAGTGTTTTCTAGTTCAAGCAAAGTGAAACGATTACTTTAAAAGCACACTCTCGAATGAGAGTGAGAGAGAGACTTCAAAATGAATGATAGATTGATCAAAGCCTCGGGGTAAAGGAAAATGGTTAATTATATATTGAGAAAAGAAGTTGGTGATTAATGCTGTACCAGAATCTTGCTAGAACTGAAAAGTGCACAGGGTGGACCAAAATATAAAGCACTGTGCATGCCTATTCTGTTGCCAAGTAGGAAAGCATTACATTTCATTTAAAGTCAGACTATTCATAATCTATATGGTAAAGCAAAACTGTCATGCCATGTTTCAGGGTGCTAAATTAACTTGACATTAAGAGTATTTTGTGAGTGACCCAAGAATGTTAAGTATTCTTTAGACCTGTGTTTCTCCGTATATGTAACCAGGGTGCAAAAGAAACCAAAAATGACAACTGTACATGTTGTTGGGTTAAATAGTCTGTGATCTTTTGTTATCCTAAACCAACTGGTGTTTTCAATTTGTGTGAAAAGTGAATTGTCAGGAAGAAAAGCATTTGGCCACAAATTGAGGTGGCGTGTCTAGTGATCATTCTTGTAGGATACTGATTTTGTCTACTAAATAATAAATATATATTCTTTCTGCACACCGGCCTAATTCTAGGCATGCCTATTGCAAAGGGGTGAGGTTTAAAATTAGTCAAAAATAGTGTTAGTGAAGAACCCAAAAATATTTTGATATTGATGTGGCACTTTTGATTGGGGGCTGTGGGGTGAACAACCTGCATTTATTGTTGCCCCATAAACATCTCCTACAGTAGTGCTAGGAGAATTAAGGGGTTTGTCAGAGAAAGCAAATGGTACCCCTGGCAAACCAAACCCAATTTATATATGTTCTCTTAAACTTAGTGCTCCATTCTATTTGATCATTTTGATCTGCATTGTATATCCTCCTAGATGGATTATAGTCCATAGGTCCTAAGCCCCAGCAGAAAGCTAAATAACATTTGACCTCAACCCAACTTCAGATCTGAAATGACCTTCCCACAGGGTGGTCTGTCTGTGACACTACCAAACAACTTTGAAGGAACTTTTCCCTTTCACAGGTACTATTGCAGTCCTTACCCCAAGGCTCAGCATATTGATCCTAAAAAGGAAATTTACCCATGTGAAATAAATGCCCCCAACAAGCCAGATGAGCTGCAAAGATGCTGAGGCTGCATTCCCTCTCCACTGCGGAGGTCGTGGCTAATGTAAAATCCTGTTTTGGAAGCTTGTCATTTTTAGAGACATTTTTCAGTGTCATACAGTGCGTCCCCAAACCCTCTTTTGGCATGGACAAGGTACCACAAAATAAATATCTTCCATATAGCTTCACAGTTTGGATTTACCCACGTGAAATCCTTCTATCTTGTTGGCCATCCACACAGGATGATATGGAGAATCCCAGGTTCTGTATCCTGGGCACCTATATATCTATTGTCTTATATTGAAGGTTGCTCCTGACCCAGGGAGTTTGGCAATTTTTACCTATATTTTTTAACAGTTAGATCTTCTCAAACAGTTTTCAACTATGATATTCACCCACTATTGTCGATTTTCGTTTCAATTGTTTGTACTGTTGTACACGTTCTAATATTAAAGCTTTTTACAATGATCCTACTTTGTGTAAATATAGTGATCCGTGTATCTTATGCCACTCCATCAAGCAGATTCCTTTTAAATGCATGAAAAGGTAATTGAACAAAAACTGCTCCAGAGCTAGGAATTAAGATTCCAAAGAAGATGTAGCACTGATGCTGCTACCATCCAGGTTTTTGACAATGTCTTCCTCATCATAAATCTTCTCAACCTGTCCACCAGCTTTGGTATTGTTAAGCACAAAGTGCTTCTCAACAAACTTACCACCTGAATCGTGTTCAGTGACTCAGTTCTAGATGTTGACTCAGTTCTAGATGTTTGCAACCTACCAGATGGACAGACACCAACCCATCCAGAGAAATTCTAGAGTGGCTCCGTAACCTGCAGACAGAGCCGGCATTAGGGGGGGGGCGAGCCGGGTGACCGCCCGGGGCGCCACACCCCCCAGGGCGCCATATGCCCCCACCACACCAGCTCAGGGGAGTTTTTCAAGGGCTCCCCCGAGCTGGCGTTTTGGGAGAAGGCGCGGCAGGCAGCCTTTTGCTGTTAAGAGTGCCCATCACCGCGGGTGCCTTTAACAGCAAAATGCGCCATTAGTCCCCCCACCACGCCAGTTGTTCAGGGCACCCCGAGCTGGCGTAGTGGCAGAAGGCATGGCAGGCGCCTCATTGTCATTGAATGAACCCACGGCGGCGGGCTCATTCAATGACAATGGGGTGTTAGCGCGCCCTATTCACACCATTACCTCCTCGCACTGCGAGGAGGTTTAAAAAAAAAGAAAAAAAAAGTGGCCCCTCCTGGCCCCGCCCCCCTTCTGCCCCGCCGCCCTTCCACCCTGCCCCCTGTTAACCAGGGGTGCCGGAGGGCGAGGGGGGGGCGCATATTCGCCCAGGACGCTGCTGCCCTTAAGGCTGGCCCTGCCTGCAGAGTCCCACAAAGGTATCCAGTTATCTTCAACAGTCACACATAACCACTGAGGAACTCCTCACTAAACACAACATCACGATCCATCAAAATGTCAATGACACCCACTTCTACATTAATGATCAAATCTTACAAAATCCATCAACAAAAACGTATCCTTTCTTTAACTCATTCAAGAATGGATGTCACGCAACTACCTATGCACTGAAATCCAGAAATGGCTGACACTAATTGTGCTGCATGGCTTTTCTCCTCAGCTAGCATCCAGCCGTATGTCGCCCATGTTCATCTTCAACAGCCACCTTTCCCTGAAAACACACATCACAAAGACAAATTGGACAGCCTGGCATCATCTCTCTCGCTTCGTCGCAACATCAAGCCCTTCATCCCCACTACAGACTTCAACACCATCATCCTGACCTCCTCCCTTGACTCAGTGACAGCTCTCCAGGGCACTGGAGCCCATCCCATCTCATGACTCTTGAACTACAACCACATCACCCAACCCTAACAGTGCTAAACTGGATACCTCTCCAAACCCACATTACCATCAACATGTCCTGCATCACATACAAGGCTATGATAAGGTTTCATCCTACCTGGCGCAAGAAACAGCATCTCTGCAAGTCTCCAAACCATTAGAAGCCAGAACATCACCAGACTAAAATGTAGTAGTAAGTAGTAAAACAAGAAAACGTGCCTTCTTCTGCTATGCCCACAGACTCTGGAATAACATACATAACATGGACAGCAGAATAGCCACATATCTCTTGCACTACAGGTAGGAACTGAAGGACTGACGTGGTGTTCAAAGAACATCATCTCACCTGGTAACCCCTTGACTAAACCTCTCAACCCACCCCTTTCCCCTCATCCTGCTGTTATCGCTCTGTATTGTGCCACTTCTTCTGTACAGTGTCATTGCTATCTATCTAGGCTTGCGCTGTAGAAATTCCATACACAGATGCACACCTTGAGCAGAGCATCATCCTTCTTGTTTGACCTTGCTGGAGAGTGGAGCCAAGGAAGCTTTACAGAGACTTGATTACAGCAATCTGGGGACTAGGGAGTGTATGCTAGAAATAGGGGGAGCTAAGGCATAGTCGTGAATTCTAATGGCTGTTTCTCTCTCCTGGTTACCACTCTGGAAAATGTCTTCACATAGGGAACTGCACACAAAGTCAGTAGACACAAGGCACAAAGGGAAAATAAAGTGTAGCAAATTCTTGACTAACAGTTCAAATGGAATAGCTTCATTTCAGATGAGGAGTCTCTGCATGCACTCTGTAACAGTGATGAACACAGAGTGCAAAGGTATGAACTTGCCAACAGTGGGTTGACTCTGAAAAGAGCAGCTGTTAGTGAAACTGATCAGTCACCAGGAAAAGCAAAGGACAGAGCAAGCAAATATAGGGACCCCAATGGATGGGGATGGGGAGGACAACCCCTTACAACTGCCTTGACAGTCACAACTCTACAGTGCTTGTTCCTCTGTCCCTTCCCCTGCCCAGGCTGCCCATGATCCAGATGTTCCTCCATAACACACCCAGAATGGTAACAACCTTCTTCATCAGAGTAAGTGACGAAATATTTTGACAATACCAGTAAAAGTTGGAGAACACCTAAGCCACTTGTACCAACTTTGACCAGCAGACCAGCCATTCCCAATTGAATCAACCAGACGTAATGCAACAACGTCCCTTTCTGGAGGATGATGGATGGGGCTGGGGTGCCCCTGGACGCTTGTGTCCAACCATATCCTCTGTCCATCACCTGCTTTGTGTGTTTTGTTGACCATGCTCTTACCAACCACCCTTTGCAGTGTAAATATGGGCTGCAGGGTAAACAGGAAGGCAAATAATATGTAACCACCTACAGAGACACTCCTTGGAGGTCAGCGAGCAGCCCAAAAGTAAGATCTGGTTCGGAAAAGCCTGCAGTTCTAGAGCGTTACTGACCCAGCAGGCCAGGGACTTCACACATGTTTCCATGCACAGCCATGGAGTTATCAGAATGTGGAAACAATATCTTGTGATAGAACACTGAAGGTACTGGGCCTGGGTAGCAACATTGATATTCGCTGTGTAAAGAATAACATAACTGACATTTTAATATGTCAAGTAGCAAGCCACGCCCGCTAGGTTAGTTGCACCTGCTGGACCTGGAGTCCTACCAAGTTGTATACACATGGATGATTAAGGAGCACAGGCCGACCCCTGTCAGGGTCAAGACAGGAGTGTGGCTGGTCGGTAGCCTGGTAGTCAGGAGTATAGAGATCGAGGAGGTGTTCATAGCATGGAGGTGCAGTGAGGAACAGAGGTAGAGTGTAGGCAAAGAACACGAGAGGAGGAAGAGAGCAGAACAGAAGGGCAAGAGAGAAGAGCAAGGCAAGAGAAGTGAGCGAAGTATGGAGAGAGAAGACATGAGGAGAAGAGTGAAAGTGGGTGACAGAGGTGCAGAGGTGGAAGTGGGAGGCACGCAGGTGGAAGAAAGAGAAGGGAAGATTGGAGTCGAAAGAGTGGAAGGGGAGAAGACTGGAAGTAGGGAAGAAAAAAACAGGAGAGGAGGAGGAAGAGATGAGAACAGATGGTGAAGAGAGGATAGCAGGGATGAAATTAGCACAGATGTGGGAAGTAGAATGGCGGAGGCATAGAAAAAAAGAGAATTGATCATAGATGAGCTTGGGAAAAGGATAGAAAGCAACAGAAGGAGAGTGGGAGCAGATGGAAGGAGGTGGTAGGGAAGGACAGAGAGTCCTACGTGGAAGAAAGAAAGAGAACAACACCAAGGAGGAGGATAATGAGGAGAGAAGAGGGAACAAAAATGGAAGGACAGAAAAGGGTAAGAAACAAGAAGAGCAAATAGAGAGAAGGAGATTGGGAGGGAGAGATAGGAGTGGAAGAAGATGAAACAGTAAAGCAAATGTTGGTGAAGAAAGATAGGTGAGTGAGAAAGACAGAGGGTAGCAGTGAAGGAACAAGCTGTTTGGCAGAGCAGTAAAGAACACAGAGAGGTGGAACAATGAGATCCCCTGGCAAGACCAACTCAAGACAATAAAATGACTAAGGCAGGTCCTAAGAAAGCAGTGTGGGGCCTTCAATAAGCCAGAGATTGTGGGTCACTCCTGACAGTGGATTTACTAGAGAGTGAAGGAAAGAGGAGTATGGTCTCAAGAGAAAATGAGGCTTTGGTCATGTTTCAAAACACATTGCATGGACGCAGGCAAACCTAATTCCCTGCCTTTTCTGTTATATATTGTTGGCCACAGCTAAAGCAGACTTGCCCCGCATATAGAGGAGGAACTCCGGATTATAGTCCAACAAGAAAGGGCACCTTTTGTATACATTCCAGAATCCGGCCCAATGTGTATCACCCTAACAGCCTGGTTTTGTTTTGTACCCCGTAAAGAAATGTTACCAATACATTGGCTTTTTATTTGTCTGTTGATCTCTCAGCTGTGACACTACTTACATGAAAATGCAACGGGACCGCACATAACACATCAGCACAGAAATACGAGCGATCAAGCTCATTCGGGTATGTATCCGACCCCTTAAATGAAACCGGAACCGGAAGAACCCTCATTATACAGCCACGCCTTTCAACGCCACTAAAACTATAAACCTTGAAAGGTTGACTCTTGCTAAACCATTCCACTCTCCCTCCATCCACTGAACGTATTGTGTTTTCCTCTTTCACCCCTTTATACCACTTACACAATTAACACTTGCACACGAAGGCAAGTGCTTATAAAACATATCCCAATAACAGAGCAATGCCATGACTCAATACTCCAGTGCTATCATACCCCACCTAGACCAAAAGCTAAGCAGATCCGCACAGCGCTGACCTCAACTGGTCAACCTTGGCCTCTCCACTCACACTCAGAACTCAGGTAGTTCCAGTCAGCGCGCATCAAAGCACAAGATTTACACCTGCCTTCTCCTTCATACCAGCAACAACCCCTAACCCACCCTCTTTTCTTGAAGAGCCAAGTTGTCAAAATGGCACAGATGTACTATACAAGACCACTTTTCATTAAATTGCATTACCTATTCACACTTTGCCTTGAACCGAAGTTACTGCTGCACACGTCACTAAAGTCCCATGTCTCGCTCTAAAAGGCATCAAGGTGGAGAAAGTAATGATGACAAATCTCAAAAAAGCAGAGAGAGATGGACAGGAATATGATGGAGACAGTTGAAGATGGCAGAAGATGAAAAACAGAGAGCGCACAAACTTGCCCGTAAGCAGTTGGAGAGCCAGGATTGTCTGCACCATCTTCCAAATCTGGTGAGTCCCCGTGTGCAGGTCCATGCATGGGCCACACCTTTACCTAGATGTGGTTGAGAGATGAATGCTTAGTAATGGCACCTTAGACTGGGTCACCACTCTTGACCTTTCTTGTAGTATGCATGGTGTGGGTGGCACTAGTATGCATGGTGTGGGTGGCACAGACATATGTGCAGTGTTAATGAGCAGGGTTCCTAGAACGGGCCATTGTGTGATTATAAAATGTCTTCCTGTACATACGAGGTAGTGATGTGAAAGGTTAGGAGAACCCAGGGCATTCTATGCACGTCTTCAGTGAAGTCCAGAAATAGCCTCACCAACCTGGAAAGGGTGAATAAGCAGCATCTTGAAGCACATCGCAGATGGTGAAATGGTGACTTATTTTCAACATCTCATAGGCCTGATCACCAAGAACACACAGAGTACATTTGCTTCCAAGCTGTATGCAAGCACCTGGCTGATTTAAAGCTCTGGAAACCCAATTAGCTGGCCTTTGCAGATGACCACTGGACTGACACCTGTGTTCAGTTTAAGGGACTTGTGTCCAAGCCTGACAACCGGGCCAGGCAAAATAAGGTTCCCTCACTCACACAGACCCCAAAATAAGAAATAGGACTATACATCCAAAGGTGCTTCCCTGTGATCCAATGTTAAGAAGGAGAGTGACCCACAAGGACACACTTGTTGCTCCTCTCTACACCCACAGTGGTAGTCTGGGATTGTAAGCACGCACCACAAGGACAGTGACCTTGCGTATCCCATGGTGGCCAAAAAGGACAGCTCATGCGGTGAAACTGAGATTCAAGATTAAGTAATAATAAGGGTCCACTCAATGAGGAGTATTAGCCAGAATACCCCTGCACACGAGTCGGTATAAACATAATGTCCCAGTAAATTAAATGCCAGTGTCTATTTTATGAGATAGTGGCGATCCTTGCTGGATGGTAATTGTAGAACCCTATCTCTTTTGTGGGGAGTTCATCCTCATGAGAATTGTTCATCCATCCGATGGGCCCTTAATGTAATGTAATTCTTGTGTGCACGTGTACATGTGTATGTGCACATGTGCGCGTTTCTGCATTTGTGCGTGTGGTGTGACCTGAAATTGTTATATCATTTTCCTGAATGCAAAGCAGTGACTGCAGTAACCAAGTCAGAAGCTCGGCAACAGGGCCCCCTAGAAGAATCAATAGTTGGGGTGTCTTTTGAATGAGCTGGGATGGCCAGAGCTGTACCCCTACGACCTCAGACTTCCTCTGAGCAGAGGCGTTGCTGGGAGGGGGGCAGAGGGGGCTACAGAGACCTGGATGCAAGATACTAGTGGCCCCTCCATCTCGTTGGCTTCCCCCCCAGGTTGCACAGTGTAAAACGCAAACTGACCAGAGGGGCGTGGAGAGGGAGTAGCCATTATTGCGAAATCCAATTTAGGTCTTTTTCCCTGCAAATATCTCTTGTTCAGGATGTGAAATTTGGCATCGTAAAATGACCCCCTTCCTGCATAAATGTAGTATTGATCTACCGCCCCCCACACGACGATATGCCAGACTTCAACGAAGAAATCGTAGGTCTACTGAACAATCTTATCAGCCCTAATCTGTCAACTGTATTTTTGTGAGATCTCAAGCGATGGAAAGGAGACACACAAGATAAAGAGGCACTAAACTTAGAAACAGCACTTAAGGACAGTGACCATGAAGTCATTAACAATGACCCTACCTCGTGAAATCACATATCTTGGATTGGGTGGTTACCCGGAAAATTAAAACTGGTGCAAGGATCACGTCCCCATGCATCTGGTCAGCCCACTCTTTTGTTGTTTTTCCCCTGCACCTCCCAGACCCCCTCACCAAACCCACTAATAATTTGAAAACTATCACAGGCAGACATTTCAAAAAGGTGAAATCATCAGACCTTCATCTTAGCATGAAAAGCATCATGGCAAACTCCCCGCCTGTAGATAATGTGGACACCATGATGACGAAATGTACCTCTTCTCTCACCATAATGTTGGACATAATTACCCCTGTATCAACAAAAAAGGTTAAAGATAACACAAGACATCAATGTTGGTTTACACCAGTGCTGGAAGCCTTAAAAAAGAGAAAAAGGGCGTTAGAATTAACCTGGATAAAACATCCCGCCGACACCAACAGGCTGGAATGGGAGAAATGTGACAAATATTACAAAGTGCTAATCGTAGATACGAAGACAAATGTCTTCAATTCCCAAATAGAACCATCTCACAGTTCAACCAGTAAACTAGTTAGTATCTTAAAATCATTGGAAAAACCTAAAGCCTCAGAACGTCCATTTATAATCTCGGATCAAGACTGTGCTTGTATAGCATCAGCCTTCGAAGTGAAAGTGTCTAGGGCGAGGGACAAAATCGTATTAGTCCAAAATTCTGTGACCAACACAGGGGTACTCACTACATCAGGAACGAATGAAACACTTGCTTGTGATTTCTCTTTCTCCCCCATTTCAGTCACAAAGATGTCTATTATGCTCTATACCATGCACCCAACCACATGTCCTTTTAATCTCTTACCATCTAAGCTCATCCTGGAACACAGGGAGCTGTTTGCATCATTTCTTGCACAATTCGTAAATGCGTCCTTCAGAGACGAACTGGTTCCTCTTGAACTAAAGAAAGTCACCATTACACCTATCCCAAAGAAATTGCATTTGGACCACACCGATCCAAGCAACCTGAGGCCAATCACAAATAGCCAGTTCCTTTTGAAAATATTGGATAGAGCAGCCACAATCCAGCTCCAAGCATTTATGGAATCCAATAAAAATGTTCACAGCCGGCAGTCAGGTTTCCGCCCCCACTACAGCACGGGGACCGCATTAGTGGATCTCCAATCTCATTTATTAGACACCGCAGAAGCAGGAAACCAAGGATGTTGACCCTGTTGAACCTGTCTGCGGCATTCGACCTCGTTGACCACGAGCGTCTACTTGAGTGCCTACGACAGCAAGGGACTTGTTCTCAGAAAACTATCAACTGGGTCAAGTCCTTTTTGAAGAATCTAACATCCAAAGGGCTGCAGCAGCTTCCCCTGCAACTTCCATTAAATTTGGCGTTCCTCAAGGAGCATCGATGTTGCCTCTGCTTTTCAACCTATATATGCGTTCTTTATGGTCAGTATTGGAAGATCTAGGGGTCTGGTCAGTGAGCTGAGTGGGGACCACATTCAGGATTCACTTACGCTTAATAACATCTATAACACCATTGAGGGGTGGATTTCATCCAACTGGTTATGCCTAAATGGTTACAAGACCGAACTACTAATTTTCGGCTCCCCCTAGGGTAGGGCAAAACTGGCTCCAGTCTATGTAAACTTTATGATACAAGGCAATAAGATCCCGACCCAAACAAAAGAAAAGACTTTCAGAGGTTACATCGAGGCTTCCCTGACTTTGGACACCCATGTACAAAATCTTCAAAAATATGTAATTGCCAGCTCAGGCTCCTTCGAACCATACACCCGTTTCTCAACACAAAAAACTCAGTGACCATTGCTCACGCAAAGATCCTGTCAATGTTAGACTACTGTAACATCTTTTTAAGCGGAGCCTTAAAATCCAACCTCCGAGCATGTCAGGTCATTCATAATGATGCCATTCGGGTAGCCACGGATATCCCAAGGAGAAAACATATTTCTAATACTAGGGAAGATACCAGTACAAGAAAGGATACAGTTTAAAATGGGCCTACTAATACACCACTTGTTACATGGTAAGGCCCCGGAATACCTTAAAACATTGGTCATTCCATACACTCTGGCCAGAAATCTGCGATCATCCTCACTTGTCCAACTGCAGGAAATCAGAGTCAAGAGAGCCAGAGGACTAGGTAGATCTTTCCGGGCAATGGCTCCAGCTTTCGGAAACTCTCTACCTCTGAAAATCAGAGCGACCGATAATCAGAGCCACTTTAAAAAAAACGGACAACATATCTTTTCAGGTAACTTCCTGGGGTGGCTGATCTTATCTCTGTTTGACTGCCGTATTCTTAGGCGGGGTGCACATTTGTGATCTCATGTCCCGTGTGTATGTTGTCTCCTGTGTAATTGTTCGTGCCCCGATGCTCACGGGCTGTTGGGCACATTATAAATAAATAAATAAATAATAAAATGGGTATGCCTGAAAGTATCAGTAGATGTTGGTTTGCTCCATTAGTAAAGAGGAATGTGGATTCTTAAACTATATCAGGTTCAAATCTTGTAGTTACGCCACAGGAGGTCTCTTCCGAGTAGATGTGTGTCTTGGAAGGTGCCATTAATGTATTCATTGCTTGCTTTACTGTAAATGAGAAAGTGAAATATTGACAACCGCAACAGGTGCCTGAGGCTTGGTCAGGGACTCACAGGTGTCCTGCATTGCTTAAATAGCATCCCTTAAAGTTTTCCACAATCGTGGATGTGAAATGGGGCTATTTCACAAATATGGATTTTACTTCCGCCTTGTATGGGACTTGAACCCCGCCAGTGAAGTGAAGCCACCATAGACGTAACTTTTGACACACTTATGCAGATGGGACAGTGATGGAAAATGCCTGAGAATTAAGCAATTCCCAGAAATCTCTAGGAACCTTTGGAGAACAGGTTCTTACTGGCCTCAAAAGAGATAGGTGTTGTTTAAAATGCACAGGACTTACATGACTGCATAGTGCTTAGCAAAATAGGCATACTCTGCGTAACAGAGATCTGGATGCATGATACTAGTGGCCCCTCCATCTCGTTGGCTTCCCCCCCAGGTTGCACAGCATAAAACTCAAATCGACCGGAGGGGCGTGGAGAGGGAGTAGCCATTATTGCGAAATCCAATTTAGGTCTTTTTCCCGCAAATATCTCTTTTTAAGAATGTGAAATTTGGCATCTTAAAATGACCCCCTTCCTGCATAAATGCATTAATGTAGTATTGATCTACCGCCCCCCACACAATATGCCGGACTTCAACGAAGAAATCGTAGGTCTACTGAACAATCTTATCAGCCCTAATCTGTCAACTGTATTTTTGTGAGATCTCAAGCGATGGAAAGGAGACACACAAGATAAAGATGCACTAAACTTAGAAACAGCACTTAAGGACAGTGACCATGAAGTAATTAACATTGACCCTACCTCGTGAAATCACATATCTTGGATTGGGTGGTTACCCGGAAAATTAAAACGGTGCAGTGATCACGTCCCCATGCATCGGGTCAGCCCACTCATTTGTTGTTTTTCCCCTGCACCTCCCAGACCCCCTCACCAAACCCACTAATACATTGAAAACTATCACAGGCAGACATTTCAAAAAGGTGAAATCATCAGACCTTCAGCTTAGCATGGAAAACATCATGGCAAACTCTCCGCCTGTGGATAATTTGGAAACCATGATGACGAAATGTACCTCTTCTCTCACCATAATGTTGGACATAATTACCCCATATCAACAAAAAAGGTTAAAGATAACACAGGGCATCAATGTTGGTTTACACCAGAGCTGGAAGCCTTAAAAAAGAGAAAAAGGGCGTTAGAATTAACCTGGATAAAACATCCCGCCGACACCAACAGGCTGGAATGGGAGAAATGTGACAAATATTACAAGGTGCTAATCGTAGATACGAAGACAAATGTCTTCAATTCCCAAATAGAACAATCTCACAGTTCAACCAATAAACTATTTAGTATGTTAAAATCATTGGAAAAACCTAATGCCTCCGAACGTCCAGTTATCATCTCGGATCAAGACTGTGCTTTTATAGCATCAGTCTTCGAAGTGAAAGTGTCTAGGGCGAGGGACAAAATCGTATTAGCCCAAAGTTCTGTGACCAACACAGGGGTACTCACTACCTCAGGAACGAATGGAACACTTGCTTGGGGTTTCTCTTTCTGCCCCATTTCAGTCACAGAGATGTCTATTATGCTCTCTACCATGCACCCAACCACATGTCCTTTTAATCATTTATCATCTAAGCTACACAATTCGTCAATGCCTCCTTCAGAGATGAACTGGTTCCACTTGAACTAAAAGAAAGTCACCATTATACCTATCCCAGAGAATTGCATTTGGACCACACCGATCCCAGCAACCTGAGGCCAATCACAAATAGCCAGTTCCTTTTGAAAATATTGGATAGAGTAGCCACAATCCAGCTGCAAGCATTTATGAAATCCAATAAAAATGTTCACAGTCTGCAGTCAGGTTTCCGCCCCCACTACAGCACGGGGACCGCATTAGTAGATCTCCAATCTCATTTATTAGACACAGTAGAAGCAGGAAAACCAGGGATGTTGATCCGGTTTAACCTGTCTGCGGCATTCGACTTTGTCGACCACAAGCATCTACTTGAGTGCCTACGACAGCAAGGGACTTCTTCTCAGAAAACTATCAACTGGGTCAAATCCTTTTTGAAGAATCTAACATCCAATGGGGTGCAGCAGCTTCCCCTGCATCTTCCATTAAATTTGGCGTTCCTCAAGGAGCATCGATGTCGCCTCTTGTTTTCAACCTATATAAATGCGTTCTTTCTGCTCAGTATTGGAAGACCTAGGGGTCTTCTTTACCAACTACGCCGAGGACATGCAGCTGGTCATTGAGCTGAGTGGGGACCACATTCAGGATTCACTTACACTTAATAACATCGCTAACACCATTGAAGGGTGGATTTCATCCAACTGGTTATGCCTAAATGGTAAGAAGACCGAGGTACTGATTTTCGGCTCACCCCAGGGTATGGCAAAACCGGCTCCAGCCTACGTACACCTATGATACAAGGCAATAAGTAAAGACTTTGGGAGGTTACATCGAGGCCTCCCTGACTTCGAACACCCATGTACAAAATCTTTGAAAGATATGTAATTGCCATCTCAGGCTCCTTCGAACCACACGCCCGTTTCTCAACACAAAGAACTCAGTGACCATTGCTCACGCAACGATCCTGTCAAGGTTAGACTACTGTAACATCTTGTTAAACGGAGCCTCAAAATCCTGCCTCCGAGCATGTCAGGTCATTCAGAATGATGCCATTCGCTTAGCCATGGCTATCCCAAGGAGAACACATATTTCTAATACTAGGAAAGAGCTTCACTGGTTACCAGTACAAGAAAGGATACCGTTTAAAAAGTGCCTACTAATACACTACTTGTTATATGGTAAGGCCCCGGAACACCTTAAAACATTGGTCATTCCATACACTCTGGCCAGAAATCTGTGATCATCCTCACTTGTCCAGCTGCAGGGAATCAGAGTGAAGAGAGCCAGAGGACTAGGTAGATCTTTCCGGGCAATGCCTCCCGCTTTCTGGAACTCTCCACCTCTGAAAATCAGAGCGACCGATAATCAGAGCCACTTTAAAAAAAAACTGAAAACATATCTTTTCAGGTAACTTCCTGGGATGGCTGATCTTATCTCAGTTTGACCACCATAATCTTAGGCGTGGTGCACAGTTGTTGTCTTATGTCCCGTGTGTATGTTGTCTCCTGTGTAATTGTTCGCGCCCCGATGCCCACGGGCTGTTGGGTGCATTATGAATAAAAAAAAAATGGGTTTGCTTGAATGTATCAAAAAGAAATAAAGGAAAGCGAGTGGGTGTATGTGTGTGTGTGTGTGGGTGTGTGTGTGAGAGAGAGAGAGAGCGAGAGAAAGAAAAAGAGAGAGAGGGAGAGAGAGATGCAGAAGAGAGAGATAACCTAAAAATGAAGAGAAAAAGACAAACACCACTACCACAACCATGCAAATTAACAGCAGAGGTTGTGTGTTTGATAAGGGACAGGTTGAATTGACTGAACGCAGATAATAAAGAGTTCTGGGAATGTTGGAACATGAACAGGGAATCATTCCATTAACAGTTGGTGTGGGATGGGGCAAAGAATGCTCCAATTCCTGGGCCTACCCAGGGGGCTCATGATTGGCTCTATCCATGTCCGAAACCCTTTAATCAGTGGCTCAGCCCACCAAGAAACTACCTGTTTACCTACCAATGTGTGGCTTCAGAGATTTCACCGAACCCAAATTAAGAGAGTGACAATTCCAGTTGGTTTGGCACTGAGCTTCGGGAGGTGAACGTGAGTCAGAAGGAAACTGCAGAGATGTCTGAATGAGGGCAATGTCTGGTAGAGTTCAATTTGGTAAACAGACTACATCAATGGTCTGTGCAGCCTAGTGCAGACTGTAAGGGCTTGACAAAAGTCCCAGTAAAATCCTACATCCAGACTCAGCAAGGCTTGCATTGCTGCTTACATTAAAGACTCAGAAAATGGTTCCAGGTTGCTCCATGTATGACACTCAGCAAGGGTCTCAATAGTTTTGGTTAACAGGGCTTGATATGAATTCAACTTGCTGAAGGGGGCTAATAGGGGGTATGTTATATAATTAGGCTTTTATTCTGAGCCAAATCACTACCATAGTAGTCACAGAGACCCTAGGCTTGACTGTGGAGTGTCATACTGCGCCCACGCCAAAGGTATCCAGACCTTAATCTGCCAGAGGAAAGAACATGAGTGAGGGGAAGATTAGGGCAAGAGGAAGGGAAAGTGGGAAATAGATACTACAAAGAAGGGAGGTGGGATGAAGTGGGGTAAGAATTATTTTTTATCACATTGGTTCATATCAGTCCTGTTAGGTGGACCAAGGTTCTGCAAAAGCAGGGAGGAACATGTGCCCTAAAGGGTTGTGATAATTGGGTTGTGCTTCCAAAGCAGATTTGAATAATTGTAAGTTAGTAGGCAATGTAATGTTTGATGCATGAGGAGCTTGTGTGCGTGCTCGGGCAGATGTGGGTTTTATTTGCCCAGGCATCTCCATACGTTGTACCTCAGGTCAAACTCCCACGCCTAAGAAAAGAATGGTCTTGTCAAAAATAAACTGTGGATGAAGGTGAATTTTGTTGGTAAGTGAATGGATTGGTCAAACTAATATGGTAAACTCTGAAAGGCTGGATCCTCGATTTCAATTAGTTTATTTTTAAGTGTGTGTTCCATGTCATGCTAAACTTTATTTTATGATATCAATTTCTTTCCCCTTCAAATCAATAGTGTGTACTGCCCATCTGATTGGTTTTAAGGCTATGCAGTTTAATACCTTATATAGAGAACTTGGAAAGGAATTACTAATTTTGTAGTTGATAGTTGAAAGACTTTGCATTTGATTGTAAGATAATTTAAATAGAAACAAATCTGTGGCGGTTGTGGGAATCTGTGTTCATATATTACTGTGATTTTGGGAATGTGTGTTCATCTATTTCTGTGTTTGTAGGAATCGGTATTCATATATTTCTGTGGTTGTGAGAATCGTGGAAAGGAAATGGGGCTGTTTCACAAATATTGTTCTACTTCCTCTTTGTACTATTACTAATGGAAATATTATTGCCATGCAGGGTCTCTAATATCACATATTTGTTGGTGCTTATAGCAAATAATATGTATGGATTGAACAGATAGCTATGCGAGTTGTAGCTCTGACAGTTTAGCATGTAACATGATGAACAGACTTGTGTCTATAATAATAAGACTTGTGACCAGGGCAGTTTCTAGTCCATTTGGTGCCCAGGGCGAAACACTAGAATGCATACCCTCCCTTACCCCATGCGCCACTCCCAAACTACACCGTTAAGTAACTCCTACCCAAAGTCAATAAATCACTGCTAAACCAATGAAATTGGTTTTATTACATCATGAACTTTGCAGTAACTCCACAGACAAAGCAGACTACACAAACAGTATATACTATTTTTAAAGTTTTGTGTCCATATTTAGTCTATGTTAAGGGCACTCGCCTTTATTTTGCTGCTGCAAAAGCATTTATTGTTGCTGCATAATCAATGTTTTCAACATGTTCGCTCTCAATTGAAAGTACTGCAAGGGCTGATAGCCTTTCTTCCGCCATTGTGGAGCGGAAGTATGTCTTTATCACATTCAATTTACTAAAGCTCCTCTCACCACTTGCTACTGTAATTGGAATTGTTAGTGAGAGCCTTATGGCAACCCACACATTTCACCATTGTTGCTGAATAAATATTCTTTAAATTGCACAATTTGCATTACATTTTATCAAAAATATACCCTTTGGGTACTATTCAAACAGTCTGCCGCCTGCTTTGATCCATTTTGATTACTTTAAAACATACAATCCCGGCGTCCTTCTGCCTACTCATATCTCCGTCCGCCATTCACCTTATTGCTTACATAGAGCGATGAAATAAAAGCCTCAACTTCGGAAAGCTGAAAGGTGGAGTCGACCCATCGCCTCTGACATGCCACCGCCACCTTACAAACACACCCCTGCAATAAAGCACTGGTGTATCCACCAATTTTTCATAAAGAACTTGAATAATGCCATCTGACGCAAAACTCAGCATTTTCAGGGTGCAAGTGCTCTGGAATAAAATATGGAATTGTACAAAGTGTAGAAAGTCTAGAAATCAGACAAAGAACTGCAAAGTAGCAAGCATGTCCCTGAGGTATCATGCTTTTGCCCTTCCCTCTCAGGGAACAAAGGATAGTTTGTCTTTCTTACCTGGAATTGCAAAGCTGCAAGCAACACAAAGACAGGCAATTTATACACTCTGCTCTTCCTCTCAACGAGCAACCCTTGCAGGGTGTGTGGCCCTTTCATGAGACGTTGTCTAAACAGCAACTACAGGAGCTGATGGAAGACAAGCCGGGGGATGCCCTGGTATCACCACAGACCCGCGGAGAGCAGAGAGAAGCTGGAGGTGGGGGGAGTGTGCAGAAGAGAAGGAATGGGAGAAAGTGAGGGGTGGTAGGCAGCCGCACATGGAACCAAACACTACCATACTACCATAAATTGGCAGAAACTCAATATGTGATTTCAGCACCAACGGGATGCTGGCAGCACTCCGGCTTAAAATGTGTCTGGTAGCCAACATCCTGTATATCTTTCAATGAGTTTTATCTTCTTTTTTTAAATGGCCATAAAAGGGAGCACACAATTAAATTGTAGGACACATTGAGATATTTGATAGCAGTGCCAAAGAAAACCAAACGGGCAAAATTCACAAAATAATACTGTGTATTCTGTTGTAAGCATTTTAGAACATGAACATACCCCGGCTCGCCCCCACACACAAACGCACATTTCTCTACTTCGTAAATGTACACCCAGTATTGTAAGGTTTATTGCTGCATCTGTGCAGGGGAAGAACCCTGCAGGGTGGAATGTGTGAACCCCAACCTCCAAAACATCTTTCTGGGGCGAGTGATAAAACAGGATGTGCCTCCCACCACGCGCCTGCCCTCGACTACCACGGGCCGACTACAAACACTACAGTTAGCCCAGTCTCCTGTGAGTCTCCTAGAATATAGTGGAATAAAGAGGTCTAATGCATTGGTTTATAACTGAGCAATCCCCATGAGATGCGCAGCTCGGGTAAGATATCCCCAACCCAGAAGTGACGCAGTAGCAACAGCACAGATACAAAGGGTGGGCGCTAGAGGGACTAAAATGGTACTGAAAAGCGAAAACGAACCTGCAGTTCCAAGGAATACAACATTCTAAAAGCTAGCACGTAGAGATGGCCCATGCGTAGCTAAACCTAAGAAACTAGAAGTTGTATATGCAGCTTACACCTCAGTGGCCACACTCCGGTATACACCTACAAACTAACTTTCGTCAGCTAGCAGACAGGATAAAAGAATGCGGAGGGTACATGCCTTCTTCAATCCTTCCTTCCTCCTGCTGCAATCATGGCTCAGAAGTGGTCAGGCGTTTGAGCTTTCCACAAGGCCAGGTTGTCATTGTGAGCCTGATTGTGTTGAAAATGGTTTCACACACACACACAGCCAAGGACATACTCACATCATAGAAACATTTGAGACGAAAGGGTGCCAGGCTTTCAGACATCTGGGCCCTCTCTCTAGCGACCTTCTGTGTGGCACATCCACCGGTGCCTTTCACTGCCTTTCACACACAAGAGAATTGGAGGGTTAATGCCCTTCTAATTGCCCCACAGGCCCCGGACGGCCACAAACTGAAAGGTCCCACAGCGAGGAAAGCTCAAAGGAACTACGGGCACTTTTAACAGAGGGTGGGATTTGAACGGCAGCTCCTCTGGGAGCAAAGCCCTAGGCTGGGCTTTCTGGGAATTCGTGAGGGGTACTAGGAAACATGGGGATGCTTATGGTGGGGTGGAAGGAAGGATTCATTTTGCGCTGAGGCTGGGAGGTAAGCTCTCTACTCCAGCCTTGTCTACCCTTCTCAGCCCGGGCTGCAGTTCCCTTGCCCTCTTCTTTAAAGAGGGCCGCAAGGAGATGCTAGGTCCAACAGCAGTGTAGGATTTTCTTAGCAGCTCACATTTGCAGGCCCAACGTGTAATGTTGCTTTTCATGAAGTGAGTGCCACTCACATGTTTTATTTATTTATTTTCGAGCATTTAGTTTGCAGGTTGCTAATTTGCCATCTTTGGGATGCTTTAAAGCTCTTCTCGATATCTGACAATGATGTGAAATCAAATATTAAAACATGCATAACTTGATGTAACATGACCTTACCAGCGAGAATAACAAAACTGGCCACATGCCCTCAAAAATAAAACAAGCATTGGCAAAGCCACCAGTTTGGACTTTTGGGTAAGCATGGAATAGGAATTTGCTAAACACTGATATAATGCTACTACCTGGCCATATGATTGCAACAGCTGGATATGTAGCAATTTACATGGGCATATGATGGAAGTACCTGGCAAATGCTTATCTAACATCTCAAGCCAAAACTATTGGCATTGTCAGCGCTTATTTTTAAAAGGATTTCAGTGCATGAAAGAGGTATACATCTAGTGGCTGAAAGCACGCCTGGTCAAAACATTTTTACTACATCAGTAGCCATTTATAGCTGCAATTAAGCCATTAACTCTCAGCAGGCAACTAAAGAAAAACACTTTTACGCTAAAGTTTGATTTTACTGCTTGAAAGAGTGAGCTCATAGAGGATATGTTTACGGTCGGTAGTGGGTGGAAATGTCCATAGGGTTCAGCATTGTGATGAGCTGTAAATGGAATGGAAAATAATCAAACAACAAACACAAGCTGTGTGTCCCTCCTCACATGTCATCTACCTCCCACCTGTACTTCAAAGAAATAGTTGTGACTTATAGGTGACATTTTAGCACCACCTAATAGCCCAAACTAATGAAGGGATGAATAAATAAATAGAAATAAATACATTGATGGAAAGAAAATGAGCAAACCCTTCTAAACGCCAAACATTTAACTTTGGTTACAAGTTCGAAATTGGGGAGGGTAAATGAAAAAGGGAAAACAGAAGGGTGCAGCAGGTCTACATTTAGATAAAGCGAGGGAGGAAACGGAAGTCCAAACAGGGATGTGGGGGGTGCACCCATACATAAAAAAACACAATTTCAAGTTAACAGTTCCTGGCAAAGATGCATTTGGGAAATAATCACATAAATCTTAATGGACCAACATTATACAACAACTTTCCTTAGTTTAAACATGAAATAGCACAGCATAACATAAAACAGTGCAACACACTGAACCTAAAACAACATAACAACGCAGGACAGCGGGTAGTGAAGATAGCATAGCACATCCCGAACCTAAAAGAGCATAACAACGCAGGGCAGCAGATAGTGAAGATAGCATAGCACATCCACGTAGCATAAACACGGGATAGCACAGCATAACATAAAACAGTGCAACACACTGAACCTAAAACAACATAACAACGCAGGACAGCGGGTAGTGAAGATAGCATAGCACATCCCGAACCTAAAAGAGCATAACAATGCAGGGCAGCAGATAGTGAAGATAGCATAGCACATCCCGAACCTAAAAGAGCATAACAATGCAGGCCAGCAGATAGTGAAGATAGCATAGCACATCCACGTAGCATAAACATGAAATAGCACAGCATACCAAAACACAGTGCAACACACTGAACCTAAAACAACATAACAACGCAGGACACGGGTAGTGAAGATAGCATAGCACATCCCGAACCTAAAAGAGCATAACAACGCAGGGCAGCGAGTAGTGAAGATAGCATTGCACATCCACATAGCATAAACTTGAGATAGCGCTGCATGACATAACACAATGCAACACACAGAACCTAAAAGAGCATAACAACGCAGGGCAGCGGGTAGTGAAGATAGCATTGCACATCCACATAGCATAAACTTGAGATAGCACTGCATAACATAACACAGTGCAACACACTGAACCTAAAACAACATAACAACGCAGGACAGCGGGTAGTGAAGATAGCATAGCACATCCCGAACCTAAAAGAGCATAACAATGCAGGGCAGCAGATAGTGAAGATAGCATAGCACATCCCGAACCTAAAAGAGCATAACAATGCAGGGCAGCAGATAGTGAAGATAGCATAGCACATCCACGTAGCATAGACATGAAATAGCACAGCATACCAAAACACAGTGCAACATACCGAACCTAAAAGGGCACAACAGGGCAGCAGCTAGTGAAGATAGCATAGTACTTCCACATAGCATAGACATGATATAGCATAGCATAACATAACACAGTGCACCATACCAAACCTAAAAGAGCATAACAACGTAGAGCAGCGGGTAGTGAAGATAGCATAGCACATCCACATAGCATAAAAAAGGGATAGCGCAGCATAACATAACACAGTGCAACACACCGAACCTAAAAGAGCATAACAACGCAGGGCAGCGGGTAGTGAAGATAGCATAGCACATCCCGAACCTAAAAGAGCATAACAATGCAGGGCAGCAGATAGTGAAGATAGCATAGCACATCCACGTAGCATAGACATGAAATAGCGTAGCATAACAAAACACAGTGCACCATACCGCACCTAAAAGAGCATAACAACATAGAGCAGCGGGTAGTGAAGATAGCATGGCACCACATCCACATAGCATAAACATGAAATAGTGTGCCATAACATAACACAGTGAAACATACCAAACCACACAGTGCAACACACAGAACCTAAAAGAACATAACAACGCAGGGCAGTGGGTAGCGAAGATAGCATAGCACATCCCGAACCTAAAAGAGAATAACAAACGCAGGGCAGCAGATAGTGAAGATAGCATAGCACATCCACAAAACATAAACACAAGATAATGCAGCATAACATAAGACAGTGTACCATACCGAACCTAAAAGAGCATAACAACGTAGAGCAGCGGGTAGTGAAGATAGCATAGCACATCCATATAGCATAAACATGAAATAGCGCAGAATAACATAACACAGTGCAACACACCGAACCTAAAAGAGCATAACAATGCAGGGCAGTGGGTAGTGAAGAAAGCATAACACATCCACACAGCATAAACATGAAATAGCGCAGAATAACATAACACAGTGCAACACACCGAACCTAAAAGAGCATAACAACTCAGGGAAGCGGGTAGTGAAGATAGCATAGCACATCCACGTATCATAAACATGAAATAGCGCAGCATAACATAACACAGTGCAATACACTGGACCTAAAAGAGCATAACAACGCAGGGCAACGGGTAGTGAAGATAGCATAGCACCTCCACATAGCATAAACATACAATAGTGCAGCATAACATAACACAGTGCAACATACCGAACCTAAAAGAGCATAACAACACAATGCAGCGGATAGTGAAGATAGCATAGCACATCCACATAGCATAAACATGGGATGGCGCAGCATAACATAACACAGTGCAACACACCAAACCTAAAAGAGCATAACAACAGAGGGCAGCGGATAGTGAAGATAGCATAGCACATCCACATAGCATTAACATGGGATAGCGCAGCATAACATAACACAATGCAACACACCAAACGTAAAAGAGCATAACAACAGAGGGCAGCGGATAGTGAAGATAGCATAGCACATCCAAATAGCATAAACATGAATTAGCTCAGCATAACATAACACAGTGCAACACACCGAACCTAAACGAGCATAACAACGCAGGGCAGCGGGTAGTGAAGATAGCATTGCACATCCACATAGCATAAACTTGAGATAGCGCTGCATGACATAACACAATGCAACACACAGAACCTAAAAGAGCATAACAACGCAGGGCAGCGGGTAGTGAAGATAGCATTGCACATCCACATAGCATAAACTTGAGATAGCACTGCATAACATAACACAATGCAACACACAGAACCTAAAAGAGCATAACAACGCAGGGCAGCGGATAGTGAAGATAGCATAGCACATACACATAGCATAAACGTGGGATAGCGCAGCATAACACAAGACAGTGCAACACACCAAACCTAAAAGAACATAACAACGCAGGGCAGCGGATAGTGAAGATCGCATAGCACATCCACATAGCATAAACATGTGATAGAGCAGCATCACATAAAACAGTGCAAAATGCCGAACCTAAAAGAGCATAACAACGCAAGGCAGCGGATAGTGAAGATAACATAGCACATCCACATAGCATAAACATGAGATAGCGCAGCATAACATAACACAGTGCAACACACCGAACCTAAAAGAGGAAAACAACACAGGGCAGCGGGTAGAGAAGATAGCATAGCACATCCACATAGCATAAACTTGAGATATCGCTGCATAACATAACACAATGCAACACACCAAACCTAAAAAAGCATAACAACGCAGGCAGCGGATAGTGAAGATCGCATAGCACATCCACGTAGCATAAACATGGGATAGTGCAGCATAACATAACACAGTGCAGCACACCGAACCTAAAAGAGCATAACAACGCAGGGCAGCGGATAGTGAAGATCGCATTGCACATCCACATAGCATAAACATGAGATAGCGCAGCATAACACAACACAGTGCAACACACCGAACCTAAAAGAGCATAACAACGGAGGGCAGCGGATAGTGAAGATAGCATAGCACATCCACATAGCATAAACATGAAATAGCGGAGCATAACATAAGACAGTGCAGCATACCGAACCTAAAAGAGCATAACAATGCAGGGCAGCGGATAGTGAAGATATCATAGCACATCCACATAGCATAAACATGATGGGATAGCGCAGCATAAGATAACACAGTGCAACACACCGAACCTAAAAGAGCATAACAACGCAGAGCAGCGGATAGTGAAGATCGCATTGCATATCCACATAATATAAACATAAATAGCGCAGCTTAACATAAGACAGTGCAAAATGCCGAACCTAAAAGAGCATAATTGGTGGTGGTGGTGGTGAACCTAAAAGAGCGTAACAACGCAGGGCAGCGGGTAGTGAAGATAGCATTGCACATCCACATGTCATAAACATGAAATAGCGCAGCATAACATAACACAGTGCAACACACCAAACCTAAAAGAGTATAACAACGCAGGGCAGCGGGTAGTGAAGATAGCATAGCACATCCACATAGCATAAACTTGAGATAGCGCTGCATAACATAACACAATGCAATACACAGAACCTAAAAGAACATAGCAACACAGGGCAGCGGATAGTGAAGATAGCATAGCACATCCACATAGCATAAACATAGGATAGCGCTCCATAACATAACAGAGTGCAACACACCGAATCTAAAAGAGCATAACAACGCAGGCAGCGGATAGTGAGGATCGCATAGCACATCCACTTAGCATAAACATGGGATAGTGCAGCATAACATAACATAGTGCAACACACCGAACCTAAAAGAGCATAACAACACAGGGCAGCGAGTAGTGAAGATAGCATAGCACCTCCACATAGCATAAACTTGAGATATCACTGCAAAACATAACACAATGCAACACACCGAACCTAAAAAAGCATAACAACGCAGGGCAGCGGATAGTGAAGATTGCATAGCACATCCACATAGCATAAACATGATGGGATAGTGCAGCATAACATAACACAGTGCAACACACTGAACCTAAAAGAGCATAACAACGCAGGGCAGCGGATAGTGAAGATAGCATAGCACATCCACATAGCATAAACATGAGATAGCGCAGCATAACATAACACAGTGCAACACATCGAACCTAAAAGAGCATAACAACACAGGGCAGCGGATAGTGAAGATAGCATAGCACATCCACATGTCATAAACATGAAATAGCGCAGCATAACATAACACAGTGCAACACACCAAACCTAAAAGAGTATAACAACGCAGGGCAGCGGGTAGTGAAGATAGCATTGCACATCCACATAGCATAAACTTGAGATAGCGCTGCATGACATAACACAATGCAACACACAGAACCTAAAAGAGCATAACAACGCAGGGCAGCGGGTAGTGAAGATAGCATTGCACATCCACATAGCATAAACTTGAGATAGCACTGCATAACATAACACAATGCAACACACAGAACCTAAAAGAGCATAACAACGCAGGGCAGCGGATAGTGAAGATAGCATAGCACATACACATAGCATAAACGTGGGATAGCGCAGCATAACACAAGACAGTGCAACACACCAAACCTAAAAGAACATAACAACGCAGGGCAGCGGATAGTGAAGATCGCATAGCACATCCACATAGCATAAACATGTGATAGAGCAGCATCACATAAAACAGTGCAAAATGCCGAACCTAAAAGAGCATAACAACGCAAGGCAGCGGATAGTGAAGATAACATAGCACATCCACATAGCATAAACATGAGATAGCGCAGCATAACATAACACAGTGCAACACACCGAACCTAAAAGAGCATAACAACGCAGGGCAGTGGATAGTGAAGATAGCATAGCACATCTACATAGCATAAGCATGAGATAGCGCAGCATAACATAACACAGTGCAACACACCGAACCTAAAAGAGGAAAACAACACAGGGCAGCGGGTAGTGAAGATAGCATAGCACATCCACATAGCATAAACTTGAGATATCGCTGCATAACATAACACAATGCAACACACCAAACCTAAAAAAGCATAACAACGCAGGCAGCGGATAGTGAAGATCGCATAGCACATCCACGTAGCATAAACATGGGATAGTGCAGCATAACATAACACAGTGCAGCACACCGAACCTAAAAGAGCATAACAACGCAGGGCAGCGGATAGTGAAGATCGCATTGCACATCCACATAGCATAAACATGAGATAGCGCAGCATAACACAACACAGTGCAACACACCGAACCTAAAAGAGCATAACAACGGAGGGCAGCGGATAGTGAAGATAGCATAGCACATCCACATAGCATAAACATGAAATAGCGGAGCATAACATAAGACAGTGCAGCATACCGAACCTAAAAGAGCATAACAATGCAGGGCAGCGGATAGTGAAGATATCATAGCACATCCACATAGCATAAACATGATGGGATAGCGCAGCATAAGATAACACAGTGCAACACACCGAACCTAAAAGAGCATAACAACGCAGAGCAGCGGATAGTGAAGATCGCATTGCATATCCACATAATATAAACATAAATAGCGCAGCTTAACATAAGACAGTGCAAAATGCCGAACCTAAAAGAGCATAATTGGTGGTGGTGGTGGTGGTGAACCTAAAAGAGCGTAACAACGCAGGGCAGCGGGTAGTGAAGATAGCATTGCACATCCACATGTCATAAACATGAAATAGCGCAGCATAACATAACACAGTGCAACACACTAAACCTAAAAGAGTATAACAACGCAGGGCAGCGGGTAGTGAAGATAGCATAGCACATCCACATAGCATAAACTTGAGATAGCGCTGCATAACATAACACAATGCAATACACAGAACCTAAAAGAACATAGCAACACAGGGCAGCGGATAGTGAAGATAGCATAGCACATCCACATAGCATAAACATGAGATAGCGCAGCATAACATAACACAGTGCAACACATCGAACCTAAAAGAGCATAACAACACAGGGCAGCGGATAGTGAAGATAGCATAGCACATCCACATGTCATAAACATGAAATAGCGCAGCATAACATAACACAGTGCAACACACCAAACCTAAAAGAGTATAACAACGCAGGGCAGCGGGTAGTGAAGATAGCATAGCACATCCACATAGCATAAACTTGAGATAGCGCTGCATATCATAACACAATGCAATACACAGAACCTAAAAGAACATAACAACGCAGGGCAGCGGATAGTGAAGATAGCATAGCACATCCACATAGCATAAACATAGGATAGCGCTGCATAACATAACAGAGCGCAACACACCGAATCTAAAAGAGCATAACAACGCAGGCAGCGGATAGTGAGGATCGCATAGCACATCCACTTAGCATAAACATGGGATAGTGCAGCATAACATATCATAGTGCAACACACCGAACCTAAAAGAGCATAACAACACAGGGCAGCGAGTAGTGAAGATAGCATAGCACCTCCACATAGCATAAACTTGAGATAGCACTGCATAACATAACACAATGCAACACACAGAACCTAAAAGAGCATAACAACGCAGGGCAGCGGATAGTGAAGATAGCATAGCACATACACATAGCATAAACGTGGGATAGCGCAGCATAACACAAGACAGTGCAACACACCAAACCTAAAAGAACATAACAACGCAGGGCAGCGGATAGTGAAGATCGCATAGCACATCCACATAGCATAAACATGTGATAGAGCAGCATCACATAAAACAGTGCAAAATGCCGAACCTAAAAGAGCATAACAACGCAAGGCAGCGGATAGTGAAGATAACATAGCACATCCACATAGCATAAACATGAGATAGCGCAGCATAACATAACACAGTGCAACACACCGAACCTAAAAGAGCATAACAACGCAGGGCAGTGGATAGTGAAGATAGCATAGCACATCTACATAGCATAAGCATGAGATAGCGCAGCATAACATAACACAGTGCAACACACCGAACCTAAAAGAGGAAAACAACACAGGGCAGCGGGTAGTGAAGATAGCATAGCACATCCACATAGCATAAACTTGAGATATCGCTGCATAACATAACACAATGCAACACACCAAACCTAAAAAAGCATAACAACGCAGGCAGCGGATAGTGAAGATCGCATAGCACATCCACGTAGCATAAACATGGGATAGTGCAGCATAACATAACACAGTGCAGCACACCGAACCTAAAAGAGCATAACAACGCAGGGCAGCGGATAGTGAAGATCGCATTGCACATCCACATAGCATAAACATGAGATAGCGCAGCATAACACAACACAGTGCAACACACCGAACCTAAAAGAGCATAACAACGGAGGGCAGCGGATAGTGAAGATAGCATAGCACATCCACATAGCATAAACATGAAATAGCGGAGCATAACATAAGACAGTGCAGCATACCGAACCTAAAAGAGCATAACAATGCAGGGCAGCGGATAGTGAAGATATCATAGCACATCCACATAGCATAAACATGATGGGATAGCGCAGCATAAGATAACACAGTGCAACACACCGAACCTAAAAGAGCATAACAACGCAGAGCAGCGGATAGTGAAGATCGCATTGCATATCCACATAATATAAACATAAATAGCGCAGCTTAACATAAGACAGTGCAAAATGCCGAACCTAAAAGAGCATAATTGGTGGTGGTGGTGGTGGTGAACCTAAAAGAGCGTAACAACGCAGGGCAGCGGGTAGTGAAGATAGCATTGCACATCCACATGTCATAAACATGAAATAGCGCAGCATAACATAACACAGTGCAACACACCAAACCTAAAAGAGTATAACAACGCAGGGCAGCGGGTAGTGAAGATAGCATAGCACATCCACATAGCATAAACTTGAGATAGCGCTGCATAACATAACACAATGCAATACACAGAACCTAAAAGAACATAGCAACACAGGGCAGCGGATAGTGAAGATAGCATAGCACATCCACATAGCATAAACATGAGATAGCGCAGCATAACATAACACAGTGCAACACATCGAACCTAAAAGAGCATAACAACACAGGGCAGCGGATAGTGAAGATAGCATAGCACATCCACATGTCATAAACATGAAATAGCGCAGCATAACATAACACAGTGCAACACACCAAACCTAAAAGAGTATAACAACGCAGGGCAGCGGGTAGTGAAGATAGCATAGCACATCCACATAGCATAAACTTGAGATAGCGCTGCATATCATAACACAATGCAATACACAGAACCTAAAAGAACATAACAACGCAGGGCAGCGGATAGTGAAGATAGCATAGCACATCCACATAGCATAAACATAGGATAGCGCTGCATAACATAACAGAGCGCAACACACCGAATCTAAAAGAGCATAACAACGCAGGCAGCGGATAGTGAGGATCGCATAGCACATCCACTTAGCATAAACATGGGATAGTGCAGCATAACATATCATAGTGCAACACACCGAACCTAAAAGAGCATAACAACACAGGGCAGCGAGTAGTGAAGATAGCATAGCACCTCCACATAGCATAAACTTGAGATAGCGCTGCATAACATAACACAATGCAATACACAGAACCTAAAAGAACATAGCAACGCAGGGCAGCGGATAGTGAAGATAGCATAGCACATCCACATAGCATAAACATAGGATAGCGCTCCATAACATAACAGAGTGCAACACACCGAATCTAAAAGAGCATAACAACGCAGGCAGCGGATAGTGAGGATCGCATAGCACATCCACTTAGCATAAACATGGGATAGTGCAGCATAACATAACATAGTGCAACACACCGAACCTAAAAGAGCATAACAACACAGGGCAGCGAGTAGTGAAGATAGCATAGCACCTCCACATAGCATAAACTTGAGATATCACTGCAAAACATAACACAATGCAACACACCGAACCTAAAAAAGCATAACAACGCAGGGCAGCGGATAGTGAAGATTGCATAGCACATCCACATAGCATAAACATGATGGGATAGTGCAGCATAACATAACACAGTGCAACACACTGAACCTAAAAGAGCATAACAACGCAGGGCAGCGGATAGTGAAGATAGCATAGCACATCCACATAGCATAAACATGAGATAGCGCAGCATAACATAACACAGTGCAACACATCGAACCTAAAAGAGCATAACAACACAGGGCAGCGGATAGTGAAGATTGCATAGCACATCCACATAGCATAAACATGATGGGATAGTGCAGCATAACATAACACAGTGCAACACACTGAACCTAAAAGAGCATAACAACGCAGGGCAGCGGATAGTGAAGATCGCATTGCATATCCACATAGCATAAACATGAGATAGCGCAGCATAACATAACAAAGTGCAACATACCGAACCTAAAAGAGCATAACAACACAGGGCATCGGATAGTGAAGATAGCATAGCACATCCACATAGCATAAACATGAGATAGCGCAGCATAACATAACACAGTGCAACACATCGAACCTAAAAGAGCATAACAACGCAGGCAGCGGATAGTGAAGATCGCATAGCACATCCACATAGCATAAACATGGGATAGCGCAGCATAACATAACACAGTGCAACACACCGAACCTAAAAGAGCATAACAACACAGGGCAGCGAGTAGTGAAGATAGCATAGCACCTCCACATAGCATAAACTTGAGATATCACTGCAAAACATAACACAATGCAACACACCGAACCTAAAAAAGCATAACAACGCAGGGCAGCGGATAGTGAAGATAGCATAGCACATCCACATAGCATAAACATGATGGGATAGTGCAGCATAACATAACACAGTGCAACACACCGAACCTAAAAGAGCATAACAACGCAGGGCAGCGGATAGTGAAGATCGCATTGCATATCCACATAGCATAAACATGAGATAGCGCAGCATAACATAACACAGTGCAACACATCGAACAAAGAGCATAACAACACAGGGCAGCGGATAGTGAAGATAGCATAGCACATCCACATAGCATAAACATGGGATAGCGCAGCATAACATAACACAGTGCAGCACACCGAACCTAAAAGAGCATAACAACGCAGGGCAGCGGATAGTGAAGATCGCATTGCACATCCACATAGCATAAACATGTGATAGAGCAGCATCACATAAAACAGTGCAAAATGCCGAACCTAAAAGAGCATAACAACGCAAGGCAGCGGATAGTGAAGATAACATAGCACATCCACATAGCATAAACATGAGATAGCGCAGCATAACATAACACAGTGCAACACACCGAACCTAAAAGAGCATAACAACGCAGGGCAGTGGATAGTGAAGATAGCATAGCACATCTACATAGCATAAGCATGAGATAGCGCAGCATAACATAACACAGTGCAGCACACCAAACCTAAAAGAGCATAACAACGCAGGGCAGCGGATAGTGAAGATCGCATTGCACATCCACATAGCATAAACATGAGATAGCGCAGCATAACACAACACAGTGCAACACACCGAACCTAAAAGAGCATAACAACGGAGGGCAGCGGATAGTGAAGATAGCATAGCACATCCACATAGCATAAACATGAAATAGCGGAGCATAACATAAGACAGTGCAGCATACCGAACCTAAAAGAGCATAACAATGCAGGGCAGCGGATAGTGAAGATATCATAGCACATCCACATAGCATAAACATGATGGGATAGCGCAGCATAAGATAACACAGTGCAACACACCGAACCTAAAAGAGCATAACAACGCAGAGCAGCGGATAGTGAAGATCGCATTGCATATCCACATAATATAAACATAAATAGCGCAGCATAACATAAGACAGTGCAAAATGCCGAACCTAATAGAGCATAATTGGTGGTGGTGGTGGTGGTGAACCTAAAAGAGCATAACAACGCAGGGCAGCGGGTAGTGAAGATAGCATTGCACATCCACATGTCATAACCATGAAATAGCGCAGCATAACATAACACAGTGCAACACACCGAACCTAAAAGAGTATAACAACGCAGGGCAGCGGGTAGTGAAGATAGCATAGCACATCCACATAGCATAAACATGATGGGATAGTGCAGCATAACATAACACAGTGCAACACACTGAACCTAAAAGAGCATAACAACGCAGGGCAGCGGATAGTGAAGATCGCATTGCATATCCACATAGCATAAACATGAGATAGCGCAGCATAACATAACACAGTGCAACATACCGAACCTAAAAGAGCATAACAACACAGGGCAGCGGATAGTGAAGATAGCATAGCACATCCACATAGCATAAACATGAGATAGCGCAGCATAACATAACACAGTGCAACACATCGAACCTAAAAGAGCATAACAACACAGGGCAGCGGATAGTGAAGATAGCATAGCACATCCACATGTCATAAACATGAAATAGCGCAGCATAACATAACACAGTGCAACACACCAAACCTAAAAGAGTATAACAACGCAGGGCAGCGGGTAGTGAAGATAGCATAGCACATCCACATAGCATAAACTTGAGATAGCGCTGCATATCATAACACAATGCAATACACAGAACCTAAAAGAACATAACAACGCAGGGCAGCGGATAGTGAAGATAGCATAGCACATCCACATAGCATAAACACAGGATAGCGCTGCATAACATAACAGAGTGCAACACACCGAATCTAAAAGAGCATAACAACGCAGGCAGCGGATAGTGAGGATCGCATAGCACATCCACTTAGCATAAACATGGGATAGTGCAGCATAACATATCATAGTGCAACACACCGAACCTAAAAAAGCATAACAACGCAGGGCAGCGGATAGTGAAGATTGCATAGCACATCCACATAGCATAAACATGATGGGATAGTGCAGCATAACATAACACAGTGCAACACACTGAACCTAAAAGAGCATAACAACGCAGGGCAGCGGATAGTGAAGATCGCATTGCATATCCACATAGCATAAACATGAGATAGCGCAGCATAACATAACAAAGTGCAACATACCAAACCTAAAAGAGCATAACAACACAGGGCATCGTATAGTGAAGATAGCATAGCACATCCACATAGCATAAACATGAGATAGCGCAGCATAACATAACACAGTGCAACACATCGAACCTAAAAGAGCATAACAACACAGGGCAGCGGATAGTGAAGATAGCATAGCACATCCACATAGCATAAACATGGGATAGCGCAGCATAACATAACACAGTGCAGCACACCGAACCTAAAAGAGCATAACAGCGCAGGGCAGCGGATAGTGAAGATCGCATTGCACATCCACATAGCATAAACATGAGATAGCGCAGCATAACATAACACAGTGCAACACACCGAACCTAAAAGAGCATAACAACGTAGAGCAGCGGGTAGTGAAGATAGCATAGCACATCGCATAAAAAAGGGATAGCGCAGCATAACATAGCACAGTGCAACACACCAAACCTACAAGAGCATAACAACGCAGGGCAGTGGGTAGTGAAGAAAGCATAGCACATCCACATAGCATAAACATGAAATAGCGCAGCATAACATAACACAGTGCAACATACCAAACCTAAAAGAGCATAACAACGGAGGGCAGCGGATAGTGAAGATAGCATAGCACATCCACATAGCATAAACATAAATAGCGCAGCATAACATAAAACAGTGCAAAATGCCGAACCTAAAAAAGCATAACAACGCAGGGCAGCGGATAGTGAAGATTGCATAGCACATCCACATAGCATAAACATGATGGAATAGTGCAGCATAACATAACACAGTGCAGCACACCGAACCTAAAAGAGCATAACAGCGCAGGGCAGCGGATAGTGAAGATCGCATTGCACATCCACATAGCATAAACATGAGATAGCGCAGCATAACATAACACAGTGCAACACACCGAACCTAAAAGAGCATAACAACGTAGAGCAGCGGGTAGTGAAGATAGCATAGCACATCCACATAGCATAAAAAAGGGATAGCGCAGCATAACATAGCACAGTGCAACACACCAAACCTACAAGAGCATAACAACGCAGGGCAGTGGGTAGTGAAGAAAGCGTAGCACATCCACATAGCATAAACATGAAATAGCGCAGCATAACATAACACAGTGCAACATACCAAACCTAAAAGAGCATAACAACGGAGGGCAGCGGATAGTGAAGATAGCATAGCACATCCACATAGCATAAACATAAATAGCGCAGCATAACATAAAACAGTGCAAAATGCCGAACCTAAAAGAGCATAACAACGCAAGGCAGCGGATAGTGAAGATAACATAGCACATCCACATAGCATAAACAAGAGATAGCGCAGCATAACATAACACAGTGCAACACACCGAACCTAAAAGAGCATAACAACGCAGGGCAACGGGTAGTGAAGATAGCATAGCACCTCCACATAGCATAAACATACAATAGTGCAGCATAACATAACACAGTGCAACATACCGAACCTAAAAGAGCATAACAACACAGGGCAGTGGATAGTGAAGATAGCATAGCACATCCACACAGCATAAACATGAGATAGTGCAGCATAACATAACACAGTGCAACATACCGAACCTAAAAGAGCATAACAACTCAGGGAAGCGGGTAGTGAAGATAGCATAGCACATCCAAGTATCATAAACATGAAATAGCGCAGCATAACATAACATAGTGCAATACACTGGACCTAAAAGAGCATAACAGCGCAGGGCAACGGGTAGTGAAGATAGCATAGCACCTCCACATAGCATAAACATACAATAGTGCAGAATAACATAACACAGTGCAACATACCGAACCTAAAAGAGCATAACAACACAGGGCAGCGGATAGTGAAGATAGCATAGGACATCCACATAGCATAAACATGGGATAGCGCAGCATAACATAACACAGTGCAACACACCAAACCTAAAAGAGCATAACAACAGAGGGCAGCGGATAGTGAAGATAGCATAGCACATACAAATAGCATAAACATGAATTAGCTCAGCATAACATAACACAGTGCAACACACCGAACCTAAAAGAGCATAACAACGCAGGGCAGCGGGTAGTGAAGATAGCATTGCAAATCCACATAGCATAAACTTGAGATAGCGCTGCATGACATAACACAATGCAACACACAGAACCTAAAAGAGCATAACAACACACGGCAGCGGGTAGTGAAGATAGCATTGCAAATCCACATAGCATAAACTTGATATAGCACTGCATAACATAACACAATGCAACACACAGAACATAAAAGAGCATAACAACGCAGGGCAGCGGATAGTGAAGATAGCATAGCACATCCACATAGCATAAACGTGGGATAGCGCAGCACAACACAAGACAGTGCAACACACCAATCCTAAAAGAGCATAACAACGCAGGGCAGCAGATAGTGAAGATCGTATAGCACATCCACATAGCATAAACATGTGATAGAGCAGCATAACATAACACAGTGCAACATACCAAACCTAAAAGAGCATAACAACGGAGGGCAGTGGATAGTGAAGATAGCATAGCACATCCACATAGCATAAACATAAATAGCGCAGCATACCATAAGACAGTGCAAAATGCCGAACCTAAAAGAGCATAACAATGCAAGGCAGCGGATAGTGAAGATAACATAGCACATCCACATAGCATAAACATGAGATAGCGCAGCATAACATAACACAGTGCAACACACCGAACCTAAAAGAGCATAACAACGCAGGGCAGTGGATAGTGAAGACAGCATAGCACATCTACATAGCATAAGCAAGAGATAGCGCAGCATAACATAACACAGTGCAACACACCGAACCTAAAAGAGGAAAACAACACAGGGCAGCGGGTAGTGAAGATAGCATAGCACATCCACATAGCATAAACTTGAGATATCGCTGCATAACATAACACAATGCAACACACCAAACCTAAAAAAGCATAACAACGCAGGCAGCGGATAGTGAAGATCGCATAGCACATCCACGTAGCATAAACATGGGATAGTGCAGCATAACATAACACAGTGCAGCACACCGAACCTAAAAGAGCATAACAACGCAGGGCAGCCGATAGTGAAGATCGCATTGCACATCCACATAGCATAAACATGAGATAGCGCAGCATAACATAATACAGTGCAACACACCGAACCTAAAAGAGCATAACAACGGAGGGCAGCGGATAGTGAAGATAGCACAGCACATCCACATAGCGTAAACATGAAATAGCGCAGCATAACATAAGACAGTGCAACATACCGAACCTAAAAGAGCATAACAATGCAGGGCAGCGGATAGTGAAGATATCATAGCACATCCACATAGCATAAACATGAGATAGCGCAGCATAACATAACACAGTGCAACACACAGAACCTAAAAGAGCATAACAATGCAGGGCAGTGGGTAGTGAAGATAACATAGCACATCCACATAGCATAAACATGATGGGATAGCGCAGCATAAGATAACACAATGCAACACACCGAACCTAAAAGAGCATAACAACGCAGGGCAGCGGATAGTGAAGATCGCATTGCATATCCACATAATATAAACATAAATAGCGCAGCATAACATAAGACAGTGCAAAATGCCGAACCTAAAAGAGCATAATTGGTGGTGGTGGTGAACCTAAAAGAGCATAACAACGCAGGGCAGCGGGTAGTGAAGATAGCACAGCACATCCACATAGCGTAAACATGAAATAGCGCAGCATAACATAAGACAGTGCAACATACTGAACCTAAAAGAGCATAACAATGCAGGGCAGCGGATAGTGAAGATATCATTGCACATCCACATGTCATAAACATGAAATAGCGCAGCATAACATAACACAGTGCAACACACCAAACCTAAAAGAGCATAACAACGCAGGGCAGCGGGTAGTGAAGATAGCATAGCACATCCACATAGCATAAACTTGAGATAGCGCTGCATAACATAACACAATGCAATACACAGAACCTAAAAGAACATAACAACGCAGGGCAGCGGATAGTGAAGATAGCATAGCACATCCACATAGCATAAACATAGGATAGCGCTGCATAACATAACAGAGTGCAACACACCAAATCTAAAAGAGCATAACAACGCAGGCAGCGGATAGTGAAGATCGCATAGCACATCCACATAGCATAAACATGGGATAGTGCAGCATAACATAACACAGTGCAACACACCGAACCTAAAAGAGCATAACAACACAGGGCAGCGAGTAGTGAAGATAGCATAGCACCTCCACATAGCATAAACTTGAGATATCACTGCAAAACATAACACAATGCAACACACCGAACCTAAAAAAGCATAACAACGCAGGGCAGCGGATAGTGAAGATCGCATAGCACATCCTCATAGCATAAACATGATGGGATAGTGCAGCATAACATAACACAGTGCAACACACTGAACCTAAAAGAGCATAACAACGCAGGGCAGCGGATAGTGAAGATCGCATTGCATATCCACATAGCATAAACATGAGATAGCGCAGCATAACATAACACAGTGCAACATACCGAACCTAAAAGAGCATAACAACACAGGGCAGCGGATAGTGAAGATAGCATAGCACATCCACATAGCATAAACATGAGATAGCGCAGCATAACATAACACAGTGCAACACATCGAACTTAAAAGAGCATAACAACACAGGGCAGCGGATAGTGAAGATAGCATAGCACATCCACATAGCATAAACACGGGATAGCGCAGCATAACATAACACAGTGCAGCACACCGAACCTAAAAGAGCATAACAATGCAGGGATAGTGAAGATCGCATTGCACATCCACATAGCATAAACATGAGATAGCGCAGCATAACATAACACAATGCAACACACCGAACCTAAAAGAGCATAACAATAGAGGGCAGCAGATAGTGAAGATAGCATAGCACATCCACATAGCATAAACATGAAATAGCGCAGCATAACATAAGACAGTGCAACATACCGAACCTAAAAGAGCATAACAATGCAGGGCAGCGGATAGTGAAGATATCATAGCACATCCACATAGCATAAACATGAAATAGCGCAGCATAACATAACACAGTGCAACACACAGAACCTAAAAGAGCATAACAATGCAGGGCAGTGGGTAGTGAAGATAACATAGCACATCCACATAGCATAAACATGAGATAGCGCAGCATAACATAACACAATGCAACACACCGAACCTAAAAGAGCATAACAATAGAGGGCAGCAGATAGTGAAGATAGCATAGCACATCCACATAGCATAAACATGAAATAGCGCAGCATAACATAAGACAGTGCAACATACCGAACCTAAAAGAGCATAACAATGCAGGGCAGCGGATAGTGAAGATATCATAGCACATCCACATAGCATAAACATGAAATAGCGCAGCATAACATAACACAGTGCAACACACAGAACCTAAAAGAGCATAACAATGCAGGGCAGTGGGTAGTGAAGATAACATAGCACATCCACATAGCATAAACATGATGGGATAGCGCAGCATAAGATAACACAATGCAACACACCGAACCTAAAAGAGCATAACAACGCAGGGCAGCGGATAGTGAAGATCGCATTGCATATCCACATAATATAAACATGAGATAGCGCAGCATAACATAACACAGTGCAACATACCGAATCTAAAAGAGCATAACAACGCAGGGCAGCGGGTAGTGAAGATCGCATTGCACATCCACATAGCATAAACATGAGATAGCGCAGCATAACATAACACAGTGCAACACACCGAACCTAAAAGAGCATAACAATGCAGGGCAGCGGGTAGTGAAGATAACATAGCACATCCACATAGCATAACCATGATGGGATAGCGCAGCATAAGATAACACAGTGCAACACACCGAACCTAAAAGAGCATAACAACGCAGGGCAGCGGATAGTGAAGATCGCATTGCACATCCACATATCATAAACATGAAATAGCGCAGCATAACATAACACAGTGCAACACACCAAACCTAAAAGAGTATAACAACGCAGGGCAGCGAGAAGTGAAGAGTGCATAGCACATCCACATAGAATAAACTTGAGATATCGCTGCATAACATAACACAATGCAACACACCAAACCTAAAAAAGCATAACAATGCAGGCAGCGGATAGTGAAGAAAACATAGCACATCCACATAGCATAAACATGAGATAGCGCAGCATAACTTAACACAGTGCAACACACCGAACCTAAAAGAGCATAACAACGCAGGGCAGTGGATAGTGAAGATAGCATAGCACGTCTACATAGCATAAGCATGAGATAGCGCAGCATAACATAACACAGTGCAACACACCGAACCTAAAAGAGGAAAACAACGCAGGGCAGCGGGTAGTGAAGATAGCATAGCACATCCACATAGCATAAACTTGAGATATCGCTGCATAACATAACACAATGCAACACAACAAACCTAAAAAAGCATAACAATGCAGGCAGCGGATAGTGAAGATCGCATAGCACAACCACGTAGCATAAACATGGGATAGTGCAGCATAACATAACACAGTGCAGGACACCGAACCTAAAAGAGCATAACAACGCAGGGCAGCGGATAGTGAAGATCGCATTGCACATCCACATAGCATAAACATGAGATAGCGCAGCATAACATAACACAGTGCAACACACCGAACCTAAAAGAGCATAACAACGGAGGGCAGCGGATAGTGAAGATAGCATAGCACATCCACATAGCATAAACATGAAATAGCGCAGCAAAACATAAGACAGTGCAACATACCGAACCTAAAACAGCACAACAATGCAGGGCAGCGGATAGTGAAGATATCACAGCACATCCACATAGCATAAACATGAGATAGCGCAGCATAACATAACACAGTGCAACATACCGAACCTAAAAGAGCATAACAACGGAGGGCAGCGGATAGTGAAGATCGCATTGCATATCCACATAATATAAACATAAATAGCGCACCATAACATAAGACAGTGCAAAATGCCGAACCTAAAAGAGCATAATTGGTGGTGGTGGTGGTGGTGAACCTAAAAGAGCATAACAACGCAGGGCAGCGGGTAGTGAAGATAGCATTGCACATCCACATAGCATAAACATGAGATAGCGCAGCATAACATAACACAGTGCAACACACCGAACCTAAAAGAGCATAACAACGCAGGGCAGCGGGTAGTGAAGATAGCATAGCACATCCACATAGCATAAACTTGAGATAGCGCTGCATAACATAACAAAATGCAATACACAGAACCTAAAAGAACATAACAACGCAGGGCAGCGGATAGTGAAGATAGCATAGCATAAACATAGGATAGCGCATCATAACATAACAGAGTGCAACACACCGAATCTAAAAGAGCATAACAACGCAGGCAGCGGATAGTGAAGATCGCATAGCACATACACATAGCATAAACATGGGATAGTGCAGCATAACATAACACAGTGCAACACACCGAACCTAAAAGAGCATAACAACACAGGGCAGCGAGTAGTGAAGATAGCATAGCACCTCCACATAGCATAAACTTGAGATATCACTGCAAAACATAACACAATGCAACACACCGAACCTAAAAAAGCATAAAAACGCAGGGCAGCGGATAGTGAAAATCGCATAGCACATCCACATAGCATAAACATGATGGGATAGTGCAGCATAACATAACACAGTGCAACACACCGAACCTAAAAGAGCATAACAACGCAGGGCAGCGGATAGTGAAGATCGCATTGCATATCCACATAGCATAAACATGAGATAGCGCAGCATAACATAACACAGTGCAACATACCGAACCTAAAAGAGCATAACAACACAGGGCAGCGGATAGTGAAGATAGCATAGCACATCCACATAGCATAAACATGAGATAGCGCAGCATAACATAACACAGTGCAACACATCGAACCTAAAAGAGCATAACAGCACAGGGCAGCGGATAGTGAAGATAGCATAGCACATCCACATAGCATAAACATGGGATAGCGCAGCATAACATAACATAGTGCAATACACTGGACCTAAAAGAGCATAACAACGCAGGGCAGTGGGTAGTGAAGAAAGCATAGTACATCCACATAGCATAAACATGAAATAGCGCAGCATAACATAGTGCAATACACTAGACCTAAAAGAGCATAACAACGCAGGGAAGCGGGTAGTGAAGATAGCATAGCACATCCACGTATCATAAACATGAAATAGCGCAGCATAACATAACACAGTGCAACATACCAAACCTAAAAGAGCATAACAACGGAGGGCAGCGGATAGTGAAGATAGCATAGCACATCCACATAGCATAAACATAAATAGCGCAGCATAACATAAAACAGTGCAAAATGCCGAACCTAAAAGAGCATAACAACGCAAGGCAGCGGATAGTGAAGATAACATAGCACATCCACATAGCATAAACAAGAGATAGCGCAGCATAACATAACACAGTGCAACACACCGAACCTAAAAGAGCATAACAACGCAGGGCAACGGGTAGTGAAGATAGCATAGCACCTCCACATAGCATAAACATACAATAGTGCAGCATAACATAACACAGTGCAACATACCGAACCTAAAAGAGCATAACAACACAGGGCAGTGGATAGTGAAGATAGCATAGCACATCCACACAGCATAAACATGAGATAGTGCAACATAACATAACACAGTGCAACATACCGAACCTAAAAGAGCATAACAACTCAGGGAAGCGGGTAGTGAAGATAGCATAGCACATCCAAGTATCATAAACATGAAATAGCGCAGCATAACATAACATAGTGCAATACACTGGACCTAAAAGAGCATAACAGCGCAGGGCAACGGGTAGTGAAGATAGCATAGCACCTCCACATAGCATAAACATACAATAGTGCAGAATAACATAACACAGTGCAACATACCGAACCTAAAAGAGCATAACAACACAGGGCAGCGGATAGTGAAGATAGCATAGGACATCCACATAGCATAAACATGGGATAGCGCAGCATAACATAACACAGTGCAACACACCAAACCTAAAAGAGCATAACAACAGAGGGCAGCGGATAGTGAAGATAGCATAGCACATACAAATAGCATAAACATGAATTAGCTCAGCATAACATAACACAGTGCAACACACCGAACCTAAAAGAGCATAACAACGCAGGGCAGCGGGTAGTGAAGATAGCATTGCACATCCACATAGCATAAACTTGAGATAGCGCTGCATGACATAACACAATGCAACACACAGAACCTAAAAGAGCATAACAACACACGGCAGCGGGTAGTGAAGATAGCATTGCACATCCACATAGCATAAACTTGATATAGCACTGCATAACATAACACAATGCAACACACAGAACATAAAAGAGCATAACAACGCAGGGCAGCGGATAGTGAAGATAGCATAGCACATCCACATAGCATAAACGTGGGATAGCGCAGCACAACACAAGACAGTGCAACACACCAATCCTAAAAGAGCATAACAACGCAGGGCAGCGGATAGTGAAGATCGCATAGCACATCCACATAGCATAAACATGTGATAGAGCAGCATAACATAACACAGTGCAACATACCAAACCTAAAAGAGCATAACAATGCAAGGCAGCGGATAGTGAAGATAACATAGCACATCCACATAGCATAAACATGAGATAGCGCAGCATAACATAACACAGTGCAACACACCGAACCTAAAAGAGCATAACAACGCAGGGCAGTGGATAGTGAAGACAGCATAGCACATCTACATAGCATAAGCAAGAGATAGCGCAGCATAACATAACACAGTGCAACACACCGAACCTAAAAGAGGAAAACAACACAGGGCAGCGGGTAGTGAAGATAGCATAGCACATCCACATAGCATAAACTTGAGATATCGCTGCATAACATAACACAATGCAACACACCAAACCTAAAAAAGCATAACAACGCAGGCAGCGGATAGTGAAGATCGCATAGCACATCCACGTAGCATAAACATGGGATAGTGCAGCATAACATAACACAGTGCAGCACACCGAACCTAAAAGAGCATAACAACGCAGGGCAGCGGATAGTGAAGATCGCATTGCACATCCACATAGCATAAACATGAGATAGCGCAGCATAACATAATACAGTGCAACACACCGAACCTAAAAGAGCATAACAACGGAGGGCAGCGGATAGTGAAGATAGCACAGCACATCCACATAGCGTAAACATGAAATAGCGCAGCATAACATAACACAGTGCAACACACAGAACCTAAAAGAGCATAACAATGCAGGGCAGTGGGTAGTGAAGATCGCATTGCATATCCACATAATATAAACATAAATAGCGCAGCATAACATAAGACAGTGCAAAATGCCGAACCTAAAAGAGCATAATTGGTGGTGGTGGTGAACCTAAAAGAGCATAACAACGCAGGGCAGCGGGTAGTGAAGATAGCACAGCACATCCACATAGTGTAAACATGAAATAGCGCGGCATAACATAAGACAGTGCAACACACCAAACCTAAAAGAGCATAACAACGCAGGGCAGCGGGTAGTGAAGATAGCATAGCACATCCACATAGCATAAACTTGAGATAGCGCTGCATAACATAACACAATGCAATACACAGAACCTAAAAGAACATAACAACGCAGGGCAGCGGATAGTGAAGATAGCATAGCACATCCACATAGCATAAACATAGGATAGCGCTGCATAACATAACAGAGTGCAACACACCAAATCTAAAAGAGCATAACAACGCAGGCAGCGGATAGTGAAGATCGCATAGCACATCCACATAGCATAAACATGGGATAGTGCAGCATAACATAACACAGTGCAACACACCGAACCTAAAAGAGCATAATAACACAGGGCAGCGAGTAGTGAAGATAGCATAGCACCTCCACATAGCTTAAACTTGAGATATCACTGCAAAACATAACACAATGCAACACACCGAACCTAAAAAAGCATAACAACGCAGGGCAGCGGATAGTGAAGATCGCATAGCACATCCTCATAGCATAAACATGATGGAATAGTGCAGCATAACATAACACAGTGCAACACACTGAACCTAAAAGAGCATAACCACGCAGGGCAGCGGATAGTGAAGATCGCATTGCATATCCACATAGCATAAACATGAGATAGCGCAGCATAACATAACACAGTGCAACATACCGAACCTAAAAGAGCATAACAACACAGGGCAGCGGATAGTGAAGATAGCATAGCACATCCACATAGCATAAACATGAGATAGCGCAGCATAACATAACACAGTGCAACACATCGAACCTAAAAAAGCATAACAACGCAGGCAGCGGATAGTGAAGATCGCATAGCACATCCACGTAGCATAAACATGGGATAGTGCAGCATAACATAACACAGTGCAGCACACCGAACCTAAAAGAGCATAACAACGCAGGGCAGCGGATAGTGAAGATCGCATTGCACATCCACATAGCATAAACATGAGATAGCGCAGCATAACATAATACAGTGCAACACACCGAACCTAAAAGAGCATAACAACGGAGGGCAGCGGATAGTGAAGATAGCACAGCACATCCACATAGCGTAAACATGAAATAGCGCAGCATAACATAACACAGTGCAACACACAGAACCTAAAAGAGCATAACAATGCAGGGCAGTGGGTAGTGAAGATAACATTGCACATCCACATAGCATAAACATGATGGGATAGCGCAGCATAAGATAACACAATGCAACACACCGAACCTAAAAGAGCATAACAACGCAGGGCAGCGGATAGTGAAGATCGCATTGCATATCCACATAATATAAACATAAATAGCGCAGCATAACATAAGACAGTGCAAAATGCCGAACCTAAAAGAGCATAATTGGTGGTGGTGGTGAACCTAAAAGAGCATAACAACGCAGGGCAGCGGGTAGTGAAGATAGCACAGCACATCCACATAGCATAAACATGAAATAGCGGAGCATAACATAAGACAGTGCAGCATACCGAACCTAAAAGAGCATAACAATGCAGGGCAGCGGATAGTGAAGATATCATAGCACATCCACATAGCATAAACATGATGGGATAGCGCAGCATAAGATAACACAGTGCAACACACCGAACCTAAAAGAGCATAACAACGCAGAGCAGCGGATAGTGAAGATCGCATTGCATATCCACATAATATAAACATAAATAGCGCAGCATAACATAAGACAGTGCAAAATGCCGAACCTAATAGAGCATAATTGGTGGTGGTGGTGGTGGTGAACCTAAAAGAGCATAACAACGCAGGGCAGCGGGTAGTGAAGATAGCATTGCACATCCACATGTCATAACCATGAAATAGCGCAGCATAACATAACACAGTGCAACACACCGAACCTAAAAGAGTATAACAACGCAGGGCAGCGGGTAGTGAAGATAGCATAGCACATCCACATAGCATAAACATGATGGGATAGTGCAGCATAACATAACACAGTGCAACACACTGAACCTAAAAGAGCATAACAACGCAGGGCAGCGGATAGTGAAGATCGCATTGCATATCCACATAGCATAAACATGAGATAGCGCAGCATAACATAACACAGTGCAACATACCGAACCTAAAAGAGCATAACAACACAGGGCAGCGGATAGTGAAGATAGCATAGCACATCCACATAGCATAAACATGAGATAGCGCAGCATAACATAACACAGTGCAACACATCGAACCTAAAAGAGCATAACAACACAGGGCAGCGGATAGTGAAGATAGCATAGCACATCCACATGTCATAAACATGAAATAGCGCAGCATAACATAACACAGTGCAACACACCAAACCTAAAAGAGTATAACAACGCAGGGCAGCGGGTAGTGAAGATAGCATAGCACATCCACATAGCATAAACTTGAGATAGCGCTGCATATCATAACACAATGCAATACACAGAACCTAAAAGAACATAACAACGCAGGGCAGCGGATAGTGAAGATAGCATAGCACATCCACATAGCATAAACACAGGATAGCGCTGCATAACATAACAGAGTGCAACACACCGAATCTAAAAGAGCATAACAACGCAGGCAGCGGATAGTGAGGATCGCATAGCACATCCACTTAGCATAAACATGGGATAGTGCAGCATAACATATCATAGTGCAACACACCGAACCTAAAAAAGCATAACAACGCAGGGCAGCGGATAGTGAAGATTGCATAGCACATCCACATAGCATAAACATGATGGGATAGTGCAGCATAACATAACACAGTGCAACACACTGAACCTAAAAGAGCATAACAACGCAGGGCAGCGGATAGTGAAGATCGCATTGCATATCCACATAGCATAAACATGAGATAGCGCAGCATAACATAACAAAGTGCAACATACCAAACCTAAAAGAGCATAACAACACAGGGCATCGTATAGTGAAGATAGCATAGCACATCCACATAGCATAAACATGAGATAGCGCAGCATAACATAACACAGTGCAACACATCGAACCTAAAAGAGCATAACAACACAGGGCAGCGGATAGTGAAGATAGCATAGCACATCCACATAGCATAAACATGGGATAGCGCAGCATAACATAACACAGTGCAGCACACCGAACCTAAAAGAGCATAACAGCGCAGGGCAGCGGATAGTGAAGATCGCATTGCACATCCACATAGCATAAACATGAGATAGCGCAGCATAACATAACACAGTGCAACACACCGAACCTAAAAGAGCATAACAACGTAGAGCAGCGGGTAGTGAAGATAGCATAGCACATCGCATAAAAAAGGGATAGCGCAGCATAACATAGCACAGTGCAACACACCAAACCTACAAGAGCATAACAACGCAGGGCAGTGGGTAGTGAAGAAAGCATAGCACATCCACATAGCATAAACATGAAATAGCGCAGCATAACATAACACAGTGCAACATACCAAACCTAAAAGAGCATAACAACGGAGGGCAGCGGATAGTGAAGATAGCATAGCACATCCACATAGCATAAACATAAATAGCGCAGCATAACATAAAACAGTGCAAAATGCCGAACCTAAAAAAGCATAACAACGCAGGGCAGCGGATAGTGAAGATTGCATAGCACATCCACATAGCATAAACATGATGGAATAGTGCAGCATAACATAACACAGTGCAGCACACCGAACCTAAAAGAGCATAACAGCGCAGGGCAGCGGATAGTGAAGATCGCATTGCACATCCACATAGCATAAACATGAGATAGCGCAGCATAACATAACACAGTGCAACACACCGAACCTAAAAGAGCATAACAACGTAGAGCAGCGGGTAGTGAAGATAGCATAGCACATCCACATAGCATAAAAAAGGGATAGCGCAGCATAACATAGCACAGTGCAACACACCAAACCTACAAGAGCATAACAACGCAGGGCAGTGGGTAGTGAAGAAAGCGTAGCACATCCACATAGCATAAACATGAAATAGCGCAGCATAACATAACACAGTGCAACATACCAAACCTAAAAGAGCATAACAACGGAGGGCAGCGGATAGTGAAGATAGCATAGCACATCCACATAGCATAAACATAAATAGCGCAGCATAACATAAAACAGTGCAAAATGCCGAACCTAAAAGAGCATAACAACGCAAGGCAGCGGATAGTGAAGATAACATAGCACATCCACATAGCATAAACAAGAGATAGCGCAGCATAACATAACACAGTGCAACACACCGAACCTAAAAGAGCATAACAACGCAGGGCAACGGGTAGTGAAGATAGCATAGCACCTCCACATAGCATAAACATACAATAGTGCAGCATAACATAACACAGTGCAACATACCGAACCTAAAAGAGCATAACAACACAGGGCAGTGGATAGTGAAGATAGCATAGCACATCCACACAGCATAAACATGAGATAGTGCAGCATAACATAACACAGTGCAACATACCGAACCTAAAAGAGCATAACAACTCAGGGAAGCGGGTAGTGAAGATAGCATAGCACATCCAAGTATCATAAACATGAAATAGCGCAGCATAACATAACATAGTGCAATACACTGGACCTAAAAGAGCATAACAGCGCAGGGCAACGGGTAGTGAAGATAGCATAGCACCTCCACATAGCATAAACATACAATAGTGCAGAATAACATAACACAGTGCAACATACCGAACCTAAAAGAGCATAACAACACAGGGCAGCGGATAGTGAAGATAGCATAGGACATCCACATAGCATAAACATGGGATAGCGCAGCATAACATAACACAGTGCAACACACCAAACCTAAAAGAGCATAACAACAGAGGGCAGCGGATAGTGAAGATAGCATAGCACATACAAATAGCATAAACATGAATTAGCTCAGCATAACATAACACAGTGCAACACACCGAACCTAAAAGAGCATAACAACGCAGGGCAGCGGGTAGTGAAGATAGCATTGCAAATCCACATAGCATAAACTTGAGATAGCGCTGCATGACATAACACAATGCAACACACAGAACCTAAAAGAGCATAACAACACACGGCAGCGGGTAGTGAAGATAGCATTGCAAATCCACATAGCATAAACTTGATATAGCACTGCATAACATAACACAATGCAACACACAGAACATAAAAGAGCATAACAACGCAGGGCAGCGGATAGTGAAGATAGCATAGCACATCCACATAGCATAAACGTGGGATAGCGCAGCACAACACAAGACAGTGCAACACACCAATCCTAAAAGAGCATAACAACGCAGGGCAGCAGATAGTGAAGATCGTATAGCACATCCACATAGCATAAACATGTGATAGAGCAGCATAACATAACACAGTGCAACATACCAAACCTAAAAGAGCATAACAACGGAGGGCAGTGGATAGTGAAGATAGCATAGCACATCCACATAGCATAAACATAAATAGCGCAGCATACCATAAGACAGTGCAAAATGCCGAACCTAAAAGAGCATAACAATGCAAGGCAGCGGATAGTGAAGATAACATAGCACATCCACATAGCATAAACATGAGATAGCGCAGCATAACATAACACAGTGCAACACACCAAACCTAAAAGAGCATAACAACGCAGGGCAGCGGGTAGTGAAGATAGCATAGCACATCCACATAGCATAAACTTGAGATAGCGCTGCATAACATAACACAATGCAATACACAGAACCTAAAAGAACATAACAACGCAGGGCAGCGGATAGTGAAGATAGCATAGCACATCCACATAGCATAAACATAGGATAGCGCTGCATAACATAACAGAGTGCAACACACCAAATCTAAAAGAGCATAACAACGCAGGCAGCGGATAGTGAAGATCGCATAGCACATCCACATAGCATAAACATGGGATAGTGCAGCATAACATAACACAGTGCAACACACCGAACCTAAAAGAGCATAACAACACAGGGCAGCGAGTAGTGAAGATAGCATAGCACCTCCACATAGCATAAACTTGAGATATCACTGCAAAACATAACACAATGCAACACACCGAACCTAAAAAAGCATAACAACGCAGGGCAGCGGATAGTGAAGATCGCATAGCACATCCTCATAGCATAAACATGATGGGATAGTGCAGCATAACATAACACAGTGCAACACACTGAACCTAAAAGAGCATAACAACGCAGGGCAGCGGATAGTGAAGATCGCATTGCATATCCACATAGCATAAACATGAGATAGCGCAGCATAACATAACACAGTGCAACATACCGAACCTAAAAGAGCATAACAACACAGGGCAGCGGATAGTGAAGATAGCATAGCACATCCACATAGCATAAACATGAGATAGCGCAGCATAACATAACACAGTGCAACACATCGAACTTAAAAGAGCATAACAACACAGGGCAGCGGATAGTGAAGATAGCATAGCACATCCACATAGCATAAACACGGGATAGCGCAGCATAACATAACACAGTGCAGCACACCGAACCTAAAAGAGCATAACAATGCAGGGATAGTGAAGATC